>NC_071405.1:62250759-62564092 GCF_017976375.1 Cuculus canorus | reverse complement strand
TGTGCTTACACGGGTTGCCATGTAAGTAAGCAGGTTTTCGCTGCAAGCCTTTTAATTCATTTTATGCTTTGCTGTAGGCACATAAGATCTCTTCTAGATATAGTTCTAAATCATTTGTGAAGCTTTTGGTTATGTTGTGAGCACCATCTCACCATTCTTACAGAGAAAGCACAATTTTCTTGTGGGCTGTGGCACTATTACAGTAGCAGTAAAACAAACAAGTTAAATAGATTAATAATTAGCTCATAGATCTTCAAGTATTAAGTGTTGCTCATGTCTTTGCAGATGTATTTGTATATACAACTCAATTCATAGTGATAACTTTGACTTAAGGACTGACAAAATGGCAAGTGTGGAAATGAAAAAAACCCACAGCATACAAAATAAAACAAAATTTGATGCACTGAAATAAAAGAAAAGCTTTAAAAACAAAATCTAAATTTAGATACTTAACCATAAGACATATAAACTGCATCTACTTGCATCCTAAAAAACAGTGGCTCAGAAAAAGTTGTGATTCATAGAGGGCAGGTAATTCAACAACAGCGCCCAAAATGAAACTTTGAAGAGGTAGATGGAAACTACTGTAACAGAAAGGAGTATTTTGTTGGAGGCATAAATAGAAACTACGGAGTATGGACAGTGCCATTTATCCTTATTACATGAGTAAGCTTATTGAAAAATGCTTTATATATTACTGATATTGCATTTTGAAATGGACACTGGCAGAAATACAGAGAATTAAAGAAAATAAGTCGACAAGGTATACGAAGAGATGTCTGTGTAGTTCATTGAAAAGAATTCTGAGATTTAACATGATTACACTGTAAGTATGGGGGAGAAAGTTGAATACCAAAGAACACACTGATCTACAAAGAGAAAACATAACCATTTTCAATAGATCGCACCAGACAAATTGATATTAAAAGGAGGAGAGTTATTAACTTTTGCAACAAACTACCAAAGTGAATGCTAAATTCAGTTTCTCTTGAGGATTTTGGTTCAAGACTATGAGTCTTTGAAGAAGGTATATGCTAGTGAAGTGCAAGTCAAAGTGGACAAATTTAGGGATCTCTACTATGTATATTAAGTCAGATTAGATGATCAAAAAGTTTCCTCTGGCTTTAAGCTCAGGGAGTCTATGAATCTAATTAAACATACCTTATGCAGTGGGTAGGAATGCCCATTTTAAAGTAATAGCTTCCTGTCCTGACAGTATTTGTGTGACCTCCTTGAGTTACTGGGGTTCTGTGCTGGTGCAATTTCAATGATTTACCCTTAATTATTACTTACCCTTAATTGCCCTACATTCTCTGACATTTCTATCAGGTATGTATCGCTGCGGAGGTTTTTAGCAGTTCCTCTGGTGTTCAGAAAAGCCCGGCAGTAGCTGCATTTTTACATTAATTTGTTGTGAATCTATTTTAACATCCTCTAGGTACACTTCTACAATAAAACAAAACACTGTTTTATCTCGTTCTATTCTTATATGTTAGTCTATTACAAAATCAACTTCAGTTTTATGCCAGCATAGAATATTTAGCTGGATATCACTATCACTATGACTCCTGTCTAAAAGGATTCCCTTCACAAGCTTTGTCTCACAACTGACCTAATCTTTCACAAAAGCTGAGAAAACAAGCGGCCTTTGGAGTGGCGTAAGAGACTGGAGACCCTTGTAAAAAGAGAATGACATCTTTCAAAACTCACAAGCCTTTTAAAGACAACTTCGTAGCTTGCAACTCTGTTACCATATCATAAGGGGAAAAGATGTCTTGCACAAACAGTTGTTCCTGATACCAAATTGTACAACTCCATCTTTTGGAGACATACAGAAGAATCTATAAGGTCTAGGATGGATTCCACTATTAGAATGCCTGTGGCCTAAAACTTTCCTGGTCAAATTTTACAACTACCAGCTGGAGCCCTTTTTATCTGTTCTCATGTTAGAGTATAAAATGGGAGAGAATGAGTTCAGATGTAGCTAGATGTCAGTAGAGAAAATTAGATGCAAAAGAGGAATTTTGTATTCAGGGTAAAATCTGGGAGAACACAGCAAGTAAGGAGACTTTGTGATTTGCAGAAATCTTATACGTTTTCAGAGCTTGAAATGGCCCCACTTTAAAAAAAAATACTCGACAAGGCCACTTGCCATGATGAAATTTGGTAGACAATTGCAGTTTAAGAGATAGATGGAAACCACTGAGTTTGATGTGATGTATTTGGTGGCTTCTGTGACTGTTTATTTCCTGCCAGATGCTCAAAGTCCAGGTTGCAGTATGGATATACGTGTGCTACACTGTTTTTGGGAGGAACTGACTATTCAGATATCCATGACCCCCTTGGAACAAAAAGAAAACCTCCCAGTTTGATGATTGTAGGGATTAGTCCAGATGAAGTCACAGGAAGGAACAAAGAACAGAATTTTTCTAGATTTATCTGCTGTGTTTGTTGTTGGACTGCTAAATTTGCCCTGAAATAAGGCTGCAGTCCTTACTATAACATTTGTATAAATGATTTCAAGATCATTATTTTTGTAAATGGTGGAAAATAGCGTAACGTCTTTATGTTATCTTTTAAAGGACAATGGGTCCTTTCCAACCTTGTGATTCTGTGATTCTGTGATCTTTATCTGAAAACGTAATCTCAGTTCTAGGCAAAACAGCTTTGAGAAACTGTTAAGAGTTACCAGCATGGAACTGTTTAGTTTAGTCATGTATATCCAACTGCACATATATAAGAAAGACATGTGAGTACGGCCCTAGAATATTTTACTACAATTTTTTTTATGATTCTTCAATAGAAATTAACATAATTTTAATTACATAGGCTAAGTGAATACCAAAAACTGTATTAAAAATTGAGTGTATAACATTTGATGGGTACACGAGTACTGTTAGCAGAAATCATTTAAGTCCCTTTATATATGACTTTGTTCCTTATTTGGAAAAAGATGTTGGCACAGTTTTATTGAAGTTGTCAGTAAATGATGTTTAAAAATTCAATATGCATCAATATTTTTCTAGAGCTCCTGAGGTCTCCTTGTCTTCACCATGAAAAAATATTAGTTACTAAACTGATGAAAAATATTCCATAGAAGGACTTATTAAAGAAATCGAAAAGTACATATTGTTTCAGGGAAGTCACACACCAATATTAATTGCTTTTTACAGTGTTTCTCAACTGTAGTTGAGAAACTACAGTGTTTAAAGGCAAACAAATTAAACATTTTTCATGCTGATAAGGGTTCAAAGCAATTTGCAGTTCATCTTAAAACAGGAAATGCTCAGCTTTTTTAGTTACTCCTCCGTGCTTCGATTTTAGAATCATATCTGATTTGAAACTGCATAGGACCTTTATCTGAAATTTAACTTACATATCATCATAAATACAGATTTTTTAGAAATTTATGTATGCTTTAATAGATGTAAGGAAATGATTTGACAAGATATTTTCTATCTATCTAGACTGAAAGGTGTAATGCTGAAAAAAGTACTGAAAACTGAAAAACAGTAGCAATCAAAGCTTTACTCCTTGATCCACAGAATAAAGTTAGAAGGTATATTCAGGGAAAGATAGATTAATAGATATTTTAAAGAAAACATAGTCCTAAAATCTGAGAAAATACTTGTATTTAAGATAAGGAGATTATTTCAGAGGGTTGTGAAACAGATGTTTTTGTTATATTTTGAAACCCATTATTCAGCAGGATTTTGATATCAGTTCCATGAAGGCAGTCTCAGTAAATTTTAATGTTTCTCAATGAAATGCATGACACATCACTGGATTTTAGTCTGAGTTCTAAGAAATATTGCTTAGAAGACACATTTAAAATATGCATAAGAACTTAAATCTTGGCTGTAATATTGCCAATGGTCTTTATTTTGTCTGAATAGTTGTTTAAGAGAATAACTGTGGACATATTTCACAGTTTCTATGCTTAATTTGCAGCATCTTTAAGTGCAGTCAAAATGTACAGTCAAGCAGTGTTTGTGTGTTTATATAAATGCTGAACTTTCCAGTGGTCATTTTACTGGTAGTCACAGGAAGGACACATACATTTTGGTTTGACATTTAAGATTCTTACACCTGCCCGATTTAAATATTGACTGCATTACGGTGATGTCATGTAATTCACCATTAAAACATAATGCGCTTCCACTTCTTTGGTACTGTGCATTTACTTTTGGCCTTTGTGTTTGAGCTGGATCAACTACCTAAAAGAGTTTACCTCCAGTTTCAAAAAATATGAATATTTGCAGAGGGGATAGGAAGAAACCAAAGAGACAGAGTGTAGTGAAGGAGAGTGATACTACAGTGTGTCAGATATAGATGACATTTGGCTGAGATGGAATTACATGCTTAATTTCCTGTACTTGATAGAACTCATCTCTGACTCCAGGTCAACACCCAGCATATGAAGGCAGACTGCTGCTTGCAAAGGCTAGATTATACATAACAATGACTTTTATAGTAGTTATTTTGCTATACAGCTCTTTTTCCTCAAGTTAGAAAGATAAATATTTATGATAGTAGAAGCAATTTTCAGCCCAGTACATCTGTTAGCTGAGAAAAATGAGGAGAGGAAGATATTGGTTTATTTTTCTTTATGTCTCGTGAGACCGTACATTTTTGAGTAGAAAAGACTGAGCTTCAGTGAGATGCTGGAAGTCCTGGTGAATTGTATACTTCACAACTCATTAATCACTTCTCTATGAAAAATAATTAGATAATGATTTCTTCAAAAGGAGTAACTTCAATAGTTTATTGGATATAGGACCAAGTATAGAAGACAATAATTGTAAGAGTTTAATGTAGCTTGATAAAGAGTAATTAGCAAAGTTTCTCTGTACTCCTTGCTTCTTCATGATTAAAGAAATGACCTGTATATTGATTGAACAAAATTTTAATAGTTATCATTTTGGGCAGTTAAAGTAGGTAACATAATTTTCAAAGTTCTTCTTTCTATGAGAGTGAATGACTATTCGTTATCAGTACAACACCAAATTATTTTGCAAGGTTAATGATATGAGCAAATTAATTCAGTAGAATAAAGCGTGTAAGCTTTGTTTTGCTGTTTCATAGAATAATGCAGTACTGAAATATAATTTATAAGTAGACCAGAGCTTTTCAAGCAAAAAGAGAAAGAACTGCACACCAGGATACATATCTCTTCCCCAGGTGTAACTCAATCTTCTGGTCTTACTTTACAATTCGAATTCTAAATCTCCATATTTTTTTTAAATATATCAAGAGAGAAACAATTGCACTGACACCATTTATCTTTCAGAAAAGGGATGCATAGAAGTCTTTTGTTTATTTTGCTTGACCTTACAACAGATGACCATCTGGATAACTGCTGTGCACGGTGCCAAAAAAAGCCGTTAACCACTAAAATAAATAAATAAATATAATTAAAATGAAAAGCTGCCAAGAGTGTGTAATCCCAGGTCTCAGAGTCAAATCTACAGATACAGGTCAAATATTGATTGTCAAGAAGTTTATCTTGCATAAATGTCTTGTACTAGGAGAACATCCCCCACCACTTCATGCTCCTTGCTCACACGTTTTAGACTTAGTTTTATCTAACTTGTGCCTGATTAGGGGGGTGGGGAGTGTGAGTTCCTTTTCTGTTGATGTTACAATTATAGACAGATTATTTAAATGGTAATTCAACTTCTAGTCTCACTTTGCTCATGAAGACAGTTTAATTCTCTTTATTTCATTTGAAATTACAAGTACCTGAAAACACCGAAAACCAGGCTGTAATCCCTCCAAGCCTTGTCTGCTCACCTGATGGAATATTGTAAGGTAAAAGATATAGTGTAAGCTCAGGGACAAGCTGTAGCTTTACAGAGCTCCAGGACACCCTGGGTGAAGGGCTGTAAAACAGCAAAAGGTATTGAAGTTCATTTTTCTTGCTGGCTTTTGCAATTTTATTTGTAATACCCAGTTCTTCCTGTTCACCCTTTGCTGGGAATGGAAATAACATTTCCTCTCCTCTTTGAAAACTGTTTTTCTTGTAATTTTTGGCATTGGATTGGAAAATGTACTTTTTCACTGAAAAAACTGTTCTCTGATTTTTGATAGAGATCTCCTTAAAAATAAAAATAAATAATATTTGAAAGAGATTAATATTTATTTTACTTTTACTGTCTGATAATCATAGAATTATGGAATCACAGAATCATAAAATACCAGGTTGGAAGGGACATCAATGATCATATGGTCCAAACTTTCTTGGCAAAAGCATGATCTAGAGAAGACGGCCAAGCACCCTGTCCAGCCAAATCTTAAAAATGTCCAGTGTTGGGGAATATACAGCTTCCCTGGGGAGATCATTCCAATGATCTCATTGTGAAATATTTTCCTCTTATGTCCAGCTGGACTCTCCTGAGAAGAAACTTGCACCATTAGGTCTTTTCTATTTGACTTCTGCTAAAAAAGGAATCTCTATCTTCTTTGTAGCCACCCTTTAAATGCTGGAACATTGTAATAAGGTCTCTCCTAAGCCTTCTTTCCTCAAGGCTGAAAGAATCCAATTATGTCACCTCTCCTTATGTGGTAGGCTTCCCAATCCTTTGCTCATCTTTGCAGCCTTTCTCTCCAGCCTGTCTGTATCTTCTTTGTATAACGGTGAACAAAACTGAACACAGTATTCCAGATTTGGCCGGACCGGTACTGAGTATAATGGGATAATGATTTCTTTATCTCTGCTGCTGTTGCCCTTGATTCCCAGCATCCTGTTGGCTTTCTTTGCCATAGCAGCACCCTGTTCACATATATTGAGCTTACTGTCCACCAGAACCACTGCGTTCCTTTCCGTAGAGCTTCTCCCCACTCAGGTACATCTCGGTATGTGCTGCACTCCTGGATTCTGTTTACCCAGGTGTAAGACCTTACATTTGTCTTTATTGAATTTCATAAGTTCTTGTTATCCCACTCTTCCAACGTATCCAGGCCTTCCTGCAGGGTGGCTCTCCTTTCCAAAGTTTTGCCTTCCCCACTCAGTTTACTGTCATCAGTAAACTTCATCAGGGTACACTTCATCCCATTATTCGGATAACTTATGAAGATATTAAACAGTGTTGGTCTCAGAATCAGTCCATGGTGGATGCTACTTTTGACAGGTTGCCAGTTTTGAAAAGGAGCTATTTACATGACTCCTTCTCCTCTTCTTCCCTGTCTTTGTCCTTACAAAACAGCCTATAGCCATCCACCATGTTCTTCCAGTCATATGAGCTCTCCCACCATGTTTCAGTTATTCCCATGATAGTATAACTTTCTGACTGGGCACGGAGCTCCAGTTCCTCCTGTGATCTCCTCAGGCTGTGTGCATGAGGTGATTGCTCTTCTGGTTTCTGTCTTAAGAGGCAGCTAAGGAGCACTTGCCCCCTCTTTGGTTGGCCTGGCTTATTCCTTGGTTGGTTGCAATGGTATGAGAATTGCCATTTTGGACCTTGCCCTTCAGGTTCTTCTGTTTAAAGCTGACTCACCAAGTTGGCCACTCTGCTGACAAAGATTCCCTTGCCTCTCCTAGACAGGAGGATCCTATGCTTCCTTAACAGAGTCTATAGTCTATAGTCATCAGAGAACGTCCTGTTGTCATAAAAGCCAAAATTCTCACAACAGCACCAGCCACCAAGTCAGAAGTCGATTTGCATTATAGATCTATTTCTGCCTGCACCCTTTCCTCTAACTGATAAAATGAAAGAAAAGATATCTTGGGCACCAATACTTTTTGCTTGCACCCTGTGAGACATTGTTTTAATTAGAATGTCTCAAACATTTTAAACTTGGATTGGTTAGAATGTCCTAAACATTCTCTGGACAGGATGAGCTGTGATTTGGATGCTGTGACAATGGCAACTTCACCAAGGAACAGAGTGCAATGAAAAGCTGGACTTGGTACCTGCAGTTGAGTTCCTGAAAATCAGCCAATCAGAGCAGAGGAGAAGACACCCTTGACCAATCTGTGAACTCTTTGCCCAGCATTTTGGAAGTAACCATCAAAAAAGTCCCTCATGAACCCTCAAAGACCCCCGCCTGACATTCTCAAAGAAAAACCATGCCTTCACCATGCCCCCTTTCACCTTCGATGCTAATGAGGAGAAAGAGACAATGTCTCCCTTTGCCTTTGAGGCTAGTGAAGAGGAAGGGGCATTAAGCAATGCTCTATAAAAGGTATCTCCCTGGGCAACTGTTTGCGTGCCCACCACCTGAGGGTCTCAATGACAGATGGACATCTCAGAGAATCCTTGCTGTAACCAAGGGTGGTGATGCTTATCTCTCTCTTTTCTTCTCTCTTTCTCTCAGTTGACCCTTTCCTCCCGTCATCCAACTACTTCCAAATAGCCACAGACATAGCCTGAAACAAAATTAAATGTAAAATAAAATTGATTGTTAAGAAAACATTGCCTTAATTCAAACCAAATGGGTTTTATGAACCTTTCAAGACTCCTTTAAGGTGACTTAACACATCCTCAGGGCTTTGTAGTCCTCTTTGATTCCGGTCAAGTTCTGGATGGCAGTGTCATTCGCCCTCACATGAAAGAGCAGCAACTGTGCTCTTGACAAGTTGTGGCACACTCTTGGCAACATGTCAGATCTTAGCTCCTGGAAGGCAACATACCCCTCGTGACTCCCTGTCAGGCTGGCAGATGGGCACCTCAGTGTTTTCTACAGACACCAAGAGAGTCACCCACTAAGAGCACTCATCGTTACTTTTCGTGGTGTCTATTGAGTGCTGCTGGTGTAGTTTCTCCTTACAGACCTTGGTGTCCACAGCTGTTAAATCTTCATTTGTGGTTTTGGTTGTAATGCTGGAGGGTGGAGTCCTGCTTTTGTGGGTCACACTTCTCTCTGCTTCTCTAATCTAAGAGAACACCCCCAAGATTTAAAAACCTTTCTAAGGCTATGCATTACATAACACTTATTAGGTGTCATAAAAGTTGTTGTCCCTGCTTCCTTGATGGAAGGCAGCCCACAGATTGGGCTTTGTTTTATGGTAATACAGTGACATTTCTGAAAGTTATCTGATTTCACTGAGTAAGACCTTTGAGTTTGAGGTTCCCTTACAAACTGTTAAGTAGGTCCAAACTTATACCGAGTGAAGAAGACAGCATATCTAGTCACCTTAAGACCCTGGGAACAGTTTAACATTAGAATATTCAAGCTTTAGCTACACATTTGATTCCAGTAGTTTCATTGTTTGTATCACCAATAAAAAGAATAGAGCCTTTATACTGCTCTAAACTAGCTTTTAATTTGCCTCACTCAACTGTTACAACATGTTGACTATTGATTAATGTAATTTTTATTTTATTTTTTTTTTATGTGAAAACTGATTTGAAAATGAGCTGTGAAACCTGAGCTGCTAGAAACAAACCAACATTTCCCAGCAAATTCACGGGTGGAGGAGGACTTAGTTAAACTCTTTTTGTCTTAAAGGCATATTCTTTTGGCTGACATGCTTGCAAGCATTCCCAATGTTTCTCCTGACAATACCTCAGATTGTTACTACTGACTCTATATGTTTGATTATTTGGATACCTGTCATGCATAACTGGAGCGTGGTAGTAAAAAAACAACAACACAGGATTAATCAAAGTAGGATTATAATTTTCTGCAACACCTGTTCCAAACAGCTGCCTCTGACTGTTGTGTCCGATTCTCTGAGTTCTCCAAAAATCCACAATAAAGTAGTTTTGAATTCAAATGGCCGCTCTACTGTAATTTTGCCAGAATAGATATTGAATAACAAAACTGTGAAATCTTTGAAATATACACTCAGGCCGCTGCAAAAATTAAGATGAAAATCTTGTTAATGAAAAAGAAAACATCCAATTAAGAAGTCTGAAATCTTATTTGCTTTGAGACACTACAACTGCTATTCTGACTACCCAAGACTGTAGAGAGAGGGTGATCTTTATAGCGGAGTCCTGTTACTACCTAATTTTTTTTTCAATTATATTTAATTCTCTCTTCCTGAAAAAAACCTAAAATTGATTTGAGGGAGTAAATAATCTCATTCTTTTTATCTATCCCCTCTGAAGTTCCAGGTAGAATATTCCCTGCTAATTGTGTTTTCCTTTCATGAATTCCCAGGTTTCAGTTATCCTTTGGGAGCTGAAATTAAATATTATAGTACACTAATAGATTTGCCACAGCATCAAAAAGAATCATAAAGCACTGCAGAAAAATAGACTGGTTGTTTGCTTCAGATTCTGGAAAGTTAAGGCACTTTAATGTAGTGATCTCAAATTCCAGCAAAAGCTCCAATGTTGTTTCTTCATGCAGAAAGGATCTAGGAGAACATTCTTGATCCCCTGTTGAGAAAAATCAAACCAGAGTTGCCTGAATCTCCTCTGTATAAGCCTGAAAAGAACAGGAAATTTTAAAGGCACAGTGTGGTTATTTTCTGAGTATACAAATACTTTCTTTTTCATCAGAGATGTTTTAAACTGCATCCTGAAGAATAATTCATCTTTAGCAGAGTTCAATTTGTTTAAATGTGAGATTCGTTTAACATCTAAGGCTCTGTTTTCTCAGTCTGTGCCTCCAGTTTTCTTACTGCCCAAATTATTCTCAATGACACTCAGTTCTTCTCCAAACAAGTCTGATGGAGTTCTGTGATACAAGTTGCATGGATATTTTACTATAAGTCGAATTTTGCTGCTTCATTTTTTGTTTAAGTTTATTCAAACTGCAGCAAAATTAATACTAAAAGCTGTGCAATAAATGATACAAACTACAGCATATCTGCATGTTGCACGTGGTCAGTATAGCAAATTGTATCTAAATGAAGTTAATTATATTGCCAGCGATTTGAAGGATAAATTTTATACTTAATTAAAAGTTCTTTTATAACATTTCATTCCCTATTATAATCATAAATGTGCTAAATCTAAGGAAGCCAGTTCATTTTTTTAACTTTTGCAACATTTTAATGCTAATTGCTTAAGATGAATTAATAACACAACCAAGGAAGCGCTTCCATTAGTGTAATGAACAAACAAAGGGAACTGGTTCTAAAGGATTTCACTCTTCTGACAAAAATAAAAAATCTTCCTTGGTCAGCTCAAATCTTGAAGAATATTTAGAAAAGAGGTCTACAAGCTTTGAAGATAATGAAAAACATTTGCAGCAAATGTATGCATTTAAAATTTTATTTATCATGAATTTTATATTTATGATTTCTGTTGTTCTAATTTACTGTGATATTTTTTGTAATGAAACATTTGGAATTAGTGTATTTAAAAAATATAATAAATATTTGTCATTGTAGTAGCATTCTCGAACCAAAAAAATTGAGGGAATTCATCAGATGACGAGGATAAAGATAACTGAGATTTTGGAAATCTCAGGACGCGTGATCTAGCTCTTGGTACCCACTATGCAGAGAGAACACTATGCATCATTAAAAGCAGGGATTTCAAAAGTGGAGTCTAGACCTAATCTTAGGTAACTCTGATGGGGGTAACACAGGGCTTTAAGTCATATGACTGCAGTAAATTGCTGTAGCGGATATCCTTCAATCTCTTGGTGATAAATATTGTCATTTGCCAATAAATACACTTGTAATTTGCCTGGTAGCACTTTTGTTAAATGTAAAGATATCTGAATTAGTGAGATATTAACACCATCCTCTGAGATTTGGAAGAAAGATCTCAGGCACTGCATTAAAATTCTGAGCAGTACTGAGGCAGTTCCCACACAGGAGTCACTTCGCTGTAAAAAGAAAATGCAGCAGGGAGGAATGAAAGGAAGGTAAACAGACAGCTAGCGCCTGATGCTCTGAGCAAATACAGTGTATAACCAGGATCTTGGCTTTGCAGTGGTACAGCTGAGGAGGCAGGGGAAGCATTGCCGAGCTTTCTGTAGGATGCTGGAGCACGGTGCTTTGTTACTCTTGTCACGATCTACTCAGGTGAAGTGAGCTGAGAGGAGCAGGTGCAGCAGGGTGACGGGCCAAGCCACGAGCCTGTGCCTTGAATGCGTTATGAGGCATCAAGCAGCTGCCTTTGAGAAACAGCCTTTTCAATAGAAACCTTGAAAGCATTTCTTTCAGAGGATGCTTTGCACAGCTGCCCTTGCTCCTTTTTTTCCTCCGCTTAATCAAGAATACCACTTGCTCTGTTAACAGTAGAAATGGCTCAAACTCCTAGAAACGTTTCCTTTACAGCCACTGTAAACCTTTTATGTATATGCACTCTAGATTTTATCTATCCCTATACTTCAAAGATTTTTCTTTCTCTTCAGTCCTGTATATTTTGCAGAAGTATAAAGGTTTATTTGCATGATTAACAGTGTTCTATTTTCTCTTGGTTTATGGAAGATTCTTGTCCTAAAACTTAGTAAGCAGTGAAGACCGGATTGTGAATTTTCTTTTGCTAAGAATCAATTTTTATCATGAGTGTCAGTTCAGGGAAATCCTACTGGGCATACTTAAGCCTCACTGACTTTAAACTCAGCACATAATCAAATGTTTTCTCAAACAGGAGCCAGCGTTGGCTCTAACATGACATCTAATTGCTTACAAGTATGAATAAATGTTTCACAATCTGTCCTAAGTGTTCAGCTGTGCTTATTTGACTTCTTACACTTCTTACAGCAAGTCTTAGACAACTTCCAAGATCAAGTCCATGTAGCTATAACATTCTCAAGTCTTGCCTTCCTCACAAAGATCAATGAAGCTTGCTTTAAAGAGATTTTGAAAAAGAGAGTTGCAATGACATATCTCCTGATATGAAGATATGTTTTCCTACCTGAACTATTCTTCCAGTAAAAGCTGAAAATAGAGTACACATTTTCCCCCCAGCTGCCAAGGTATAATTTTTTGATTTAACCCCTCATTATTGAAAGTGAAATGTTTCATATAAAGGTAGTAATTTAGGTGATTTAACAGTTTTAACTTCGTGGCTTATAATGGTTTACAACTCTATCTTTTATAAATGAGAGATACAGATTCTTTTTTATTACAGCTGCAATTTATTCCGCATGTTGTACACAGTAATTTTTGGGAGCAAACTTTCCTCTTTATTTTCTTTTCTCATTTTGCAAATTAATATAAGGTTGGTAGAGATGTTCACAAATTCCCATTTCTAATTATTTAGTTACCAGTACCATTAATTTCCTGTGAGACTAGTGAGCTAAAAGTGCTTTGACTTTTCTTCCATTTAATATTTGTTTCTGTAGTCTGTGTAATTCTATTTGGCATCAGTACAGAACAGCCTTACTCCAAAATATAAATTATAGAGGGTTTTGTTTTTAAGGATCACTCTTTCTGATCTGTTGAAGATTAATAAAATTTAATAGCATAGTTTTAATACTCAACCTTTGTTTTTCATTGTTATAGCCTGGAAATGTTTGTTCAAAGAAAGATTGTAGTTTATGGTTTTCTTAATCAGTGTTATCCTAAATGTAGTTTAGAGAATGTTTGATAAACCTCTGAAGAGATAGAATAAGTATTCCTCTGTTAAATGCCTTCTAAGGTTTCCGTGAATGATTCCACAGACCAGAACCATTTTGAAAAAAATTTTTTTGTAGTACTTTAATATTTGTGCTTTTGATCAAAACGCAAAGTAGTTAGACACAAGAGAACATTAATGGAAAAGAAATATTTGAGTTCATTTGGTCTCTTCGTCATTGATTAGGTTACCCACACAATGTTAAATATGTCATTTGTGGTGTTATAGGGAAGTTTGAAAGACCAAGATTTCTACTTGATAACATGCATAGCTTCCACTGTTGTTTTTGAAATATGTTTGTACAATACCATTAAAATAACTGAAAGGCTGGAAGAATAACATACCTAGAATTTCAATTAATCCCCTTCATATTAAAGACATTTTTTGCATATATGCAAGTGACACAGAAACATATCAGAAGGTATGATTGGCTACTGGCACCTTTTCTTTATGCTTTATCTGTCAGAGAGAGTAATTGTGGAGATGTTCCACAGAGCAGCATGGCTGAAAATGTGTCCGCTTCCAACGCTAATGGTTTGCCTATTAAAATACTTTCTTTATCCCTGCATGTTTACCTACTTTATATACTTAGATTGTCACAGACACAAAGCCTTTGTGTCTATTGGTATATGTTAATTCCCTTTGATTTCTGTGAGAAAACCACCAAATTGGAGCATAAAGTACTTTTGAAAATTCCTCATTATTTTGTAAACTGACTTCTTGTGGAAACCATGCTTGCACAAACTCACTTTTTCTGTGGACTAATCCTTTCCTTTTAAACTTATTGATGAATTTCCTTCAGTTTTTAACAGGGTGATTACAGAGTCAAAGGTAATTATGTTCCTAATCACTTCTTGTAGTATGTGGCAAAGTAGATCAGGCAGACCATGTCAGTTCCATGCCTGAAAAAAAGTTTTCAGACACCTTGGAAAGAGTAGCACAGGTACTGTGATATAAAAGTTGATCAGACCTAGTTCCTTGACTATCAAATTCAAAGTCAAGATACTAATTGTTCTGGTTTGAGCTAAAGTAGAATCAGTTTTCTAAATAACTTTTCAGTTAAGTAACTTCATTTTTTGAAAGTTAACTTACATGTTTTCAGACAGTGTCTCTCTCTAGAAATGATAACACAGGACATTGGCACTCAGAAAGGCCTTTGCTTATGTCTATATTATGGACATGAAGGTAGTCCTCAGGTTGGTGGAATGCTGTAAGTGAAAGGGGAGAAAAAGTCACAGCTGCAGGGAAGAGCAGACCAGACAGGTAAACCCAAACTGACCAAGAGTGTGCTCCGTTCCGTATACATCATGGTAGATATAAAACTGAGGGATCACAAGTTTCAAGCTCTCTTCTTTGACGGCCAGTGTCTAACAGAGACCTCATCTGCCTTTTTGCCTCTGATCCAAGATCTGCGTGTTCCTGAATCCAGTTTCTGAGTTTAGTTTCCACTTGCCTGAGTTCAGTCCAGGACCTTTTCGACACATCTGCTCTGCATCATCAGTGGTGATATAGTCATTGTGGAGGGTTTGATTTCATATATTTGAATATATTTCCTTATTTTGTTATTAATAATATTTTCATTATTATTATTATATTGTTTCAACAAAGCTTTCTTAGTTTTGACTTCCAGCCCACAAGATTCTTTCTCTCATTTCCCTTTCCCATTTCCCCAGAGGAAGCAAGGGGGAATTGGGTTCATGACTTGCTTGCATTTAGTTGCCAGTCAGGCTGGGCCAAGGCTAACCAGTGACACTAATCCACCTGATATGTTGCTTTATTAGCTCTAGAACTGATGGGCCAGTTTATTTGCTTTTTGCAGAGGACCTATTATACAAGGGTGATTTTTCTCCATAGCTATAACAGAAGCCTTGGTGGTAGTCAGGGACTGTTGAAAGAGCAGAAGAAAAAATGGTCTTCATAAGCAAACAAATCAGTAAAAATAATGACACCTTTGCAAATACATCCTTACTGCTTATTGATTCAGAACATTTCCAAACTCTGACTATTTGTTGATTTTATAAAATTTTACGTAGGTTCAAAATGGCATTACACTGACTATTTATCTTTAATCAGTGCTCCAGCTTTCGTTTTGTCATTTGGCATGTAAATATCATTAATCTTGTCATCAACTTAATGTTTTTTTCTTCAGCTATAGAAGGTCACAACTTCAGTTGAAATTGAATCTATTCTTGATTTGAAAGCCTAATATTTAATGTGTATAGAGAGATGCTAGACAGAAATACCTCTTGTCTTTTGCTTTTACTTTTACCCTTTTAACATCTTTGAAATCCTGAGAATAATACTTCTGCTACATTTCTTGAAGGAAGTCTTTTTGAGGTGGTGTCTAACATAGCAAATGGTTTGGGTCCATGCAAAATGCTGTAACAACTATGACTTTATTTCAATAAGTGGTGAAGAAGGTGGTAATTCACTCTGCATCTTTTCTGATGTCAGCAGTAATGGCTCAGCTATCACCTGTAAAGTGGAAAACACACATTTTTCTCCTTATTCTGCCTGAGGAACCTTTATTACCAATCGCCTAAGAAATCACTCTGATTTCCACAAAGTTTAATAAGGACATGGTGGAAGGAAAAATATCAGTGGCAGTGTCATAATATACAATACAGTTCAGGAGTCATTGTGTCAGTTAACCTTTGTTATGTCACTTTCTCACTACATTTGCTTGATTCTACAGCAAAAAAATTATTACAATATTTGAAGAAAAGAAAGAACAAATTAAGTCGTTGCTCTAGTTTTGCTGCAGAAGAAAGTAAATTAAATTACGTTGACATATCTACTATTAAACTGACATTAGATTTGAGTTTAGCTAAAAGGCCAAGTAGAATAAGATTCTTGTAGTGAAATTTCAGTGAAAGAAATGCATGATTTTCATTTTATTAAAATTACTTTTATTCCTTCTGTCTCTATACAGAAATGTGTATCTATGCAGCAGTGAGCACAACTGCAGCTAATATTTGTGTGATCTTCGGTATTATGGTAAATTATTTTAATACTTTTTGTTAACTAAGAATATCTCAAATAAAAGGTAACTAAACTTCTTTTACCAATTAATGATATTTTTTTAATTATTGGAGTGATCAATTGTAATCAACAAACATTACAGAAATAATATAAGAAATGACTTGATGATCTTAAAATGACTTGATGATCATCAAGAAATGACTTGATGGGGAAATGGGAAAGGGAAATGAGAGAAAGAATCTTGTGGGCTGGAAGTCAAAACTAAGAAAGCTTTGTTGAAACAATATAATATCTTTGTTGATATTCAAACCCCAAATATCTATGTTTTTATAATATGAGTCTGAAATTTCAACTGGCCTGGTTTAGGCTGTTTTTTATTTCAGGAATAATTATTTTTAAGGGCAACCCCTTTTATGCATTGTTCAGTTCTATGTAAACTAGTAATATAACCTTCATTAACAAGGAAATGGAAATCTTTCTTTCTTTCTTTCTTTCTTTCTTTCTTTCTTTCTTTCTTTCTTTCTTTCTTTATCTCTTTCTCTCTTTCTCTCTTTCTGTCTTTCTCTTCTATTGCAACATTATAGTTCTTATCTTCACAAAATGAAACAAAAAATTTAACACATCACAGAGATTTTTCTCTCTATGTTTATTTTTTTGGTTTTACATCACCAATCACCAGTGTTATTTCTGAGTGTTTTCCAGGTGGAACTGACAGTCTATGCACAGTCCTCTCTGGGGAATTAAGGCTTGTAATGAGAAATGTACAGCAGACCTTGCATTTGTACTTGGAAAGTGTACATGCTGATGAAAAATTGCAAAGGCAGTAGTCGTACTAGTAAAGTTATGTAATATGCTTGAATTTCTTTTCAATTACCTTTTAAAAAAATATAGGAAACTGAACTTTCTCAGTATTTTAAATGTATTTTTCTGGACAATTTCCTTTTTTTTGTAAAGCTGTAATCTAAAATTTATAACTCAGAACTGAACAGCCACTGAGGTCCCATTCTCTATAAGGCATATGATCTTTCATGTTTATAGTTATGTGATGACAAAGAAACAGTGTCTGACATGATCATAGCTGACAAAACTAAAAAAAAACCCCTTCTAATTGGCAAGAACTGTTGAATCATAAAGATGATTGCAAGGAGCAGACAGTGAGCACATGACATTGTGGTTATCTTACAGTTCAAAGACTCTAATTAGTAGCTATTCTCGATTAATCTATTAAATAAGAAGAAAATTACAATCTGGTGTCAAATATGCGATATCAAGATGACTGCTTCACCCTCAGTTTGATCCTTGAAATGAAATACTGTGGCTCAAACCCCATTTGCTTTAAACATAGATTTCTATGGGCAGTCAATGAGGGCTGAATGCTTTGAGCACATCCTCTTCACGGTGTCTATTCTTTGTGTCAGGGATGAGGGGCCAGGAACTAAGTTCTGGCATCTCTGTGTCATCCCAAGTGTCTCTTATTCAGGGAAATGCCCTGACTGGACATTTAAGTTGACTTCTAACCTCATTTGCATCAATATAAAAAACTGTCAGTGATTCTGGCCTCAGATCTTTTTCCTTCTTCAAAAAGAAAAGCAAAGTTTGTAACTGAACCTAGAAAACTAAACAAGGAGCTCTGTCTCAGATAAAGAAAGACAGAAAGGAAAAAAAAGTAGCTGAAGCAAAGGCTTGTTTTCTTATTTGTGCTTCACACTTTGACTCCAGCAAATTACATGCCTCAGAGCCTGCACTCAGAAAAATAATCTGTGTGTGATGTGTACTACAAAAGGCTCAGCAGAGCCTTCCACTGCTCTGAAACAGAGGCCTAGCATTTTAAATTAACTACTTTTCAAGCAAAAGAAGGACCAAGGCATCAAGACACTTCTGGAATATTCTTTGGGCATGTTTATTGTTCATTGATTTTTATACTCTTATGTCTTACATGCATTTTAAGTTTTGTTTTATGTATGGGTATGTGATTTCATATGTCCATTGTTATTTTATATTTTTATTTTATTTATATACATAAATGTATTTGTCTGTTTTCATATCCTTGCACTTATATTTACTTTTTTTCTTTGTATGAAAAACAACCAACCAATCAACCAACCAACTCTACTATGATCTCAGTCAAAACTTACGATGTTTGAATACTAATGAAAAGGCTATTCTTTCACATAACCTGGTCCTGCAAAGAATAAACCTTCCCTTCTGAAGCTGAAGACGCTCAAAATCTTACCAGATTGTCCAAAAAAATTTAGCAGGGTGTAGGAGAAGCAGAACTGAAAAAATGGCATATTACTAGTTTTTTTCCTGCTTTTATTTTTATTATTATTTTTTAATAAAAATATTGCATAATATATTTCTTTTTGTTCTTATTATCTGCTCATTGAAAGTGACATAGTAAACGTTTTCCAAATGTTTAGAAAATATTTTTTCTTCAAACTGAATAAATGGACATTACCACACTTTACTTTCAGGAGGTTATTACTGTTTTCACAATAGCTGGTATATTTGGAGGATCAATGTAAAATGAAACCCAGCTGGAGCTATTCATCAGCTTTGTCTATGGTGACCAACATGACAACTAGGTCATGTCATTGCAAAAGAGCAGACTTGATCAGCTGCCCGACTTCTTCATCTCAGTATACTTTAATAACTTTTAAGAAATGCTATAAAGCTTAATATTTGCTTCTAATTCTTTAGTTTATGTCACTTCTAAAGCAGCTTCTCTTTTTATCAAGTTTCTTCTGTAAAGGTGGGGAAAAGATTGTTCCAAGAATGTGCAAATATTTTACTTCCTTGGTGCCTTTTCACAGTCCCAAGTCTATGTTTGAGCAACGACACATCTTAAGAGGTGCTTCATGCTAGGATGATAATATCCAAACAAGAAATTTGTGGTTGTCACACCTCAATGTTTTTGTAGATATAAGAAATGCGTTTGGTAAAGCAGTCAGGGTTTTCTGTATTCCTTAGAGAGAATTGCTAAAATCAAGATACATTTCAGCCAAAGGGAAACAAAACCAAATTAAAGAATGGGAAAGAGGAGAGAAGGTAACACCCTAACACGGTCGACTCAAGTGTAGTTCATATTCTCTTCATCTTTTCAGTTCTTTTGAAAATTCTTCTCATCAGAGACTGACAGTCCTGTGCTTTCCCTGTTCTAATCTATTCTATGAACTTCACAATCCAGATTTTACATCTAATGACAACATTTGTATTTTACTTTAAGACTGAATCTAAATCAATAGGTTCAAATAATCAGGATAAATGGAAAACATCTCTGAATTTGAATGTACTTTTGATCAGTCTGGCCAGTCAAGGGTACAAAGGACAAAAGAAAGAATGATGAGAGAAACCCTAAGCATAAAAGTATTCAGCCATGTTCTTGTCTTCTTAATCCTCCTTAAAAACCCAAACACATTGAAAATAAGCTGAATTACCATTACTAGTCAGAATTTTCCTACTGTTTTGCAGTTGGAGATGAATTTGAACCACAGTCATTACAATTTCTATTCCTGTAAAGCACCGAGACAGTTGAAATAATTAAATGTTTATTCCTTTGAAACGTGTTTGTGCTTGTCTTCCTCTCTGGCCTTGTTAAAGACCTCAATCCATGGCTTATTTCTCCTAATATCACACTCATTGCAAAAGGTTTTTGCACAGATAAATTGGAAATAATTTTCCTGAAATAATGGTAGTAAAATTTGTGTGAAAGACACTTGAGTGAATGCAGCTCCCCTTTTTATGTCCCAGTTTCTTGCCTTCTCCACAGCAAATTATGCATATTCATGATAAAATTAGTTAATGTGGCATTATATAAATTATTATTTTCTGTGAAGAATATGAAGAAAACCTCAATTTAAAGCAACTCTAAGGTGAAGTTATCAAGATAAAGTGTAAAGAATACTTTTATAGTACTATTTTTTTATGTCTGCTCAGACAAAATATCTTGTGGAAGGAAACAGAAGGATTAAGCTTGTAGTCTTCCCAAGAGCTTTTGTAAGCATACCAGTTGAATAATTAAAAGTCAATAAACAAACAAGAACATAGAACTGTTAAGTAAAAACACAGCAGGTTTTTTTTAGATCTGAATCCCATTATATCGAGCTTTTTCTACTGAAGCTGGAATCTGGGTGACTGTTTCTACAATAACCAATATTGTTTTTCACCTGTCGTTGCATTTCATACTGAATGTTATTTTAGTATGACTTAATATTTACTTTGGAATGAGCTATTGCTATAAAATTTTACTTTATCTGTTGATTTTACTATTATTCCTTTTTTTTTCCTGTGAATTCTCTAACACAATGTTGTTGGAAAATATATCTTATTAATGGACCCCAAATAATATGTGCTGGGATGCAAACTCTACATAATGGCTGAATTCCCATAGAAAACCACATGCCACAAAAGTGCCTTATATTTCCTAATTATAAAGACTTCTATGGCTAAGTTCTCCTGAAGTACATTGCCTAAAATTTCAACTTTGAAATAGCAGCACAGAGATAATGAAAAATAAGGCTTACTATAGCTGTATGGATTGCCATCTAGGAAATTCTCTTCAGTCTTTCTCACGATTTCTAGATCCTGTGAAGAAAATACATACTCATGTTCTTAGCTTTTCTTTATGCTACAGCATTCGCATTCTCATTTGTCTCCTGGCCAGCAGTAAGGAGCTTGGCTAAGATGTTAGGTTGATGTTTCCACTACATACTTACACAATGATAATATATATTTTTTCACGGAAGGGCCTTTAAGTAACTCTCTCAGGTGAACATGATCAGGAAAGGATCAAGTACACAGCTCTTCATGCTTGTTTAACACTTAGTACTTTGTGGATAATGGCTTTAGCCAAAACAAATAACAAACAATAATTGCACTGAACACTCTGTTTGTCTTATACTCTTCCCTACACAATGTAAAATAATGGAGTGATTAATTCTTTTTATTGTGCCCATTTTCTTCACAAGTGGTGAATTAAAAAGATAATTGTAAAATTCGGTATCATCAGCTGGGAAGAAAGCACTTCATCTTTCATCTTATTGTGGTGTGCAATTTAGTAACAATGTCTTTGTCTTAGAAGTTATAGACGTATCAGCTGAAGGGGAAAGTGGGAAGGAAACTACAGCAGTGGTGAAAGGGAGGGTTTTAATTGGTGAACTCAGTTGTCAATCAGCTGTCCTGTGTCTGATCAGTATCAGAAATCTGTTTACTCACTGCAGTAGTGGTAACCTACGTAAAGAGTTTTCAACTGAGTAATTGTAATCTACATGTTTTGCTATTAACAAAATAATAAAAGAAATGGTTAGCCTATTGCTTATTTTTCAAAAAGCATTCATTTATCTTTAGCTTATGAAAAGATTTAAAATCACTGTGAACACACTTTATTTACCTTCCAAACATTCAGAAAGAGAGTGAATATAGAGAGGATATTAGAGAAATGTTATGTTGCTTAATGACAGCCTTTATGAGGGTAGGCAGATGTGATGGACAGATGGGTGGACTAACAGAACTAAGTGCATTATTAGCTGCTCAGACATTTGTTGAATGTCAGCCAAGACTACTGAAACATAGCAATCGACCATTGTTAAACATATCCCATAGGGAGAACAACTAAATGCATAACAAAACATGCATACTATTTTTGGTTAAGACGCAGAGACAGAAAAATGATTATACAAACCCATATCAACCACATTTCATAAGCGGTTGAAAAAGTTTTCTTACTTTTAAAGTGCCTGTGTGAGTTTAAAGTATCATTTGATCATCTACCCACTTAACATAATACTGTTTTTAAAATACTTATATCCTGTGTTCCTCCTTCTACACATCAAGAAAAAAAAAATAATGACATTTTTATTATGCTCCTCAAGCCAATAGTTTAGGAGCACTTTAAATAAGCCACTTATCAACTCTAACATTTATTTAACTCCTCACTGAAACGCAGTCACTACAGGTGAAATGCTGAAGCTGTCTAATGGTATTTAGTGCAGGACTGCTCCTTGTAAATCATTATATCATCCTCAAATTGGCTTTTTTTCTTTGATTTCTGTGATCAAATCTGATGAATGAATTAAATCAAGAACTACATTTACAGACAAAATAGAAATACAATTTTTGGTCTTAATTCCCTCAAAATAAAATTGCACTTTTCTAATATGCAGAGGCTAACTGGAAATGGACTGCAGCACCTCTGAAGGAGGTCACAGTGTGAGGCACACCATAACAATGAGTAATACTTGGGAAAAAAAATGATCCGTATTCTAACATGACAAAAATGATTTGCAGTTAATAACGTAGGGAGTAAAGGCCAGTCTTTTCAGTTACCCTTGGCTTCACCTAGGACAAAATAAAAAATCACTTCTGTTGCTGTGAGCTACTTGCATTTTTCCCAATCATTATTGCTTAGTGATAACTTAGTGATAAAATCTGTCACTGCTGACTTTATTGACATTTAAGTTGATTTATTTCCATGCCTGGTGAATAAGAACTGCATTATGTTGGCTTTCAGATTGCCTGCGTACTCAAGATAGTAAGTGCATCAGTGACTTAATTGTCTTTTGCTGGTTCACTTGCTCTCTAATCTCAGTTTGAAAATAATATTGGGTCAAACTCATCCCTGGCATAAGTCCACTGACTTTGGTGGTAGTGCTCTAGAGATCCATTATTTTTAAGCAGAGTCAAATGATAACAGAGAACGCTCTATATGATAAAGCATTTTTTTTTCCCCTGCAGTTGTATCAGTCAGAAAGAAACAAGATAAAGTTTTAGGCCAAATTCTGCCCTCAGCTATGCACAAATGAGGCTGAATATTTTGAAGACAATTTTGATACTCTTATTCAAACAACATCTTCCTGAATTGCACTTCCTGTTCTGTTCTTGGTTAATAACATGTCTGAGTGACTGAGGTCACATTCTGTAAGTTGCTCAGCATCTACCAACAAATGTTTTAAGCCTTGTCCTCCCACTTGTTTTAGTGGAAGATGAGTAGTAGCCCAAGGAATATACTGAAACATTTAGGGTCCAGACCTCGGGAAAAGTCCATAAGGGTATAACTTAGACTGGTCATACAGAATCATTTGCATCTTTTCAGTGGTCTGAATAGCTTCACTCACTGAATCAGGAATCTAGATTTTTACCTCTAAAACTGTCTGTAATAAACATTGGGAAACCCACGAGTTCTTCTGATTGCTCTGGCTCTACTGCTTTTTAAACCTAGAGTTGGAAGCTACACCAAATACAGATCTTCTAGTACAACATTATTGGGAGTAAGGGGTGAGGAAAGATAGAGTAAAAAGGAGTATTAAGCTTAGAGTGTACTTTCTTCAGCTTCCTTACCCGGCTCAGGCATAGGTATTTATCGTTGGTGAAATTCTGTCAGATACTGGTATTTTCCCTCTTCCCAAAGTAAAGATAATAACTTATGCCAAATCGAACTGAAAATGGTGTTATCACAAAACGGTGGCAGAATTCAGAAATAATGACTAAGAAAAGAATAAACCGTATGGTGCCACTAAGGGAGATAGTGCTATGTAAGAGTAGTAGTAAAAAGAAATATTGAAATGTTAGGAATGTCAGAGGTGATGTCAGAATCCGTGCACAAAATAATGGCAATAAGAACTCAGTGCCAACAAAGAAATCAGTGGAGATTCGATGTCTTTTTTCGTTTTGCCAATTAAGTCATTCATTCAGTTTCTGAAGTATGGACTCATGTGCCTTTGTCTTAGGTACCCTAGAGTAAAAGTTTTAACCTTTGCTCCAAATTGTCCTGAGATAAGTGTTTCCCAAAGAGAAAAAAAGAAATGAAACACCAACTGAGAAAACACAGCTTTAATATAAAACAAATATATTAAAACCAATTAAGTTTTCATTCTTTTCATAACCAAAATATTTCTGTAATAAACTATCCAAGAATGAGAAAAGGTTTATTATTATTTGGTTTATTTTTTTTCTAACAGAGTTTCCTTACACTGTCTGAAGAGTTCTTTAAAAATAGGTATTTTGTGGTCACAGTAATCTGTTCAGCTGTTTACCACACCCGTATTGAACATATCTGAATCAGGACAAAGACTGGGATAAATTCTTTTCATTGCAAGATACAATTTGGTCTCCTAGGTTTACATTTGCAGCCAGACCTTCTGTGACTGAACTCTTCAAATTACTCATCTTCAGTTGGACCTTTAGTGTTAACTCAGATAACATTGAAATTAAGTATTTGAAATAACTGAACAGTCCCAAGTAACTGAACAAAAAAACCCAGACAACAAAACCTATGAATCATCTATATCAACAGTACCAGGAAAGCCACTGGAAAACATGCAGAGGTTCATGATTAATCTTCACAACTTTTTGAAAATTACTTGAAATTTCAGATCCAAAAATACCTCCTACAGTGTATTCACTGATAAAAACTGTAAGATTTTTATGTTAGTTAAAATATGGAGTTTTCTGAGTACCTGTAAAGAGCAAATGTGAAATTTCACCCAGAAATGAGTTTAAAAATGAAGCAATACTGACTTTACTTGTGGAGTGTTCAAAGTTTAGCAGTATTAAAAGGCAAACTTTGCCCATTGATGTAAAATAAAAATACCTCTGCATTGCAGAGACAGATACTGCCTTCTCTTATGCAGAACAAATTCTCATTGAATTTCACTGGAGATTTTCCTCTTTATAAACCCAATTTCTATTTTTTTAATGGGTCTGATAAGATCAATCTTGCTGAGATACTGAGAAATATCTCACTAAATTGCCATGTAATAATTCATCAATAAACAAATGAAGTGACTTCTCTCCTCAAACACTTTCCTTTGCTTCCCAAACATTCCTGTTAAATATAGTTATTCACCTACCCCCTAGGAGTCTAATACTATTTGCTGAGTTTTAATAAAACAGATTCTACTGTTATTTTTAGTGCTGCCCTAGCGCTTAGGCTCTGTTAGACTAAAAAGTGAATGTTTGTTGACTCTAAGAGTCTTTCTTATTTTCTTGTTTAGTTTATGGTGCCATGCAGACATGGAAGATTCCACTGCCGTGTATGCGCAGCACAGTACGGGCGATGTCCTTGCACTCGTTGGCAGGAAACTGTGAGAAAGAAACCATGAGACAGTTAAGTGGGAGGAAAAAACATGGAGCTGAGATATGTGAGAAGAACTTTTGGGACTTTTTGGTTGCTAGATAAAGGATATATTTGTAGCAAGTAGAGTTATGCTTAGTGCTCTAGCTGTGGGACTTTTAGAAGTGGAAAATCACTGAGGTAGCTGGCTAATGAGGCAGATAACGGTGTATAAAGCTTTGCTTGTACATAATAAAAGGATTTTGTTACTGCACAGGAAAGGAGTCTGTGCTTTCAGTCACCACGGTGCCAGCAGAGCAGACCAAATTCATAGGATGATACAGCTGGAGGAAAAGTCACAGTTAAAGAGAAAGCATGTTTTAGTTTGAAATTGAAATAATCTCTTGGTTTTACGCTTACTGAAAGTAAAAACAACTGTAAAATCCCCCTTCTATATAGTGAGAATGATCAGGAAATATGTAAAGTAGTGGAGAGAGGACATAAGTCTTTCCTCTTGTCTTTCAGCTTGAAAAACATCTATGTCCACACGATTTCCTCATTCAACTACTAATTTAATATTTTGTTTATTAAGAAATTTATTGGGAGGAGAGAAAGTATTCATCTACGCCATTTGTTGTAACTGCATTACATATAGCAGAAAAATGCAGTAACTAGAATGTCTGTTGTTTAATCTAGTTAACAAACCACAGAAGGGATCTTTATATGACAAAACTTTCTAAGGTGCTTTTTCTGTGGCTATATTAACCAACATCTATATAAGACATTGTGAAATAGGAACTTTGCTACTTTTCTAATAAAAATATTGGCCACCTTTTTCTTAGCAAACTGGAAAAATAACTAGATGCTTATGGAAACAGAAAAAATAAACCATAATTCAAATTCCTTTATCCCGTGACAAGTGGCATAAATGGCAATTCATAATGATTAATTAAGAATTTTTAATGTACTTATTACTTTTACAAAGGCATAATACATAGTTTCATTTATAATTCCATGAAGTAAACTGGCACTTTCATAACTCATTCATCCTCCAGAGGTTGCAACTCTGTTTTCATGGCTGAAAGATGCTGAATAAATGAGTCATTTATATGAATACAATAGCTTTAGGCATACTTATAGTTTGTGTGGACATATGGTAAAAACTAAGAGGTCAAGAAAGAAATTTGATATACAAAGTGCCTCAGACAGATTCTAACTCAAAATTCTGTAACGAGGATACTGGCAAATTCACTAAGTTTCCTACTACACATTTCTTTCTCCTGAAAACATTACTATATTCAGGCAGAATTTAATGCAATTCCTTCTGGAACAGAAGATGGTTTGGCCACTAAGATTGTTGTTAAACATGGACTGCAACAGTTTTCTGAAAGTTGAAAATATGCTGGTAGAATGGGAAACAAATACATAGCAGCTGCTAAGTCACTATTTCTCTCTGATCGGGCTTTCCTCCAATTCATTTGCAAGAGAAAATAGATGCAATATTGTTCCTGTTCCTGTACGAAGCAAAGTCTATCATACAGTTCCACTTGAAAATTCTGTGCCTCCACTTGCAGGTATCCTTACAAGTGTCATAATAATAGAAGTTTCTCACAACAGGAATCAGTCTCATAAAAGAAACAGAAGTTGAATATTGCGATGTTCCTCACCTACTGATACTTGGAGTTTAGGATAAAAAGATACTAACAGACAGCTTCAGATATATAACTGAAATGTGAGATTCCTGCCCTTCCGGTACATACTGATGAAAGATAGGAATGAGATATATAAAGTACATCTACTGTAGCCCAGTAATGCAGAGGTAAATAATTACAAATATAAATGTCCATTTAGTGCAAATATCTCCGATTTAGCAGAGAAATCTAAAAGGCCTGTTGCTTGGGAACTAAATCTAGGTAGTTTAAAACTAGAAATGAAATTTTCAGGCTATAAATCGTTTGAAGAAAAGTCTGTTTAGAATGTGATGAATTTTATGAATTTGAAGTCTATAAATAAAAGTTTTACTTCAGTTGAATTATAAACCCTAGATGTGATCTTGCATAATGAAATGAAGTTCTGTGACTTCTGTTCTTTGTTGAATCACCACAGTCATCCCTTCTCTTTGCTACACTTTTTGCTTATACAACCAGCAAGAAAACAAATGCACAATCAGTTTAGGAACGATTTGCTCAAAATATCTTATATAGAGCTTATTTGAAAATTAAGAAAAGAAATTCTGGAGCATTTTGCCACGTCACACTTTCCAATCTGGAGTAACAGACTTCATATCTCTTACAGTACAGTAAGAGATATGGTTGACTTCAGTTTAAACTCTGTTGTTTTATTGGCATTTCAACAAAATCTTTTGCTTGTGAATGTAGGATTGTACCATTTTTCTTCTCCCAAAGGTAAATGTGATTTGTTATTTTTTGTTGGTTCTGATACATTATCATACAAATTGCTACCAGTACTGGAGCAATTTGGTCTCCTAGCCCAGATGAATTTTCTGATGTAAGGTTCTCATCCTAGCTGCTGTTCAGTCCCATATCCTATTTGACTGAAGGGTTTTATAGTTTTGGCATTTTGATATTCAGCACATCTGATTAGTGAGCGATGGAACAAAAATATAAGGTAGATAGTGAATATTGCAGTAGTGAATAACAGCCCAGACTGATGAATAACATAATGGGCAAAGAAGAGATGAAACGATGAGACATAAGTTTGTGCCAGTATGGCACCATATATAAAAATGGCTCCCAGAGGTGTTTTTCCTCCCCAAACAGCCACGATTGAGGTGGTGCAGGTCCAGTCCCTTGTGTCTTCTTAAAGTAACCACAACTGTTCAGTAGCAGGATAACAGATGTTCAAAAGAATCATTAACAATCAAAATGTATATGTGAGCAGATGTACAATTTCTACTACACGTACCTTTGAGGGAGAGGGAGTTTTAAAGAAAATCAATAATGAACTGATCCGTACGTATACAAATTACTCATCTAATTATATTTAAAAGGTAGATTAAGGTTCTTTGCTTCAGTGATTGTGGTTGCGATAAGGGGGAAAAGTGATGAGAGGAGCACAATTCACTTGGCATCTATTACCAGATCAATAAGAGGCCAAATAAGTGGCAGTATAGGAGAGAAACTTGTGCCAAAGCCTCAGTCCTTTGCTGCACTTCACTAGAGATATATGAAACGCAGTGCCATTAAAATAAAGGAATAAGTAAAACAAAGGAATAAGTAAAATAAATAGATGAGTCTGAAAGACAGTGGGAAATTCTCTTTCCCTATTAAATAATATGTTCAATGACTGGACTGGTATCACTTTGTAATCCTTTCAAGAACATTACTGGACTCACGATAGTTGAGCACTCTGTGAAGAACAATGTTATGGGAGCTGAATGATTCTTTCAGGATGCCCTCAGAAAGGTATATTAGGAGTGTGTGGAAAACTATATTTTCTCCCAAGAACATGTCCACAAAAATGTATATGTAATTCCGACTTTGCCTTCATGATTTGCTTCCACAATAGAAAATTTTGTCTAATATTGGAATAGTAATCATTCTTTAAGCATTTATTTAAAAAAGAGTAAGGAACTTTGGGACTCTTCTGTATTAATACTAGAATTCTAAAGGTGCTCATAAATTGTTTGACTTTTCATATCTTTTTACAGACCATCATACCCACATGGAGTAGCAGTGGGTAATGGTGGAGTAAAAAGGCAGAACCAGTTAAGTGATACTCCTGCTTTCTGGAACACCCAAAGGTTATTTCTGTGCTTTTCTTATTGGGTTTCCTTATGTTTTGAGAGCGAAAAATACAACTATGTAACAAGCTTCCTTTAAAATTCACTTTAAAAGTCCTAGATTTTTACCTCCAGCTCTGAGAATATTTTCACTGTTTTCTATATAGGCCTTTTCACTCATAATACCAGTTCCATGGTTTCATTCTCACCTGCATCTCTGCTTTTTGCCACATGCACAAACTGAAGGTCACTGTGAATACATACAGAAATCCAGGACACAGTTCCTTTCATTAATCATGTATTATAAGCTGTCAATACACAAAGAAGTAACAACTGTTTTGGCTTATCTAGAGTGATTCTTTTACAGCTATCATCTGGCATTCTCTCTTAAAACCAATATAAAAAAAAAAATAAAAGGAGCTTTGCAGTGTAACACCAGGTGATTCAATAGCCTCTTTTGGAGATTATTTTGACAAAATTACCGAGAGCTCTCAGAAATTTCTGGAAGTTGTTTTGTGATTCCCTTAATTTAGTATACTTCATTCCCCACCTTATTGGAACTTACTGGGAAGTTCAGAAATATGTAGGTTCCCCCATGGAGACATGACCACAATGGAGATGCCACCACCAAATTCTCATGAGAGTACACTTAAGATTTTCCAGTCCTCTCTCTTTTCTACTATCTATCTCCCCCTCATCGTCTCACACAGCAATTTGTCTCTGGCTCACTAAGAAGGGATGTAGCTTTTCTATAGCTCTCTTTCTTCCCACTGCATCAGATGAATTGTTATATTATGGCACATTTGAGGGAAGTCATGGAAGTGAAAATAGGCATCAGGGCTAGATAATATAAAGCAAAGCCCAGAAAGGCTATGTATATATAATAAAGCACAGAATTGCTTTGGACAACATTAAACTTCCAGCACCTAAAATTCAAACTCATCCTTACTGTGCAGCTTTACAATTAGTTTGACACCTAGCAAAATAATTTAATGGGCATATAGAACCACAAGCTTGCAGTCGTATTTTATGTCGTATACTATCTGTACGTGGACACACACGCTCTCTCTTTCCCTGTCTCCAGCTTCCTCTGGTTTAATATTGCCTTATGCTTTACAGAAAATTCTACATAAACATAAGCTGAAAATATGTTTTCCAACAGCCATTGCTATTTGCCATCCAGACAAAGAAGATACAATTTTCATTCTCATTTGCTTAAAGCTGGTCATATTTATGCTTTAGAAAGTGCATCTGTTCTTCTCTACGTTAATGTCGTCAATGCGGTAAAAAATATAGTTCTGCATCTGATAAATTCTGAGACAAAACAGAGAACAAAGCAGAAAAAAATAAAGCATCTCTGTGAGGTGCAGGGGACAATAAATCAGATTCATTATCTGTTTTACATTCTAGTCACTGCTTTTAAAAAAGAGGAGTACATAATACCATGGCAACAGTTGTAACTGCAGTTCTTTATAGTATATAATCATTACGGATTCTTCAGCATTCCCTGAAAATTAATATAAAAAGTCACAGGAGTTGTACTACCTACTATGCTGATTAAATGACAAGTTTGTAATTTACAAGTGCCTTATTGCCATGGGAAGGCAATCATACAACTCCGTTTTCAAACTCGAGGGTTTTTGAAATATGCTGCATGATTTCTAGCTGGGCTGCAAGCTAAGATTAAATTGAAAGGATAGCATGTAGATTTCAGAACATGGTGTTGACATTTACTGGCCAATCAAATTTTGCAACTTTCCTGCATGACAGCAGATGTTGACCTTTCAAGCTTTCCCTATCTGCTTTCACGCATTACCTGCAGAAATTAACATTAACTCGCTCCTTGCTCCTTGCTGCTATTAATGTCAGCTGGGAATTGAGAATCATGAATTCATTTATTACACAGAGTGGAAACCTGTTTTATACTCTAAGCACAGAAGGGCTGCTCCTGGGAGCTGGTATTTTCGGAAGCTGTTTCAACTACCTTTGTGGTTGAGGGATAGCTGGGAGCTACGGTGTAGAAAATGTCACTGGGAACAAGAGCAGAAAAAGACAACGGAGAACGGATTCAAGGAGAAACCTAGGGGCCAAGTACTTGCAAATAGTGTTGGATACAGACAGCTTAAAGTCTAAAATGAAACACATATAGGTATTCTAATGGAGGGAAAAACTAGATGCAAGGTACCAGTGTCTCTTTGACTTGTTAACTGAACTATGAAAACGTAAGCCTGCATAATATACAGCCTGTTAACAAGAAGCTTTAGGGTGTTACACAGCATTGCCTGAGGCTCTCTGATATTGTAAGGAAATATCAACTTTGGTAGAGATGTCTCCTACAATCTGACTAAGTTTTTTAATATAATTTCAGCCAGTCGTGGAATCTTGTGCCTAAAACTCAATGAAAAAAAAAAAAAGAATATTTTCTGTCTTGTCCCTTCAATTATATTAAAAGGAAAAGCTTTTTGGCACCTACAGAAATAGTATCATCACAAAGGAAAAGCTTCTGTCTATAACAGTAAAAGTCTTCCTGCAAACATGAACTACTTTTTATGTTATTTCTGGGAATAACTTCCCAGTGCAGTGGGTCACTATACTTCAAGTAGGTAAGAGTTTCATGCATGCATATTTCTAATCTTCTAGTAATATACTTCAAAGATGTATGTTATATAATCACAAGTGTTTGCAAGTTACATAAGTTCCAGACAATTTTCCAAATGAAAACAAGGAAAGCCTGCTGTCATGATTTTTCATGATGTGATTGGAAACAAGTTCTAGGTATTAATGAGAAGACATTATGCATTCATCAAAAATGAGGACATTTTTCTTAGCACTGCTTGGTCTCAAATTTCCAGAAATAACAAATGTGTAATACTCTGAACATCAGCCAAGAAGAAAAAACGTTTTGTATTGCCTCCTGCCCCTAATAGTTATATTGCTATTCATGCTGTGGTAAATGCCATACCTCTTAAAATTCATGAAGCTGGAAGCATATCCACAAAACCTTCAGCTAATGCCTTCGGCTGAGGCAAACTATCTTTGCCACCCTACTGAAGAGAACTTAGAACTAGGAATGATGGCAGAGGGACATGATAACCTACAATTGAGAGAGGAATAGGTGGACTGGGTAGTTAAGAAAATGTGCAGACAGATATGGATGTAAGAGTTTGTGAGACGAATGCAAAAGGGCGGAAGATACCCATCTCATGTGTCTACAAACAAATGAAGAAGCACCTACAGGACAGCACTGTAGAGGAAGCAGACGGAACCTTCTTCACATAATTGAAAGAAGCCTTTTGATCATGGGCCTTGGTCCTTATAAGGGACTTCAACCACCCTGATATGTGAAGATACCTCCTATCTTCAAGAAGAGTAAAAGAAGGAACCAGGGAGCTACAGGCCCATCACCCTGAGCTTGGTACCCGGGAATATGATGGAACAAATACTTCTGGGAGTCATTTACAAACATATGAAGGACAACAAGGTGGTTTGCAGTAGACAGCATTGACTTACAAAGCAGAAATCATATCTGACCTACTTGATAACCTGTGATGAGATAACTTGTCAGTGAATGAAGACAGAGCAGTGGATGTTTATTTTGACTTCAGCAGGGTTTTCAACATTGTCTCCCATAACATCTTAATTGATAAGCTGAGGAAGCATGACTTAGATATATGAGCAGTGAAGTGTGTTGAGAAATGGCTGCACTGCCAGGACCAAATAATGGCAGCACATAGTCCACCTGAAAGCCAGTCAATAGTATCTTACCTCAGGCTTTGATCCTTGCACCTATGCTATTTAAGATTTTCATTAATGACATGAACAATGGGACAGAGCACATCCTCAACAGGTCTGCAGGAGATGCAAAACTGATAGAAGTGGCTGAACCATCAGATGGAGGTGCTGCTGTTCAGAGACACCTTGACAGGGCGGTGAAGAGACCAACAGGAACCTCATGAAGTTCAAGAAAGGGAAATGCAAAGTCTGCATCTGGGGATGAAGAACTGAATGCAGCACTACATGTTGCACACTCACAATCTGGAAAACACCTTTGCAGAAAAGGCGCTGATGTTCCTGTTGGACAAGCTAGCCCAATGTCATTGTGGAATAAATTAGGAAGATTATCACCAGCAGATGCAGGGAAGAGCATTCCCCTCTGCTCAGCAGTGGTGAGGCCACATCTAGAGTACTGCATTCAATACTGGGCTCCCCAGTAAAAGACAGACATTGACATACTGGAGCAAGCAAAGGGCCCCTGAGGTGATTAAGGGCTTGGAGCATCTGTCAAACTGCAGGAGGCTGAGAGAGCTGTGACTGTTTAGGCTGGAGAAGAGGAGGCTTGGGAGGAAAGGGGTTATCAATGTGCATTAACATGCAACAGGAGGCAATAAGAAAGACAGAGCCACTCTTCTCAGTGGTACCCAGGGAGAGGACAAAAAGCAGTAGGCACAAATTGAAATAGAAGAAATTCCATTTAAACATATTAAATAATAACTGTTGACTATGAAGGTGATCAAACTCTGCAACAGGTTGCTGAGAAAGGTTCATGAGTCTACATCCCTGAAGATATTGGAAATCTAACTGGAAATGATCCTGAGCAACCTGCTCTAGTTGATGCTCCTCTGAGCAGTGAAATTGGGCTGATAATCTCCAGAGGTTCCTAAACCTCTTCTGTGATTCTGTGAAAACTGAATGATCAAAATAAGATCAAAATCCAAGGCTTCTTATCAGAGTCCTGCGTGGTAGACTACCAACTGGCTTCCCTCAGACACCAGAGTCGTAAGTAAAATTTGGGAGATAAAACCCAGGAAGACATTGTGACCCTACCAATAGGCAGCCATTAGCAAGCTGTGTGTGTCCAGCCCTGCTTGGCACCTGTTCCAGCGCTATTCCTCTCTGCTGGTACTTAATATGTTTGCCACATAGATGGAGAATGTGTACTGCTGCTAATACTCCAAAAAAAAGTTAGAGAGACATTTATGTGCCTCAGTGCTGGCTTCCTTTTGCTTGTAGCTCAAGAATTTATGACAAATTAATAATTCATAATATCACACCAGGTAGAGATAGGTTAATTTAGAAGTTACAGTTCCCCTAAAGCCATCCCAATGGTTAATTGTCAACCCCAACAGGACCTGTAAAGCCTACTTAGCCCTACTGTTACAGAAGAGCAATAATGTGTTTGCTGTGAAATTGTTGGAGTCTGAACTGCAGCTTATTCTTAGAAGCCCTATTGATAGCAATTGCATTGGTAATCGAGTTCTTATTTCCTGTAGGGGCTATCGGTGAGGACAGGATAGAATTTCAAGAAGGGGGTAGCTAGGTTAATGATTAATTGATACATTTATTCCTCTGTCAAAGACAAGATTTATAGATGTGATGTAAATGGGCTTGCTTCAGGATAAAAGTCAATTAAACAGATGAAACAGGAACAGGCTGTCCTTGTGTGGCAGGTTTTCCCATAATCATTCTCCTGCAACTTATTTCTGAAACAGCTGGGAAAAATTTTTGTGACAGTGTATACCTTAGGAGGCCAATGGTCTTCCAGCTTTCCCTGGACTGGTGATTTGTTTTTTTGGGGAACAACAACAATAATAATGATAAAACATACAAACGGAATCTGATTATATTACTACTGAGCAGTTATTTGAGGCTAGTGTAAAGCTGGACAGTGTCACTGTGCACAAGAAACACTGATCTACATTTGAGTCTGCAGCCTATCCTTTCTTGAATAAAATCAGCACTTGCTTTCCTGTTTTCAAGTGAGAGAATGGACTGAAGAGTCTGGCTACCAGCTTCTGTTGTGAAATATACTGGGAATGGCTAACACCATTTCTAGGGGCAGAATGAAGAATTCATGCTCATTAGAGAAACACCTGTAAAATGAAATATTAGAATGGTTCCAAAATAAATATGTGTAGAGGATGAGAATACCCATCTGTTTGGTCTTTTAAGATCCTTTGGGCCTATATATCATCCAGTAGCTGCCTGATTCCGTAGGTAAAGAAGCAGCTGGTTTTATGTGGCCTCAGCTGTCTTCTTCACTGTATTGCTTTGCTCCTATACAATCCCTAACATGACAGATTGTGAGGGTATGAAACATAAATGCACCAAATCAGTGCACAGAAAGGGTCTTTGAAATTAAAGTTTTTCTGTAAGTAGGAGGAACACTAAGAAGTTTCTCTTGCCATATCACTCACCTCTGTAAAGTCACCAGGTAATAGACACTGCTAAGGAGCTGTCAGACTTTATCAGGAGAAAAAATAGAAGAAAGGCTCCCAAAAGTTCACAGAAAGAAGAAATTTCAGGCAATTCTAAGTAACTCTTGACCAGTTTGCAAATTCTTTTCAGCCAGAATGGGAGTGCCTGACAAAATAATTACAGAAAAGTGTCACTTGGAATTTACAGCTCATCTCAATACTACAAAATCCCTTAATGCTTTTAGGACACAGTGGTCATATACAGATTCTCAATGCCTGTGACTATCTGGCCTGTCTCTATAAAAGTCCTTCTAGAGGCAGAATAACAGAAAAAGACCTCTGCTCAAACTTGCCAAGGCCTCCTCAATCACAGCTGAGTTCTCCTGCCAAGCGAAGTTTTTATATTTGCTACTTGAATACCCTAAATAACCAACCTCTGACTTTATGGTTAGCTTTTAATCCTCAGGATGTAGACATCTTCCAGTGTAGTTCAAGAAAAATTTCTGTATTGGTGAATGATTTCTGGGAGAATGAAGAAAAAGTTTGAGTGGTAGCAAGCAACTGTGTGATTTCTGAATGTTAGAGACTCTTACTGGCTGCCTCACTTATTTCCTGGGCAAAACATATATTAGCCTCTCCTGCTCAGTCAGTTTTTTCTCTCCGGTCATGACTGCTGGCCACTCATTCTACCCTGGCAGTTTACTGCTATATCTCAGGAAAATGAAAACAAAAATGTGAGACGTTAACAAGGATGTGGTAAGATAGCTTTAGCTTGACAACTGCTTGGAAAGTAGATATAAAGTCAAAACATTCAGCCTAGAAGTCAGCAAGTCTTGAAGGGAATGAACTTAAATTTGCTGTTTCAGAAAGTCCTGTGCTAGCAAAAGGAATCTAATTTATTTATATATGATCTATAATCTAATCTCTAACCCAAACTTCCTTATAAATTTAACCGAATGGGACCATGCTACATCTTACTCTCTCAGAACTGTACACTAATTCACTAATGCTCCATAAGATTGTGTTATTTCTCTCAGTTTATTTCATTTCTTCTCTGAATTCTTCACAGTTTACCAACTGAAAACCTCAAATTAGTCCCACCTGAAAAGGTAATTAATTACACTTCTATTTATCACCATAGGAAGTCTGAGAATTATATTGCACATGGCATATACAAGCATCACAAAATATAAAACAGGCTTTCTAACAAAGTTAAGTTTAAAATGAACTTAAATGTTGATGACAGCTACTCATAGTGTACAGAGATGACTATTGACAGAAGAGCAACAACTAAATTAGTAACTAGAATGCAATGATTCAGAACATCAAAGTCTGATTGTTTAGGGCTTGATTAGTAATAGTCAATGCTTTTGCCTTTTCTGTGCAACTCCGCCAATGTACTAGACCTTAAAGTCCTGCAGAATATTGAAATAATAGCACAAATTGTTTATCGCATACTGTTTGACATCACTTCTGCGAAGGAGGTAAAGAAATCATGTTCTACTGTCCATGTTTCTGTTGCCAACTAATACATTGCCAAAAGACTATAGAATATTGTGCTGCATTTTTACCACCTGAGTATGAAAGATGAAAGCACATATGAAAACCTGTAGTGCAGTAATTAAAAAAATATGATATGAGAAAGAGTCTAGATTTTTCTAGTAGTTTTTAGTATGTTTGAGCTGCCATCCATCTGCCACAATACAGTTTTTAGAATGTATACTTCATTTACTTATAATTATAATTTTAATGATAGTATGTCTTCTCATATGCTATTTATTATAAAGCTGGCAATCTGGTTTGCATTTCTGGACATGCTAGGGTAAAAATTTAAGTCACATTCTGATTTAAGGGATTTTAAAGATATACTTCTTTTTTCATCCCAGAAATCAGATCTTGTCTGATTCTCTAACTAACCTTTATTTTATGCTATTGAGAATAACTTCACTGAGCTGTTTTTTCAGCTTTTATGTATTGCAGCTATGTTTCTTTACTTTTTCATTCACTTTTTAGAGGCTATAACAAGACAACAGCACTGGAAACTGCAAAGTGTTTGCAGCTGCATTAATATTGCGTAACCTAAGGATAAGAAAGGAAGAGTAGCTGTTTTTACTTCCAGGCTGATTAAAGCCATGTTAAACTTAATGAAAATTCTTACTTAATATGTTACTGATCAGATTTGTGATTTTTATTTTTTTTTTTGGAAAACAGAATGAGATGCAAGGAAAACATCTGTAAAAAATAATGCCCGACATAGACCGCTTTTTCCTGGCTGACAAAGCTGATCACTTCTTTAAATCTGAGTGCATAAAAAGAGAAACTTAATAAACATGGCAGCTGTATACCATTATTCATCAAATGTAAGCACAGTTAAGTTGACCAGAAATGTCAGAAATGTAATAAAACTGTGAAGTAGTTCACCATGGTTTCTAAACTACTGATAAATTGTGTTTTTCTTCCAACCTTTTGAACCAAATCATTCTCCAGGAAAAAACTTCTTGGTGTTTGAAAACTATGGGGAATCCCCTACCGGGATTTGTCTGTAAAAATTTTTTTTCTGAGAAATGGGCAAAAATAAGCTTTTGAAACTACTAAAGATGAGAGTAATTAACAATATTTGTCTCTAATAATTATCTTTTGAGAATGGATTTTAGACAACTCTGTTAGTTTTGTAACTTATAAATAATCATATTTGTTGAGTCTTAGGGGTCACATTCTATATCCTGCTATAGTTCCACTGCATGATTTCCAAGGTGATACATAGTTATTTTGATAATTATTTTGGATGACCACTGTGTTGCTCATCAATGCGGTGACTTTCAAATGCTTGTTTTAATATTAAGTTTTTATAAAATGGTAAGGTTTTTTACACATTGCAATCTGTCTTGAAATAGGTTTTATATATAAAAATCTTAAATGTAGCATTGAAAATCAGTAAAGGCAAAGATAATTATAGAGTAGCTATGAACTGTTCTTGAACATATTATGATTATAACTTATATGCTTCTATATTGTATGCTAACAACAGACATGACTTTCTTACAATAGCTTGAGGATGAAATTGTGTCTTTATTTCATTGTTTGGTGGAAAGCTGCCAATATTCAAGCCCACTGTCTTTGTCAGGACTGATGTGGCTTACAAAGGAGACATCTATTTAAAGACACTGCCATTAGCTTGAGTTCATGGCAAACAGGGTTATTTAGAATTAAGACAAATCTTTCCCCTGCTTAAAAGACAGTGGCAATTCTGAATGTTAGAGTTTTTCAATGTTTTTTTTCTTTTACTTAAACATTTCACCACTTTTGTACCTAAGCTTTCTCATTATAACAAAGTACAAATACATATCATCAAAGTTCATCGATAGGCAACCTCTTTACGTGGTTTACTATTTGTGTGAGAGAGTTTTTCTGCTAACTGTAACTGTTAGATAATATTACAAGAAATCTGATTTTGGATTTCAGGTTCTGCAATGAAGCAAGATGAATAATGCTTAGGAAACAGGGGAAAGCTTTGGAAAAGAAGTGATGTGGGTTTTCCACTTTTCCACCACCTAAAAAAGACATTCGTTAGACTTATGGGATGTCTCCGGATATTATCTGATAGATAATATTTAAATCTGAATGGCCACACACAGTTTTTGAAAATATCTTCGTTTTCATATTCTGGATTTTTTTTCCTCCTCCTAGTCTTTATCTTGAAAAGCGTTTATCTCCCTGAAAAATAGAAACATGCCAAACCACCCCTGCAAGTTCAGAAAGTACTTCACTAATTATATTAATTCCATTGGGAAAGTTTTAATATGCTATAGGAATAGGTAAAAATGTCCTGAATGGTAGACAGAATATTTCAAAATCAGTCTTTGAGGAAACTTAATTTAAGGCACCACTTCTTTTTTTAATGTGTTATTCAAATTGTATTAATGATGAAGAAAAAGCTTAACATGACATGAGAAATAAAGTTAAGAAACAGTAGATGCTAAGGCTCTTAAAACTAAAATTCAGTAATTATGTGGAGTTCTATATCTCTCACAACATTTAATAAAACAACATTTAGACAAAATAATGAGTATCTATTAAGTACTCTTACAATATAATCATCAAGAGATGTAATTCTCAAACCAGAAGATAAATTATTTAATAATAAAAAATTAAAAGTAAAGCAACAAGATTATTTGTAAGTACTTGGTGCCAAAATTATCTTGATGACTACACAAGAAGAAAAAGGAAATTATGGAATTCTTGTCCAATATGAAATAAAGCCAAGACACTACTTCTCTATGAGTCAATGGTCTTATCAATAGATTTAGATTGCCCAGAGTAATACATCCTATTCACAATCTCAGGAAACGTTATTTGTATGTGAAAAAATTTGTATGTTTAAAAATTCCTCTTCTCTCTGTTTCAATAAAAGATAGGAAGGTATTTATTTTAGAAGGTATAGTGACAATATTTGAATGCAACTTTGTAGCTGTACAATATTATTCTAATAAAGTAACATTGCATTTAATATTTTCTGTTCAAGATAATTTTCTTTTCTTTGATAAAATGTCTCCCCTTTGATTATAAAGCTGCAGACTAAGACTAAGCTGTGAAACTGAGACGTTTGTACTTTTTCTATGTCTCTTTGATGTAATTCATTAGAACTCCTTTACCACTGTTCTTTCCCACTTTCGCATTTCTGTTTCAAGTGTCACTACATTCAGGAGTTAAATAGTCTGCCTCTCACACAAGAAAAATCTTCTTTGAAGGAACACAATGCTTGGAAATCTGTTTTCTTCATTTCCAGAAAAGAAATTTAGTAAATTTAGGCATCATCTGAAGCAACCCCCTTTCATTTTCTGTGTATCAGCTTTGGCATTTCTAAGATATAACTACTGATAGAACTCCTTTTATAGAGCTCTTGGTGATCTGAAGGTAGGAAGTTCTACATAAAAGTTATTTATTGCTTAAATTTAGTGTTGTATCATAGTTATATTTAATATTATTCTGCTCTCATAGTTGAATTGATTCCTATGTGTCAATATCAGGCTTCCGCACATGTCACTGGCTGTTAGCTGTGGTCCTAGAGGTCTTGTAAAAGAAGGGCACCCTCGTACTGGGTGAAGTCTTCTGAAACCCTTCCAGTTGCAGAGAAATATGTATGAACATAGTGGAAATAGTATGAACAGATGTGGTAGTGGCTAAAGAGAGAGAGAGAGAGCAAAACCAAGTTACTTCTAAAATGTCCCAGAGTTCTCTCTTTGGGTTCTTGTATTATTTCTAAATGTGACCATGAAATTCAATTCTGTAAAATGTCAACAGAGGAAAGTTGTTTGTTGGTATCATGTTTCAAATCAACTCATTTAGGTGAGGACACTAATTTATACGCCTTTCTATGTTTCTGGGCTTTTTAGGCATTTGACAAGAGTCGATTACTGAAAGAAATACTTACAAATTACAGAAACAGAATTCAGTTTTCCTTTCTGGAGACAAGTGGACATGAGAAAACACAACTGGACATGACCAGACTTCTTCATAAGGAATGAGGATTGCCCTAACTCTAACCTGCTCTATGATCTCATGAGATGAAAGATGTGATGTTGCAATCCCTCAGACTGAGGCTATGAAACTTTGTCTCTCACTAAATAGAACAATATTAATTGCTGCCTTGCGATTATAGAACTGAGTGATAGCTCTTTTGTGTTTTCCTGTGTTTTTTTGAGGGATAAACTCTGCTCAGGTTCCTGATGTTACAGGTGCATACTCTCAATCAGTTTGGGCTATTATCACATGTAACCAGATCCATTCCACATCACCAGGGTGCTTAAATTGACGGCCTGATCATTCTAGACTCCTGGACAGCCAATGGAATGAAAAACATTCCTTCAAAACGGACTCTTCCTGATCTGTCTCCTTTTTCTATTAACTGATGATGAAGGTAACTAAGCTCCTAACTTAGTTGAGATACTTAATTTAAAAAGAGATGGAATTAACTGCAGCTTTGGTGTGCAGTTTGAATCAAATTTCTAGGTAAGTTAGACATTCACATGTCTCTCTCACTTTGACTTGTCTTATTAATTAGTATTAGTTTATCCATGTGAATGTTCTGATGCAGTTATGTTTAGCACTGCCGGGTTCAGAAGTGCACCAATGAAATTTATGAGGTGGTTTAGCAAACTCTCATTTGCAGAGAATGAAAGTCATGATAAGTAAGTTGTTAGAAACTATTAGAAGCTACTGTTAGAATCTCTAGGGATGTGCTGAAAGAGGCAGGAGACGGTGAAAAGAAAAGAAATATTCAGCAATGTTTAGTTTGATAGCACTTTATAAAAATATACATCCATGACAGGGAAGGTTGAAATGGTTTTACAACATTGTCAATTCAGAAAGGAACCACAGAGTAGACAGCAGTTCTAAACCCCAGAATGGAGGAAAAGAGAGAGCAGTTATTCAAATATTTTATCCTGGAAAGTATCAGAGAGTCACAGAACACTGTATTCTGGAAGATGCCTTTAGAGGTCATCTTGTCCACTGTACCTGATCAAGCAGAGTGAGCTAGAGCAGGTTGCCCAGAAGCATGTCCATATGACTTTTGAATATCTCCAATATTTTGCATACATTGCTTATTCAATTGCTATTTTCTTTGGTTATGAATGTTACAGAAAGATTTGCGTTTAGAACTTTGTCATGAGATCCAGTTGAAATTGTTAGATGTGTTAGCACTCATATGAAGACTAAGGTAAGCTTCTGTTAGTCTCCTTAACAACACGTGGATATAATAATGACAATGTTGTGTGGCTATATTTTAATTGGAATACTTTTCATGAATGAGCTAAAGGAAGATTTTTTCCACATATATATGAAAACATTTCAGAACACAATTTTCGTTTGTTTTCAGTTCTGTCATAATTCCACTGTCTAATTACTACTTTTCTGTGGAAGTAATTTTATTTTTTATTAAACTTATAATTTCAAATAAAATAAAATCATTGGATCATATCTTACACACTGGCTGATGCTGGCTTCTTCTTCAATGCAGCTAGTGTTTCCTCATAGAGAAAGAGAGAGGTCCAACAAAAAAACACCAACTCAAGACAATTTCAGTAGAGCTTAAATAGGGATTAAGAAGCCCAGCAGGTTCATTGTAGGAACCTGGCAAATATCTGCAGCACTGAAAATTTGTTCTTTCCTACTACAGTCAGCAACTATATCTTGAGATAATTGTCATTCAGTTCTTGACTTTACTGATAAATAACAGTGCCCATGGTAAAGAACAGCAGAAACTGTTTTACTGCCTCCAATTCTAGGCTGGTAAAGGGATGGGAAAATGTACATTCCTCTGTGTAAATCTGGCACATTATCAAAAGGTAAAATGGTTAATATAATATAATATAATATAATATAATATAATATAATATAGCTTCTTAACATTTATTAAAACTAAAATAATTTCTTACTCTGATTCTTAGCATGTCCTTAGGATAATCTAAGTCAGCATAATAAACATTGAACAATTACCTCTCACTCATTTTGTATAGGCTGCTTAAGTACTGAAATTCATATATGAAGCCAAACTCTTAATTTACATTTTTATGTTGGAGTATAATTTGATTTACCATTTTTCCCATTTTCCACAGAATGTGCTAATGATATGTATAAAATTCATGAATGCATATTCAAAAAGCCAAAGAACAGATCTGAAGTACCCCTATTTGGCTGTAGCACTAAGGGTATATCTATCTCTGTGAGAAAAATGTGATTTTCCATATGAGCTGTGCTAATGTAGTACTTGTCATCCTAAATGTCCTTTTGCTGTGCAGTTGGTCAGCCCATTGAATCTGCAGACTTTCTTTATAACCATCAAAAGACCAGCCCATATCATGGCATTTTCAGAGCTCTCATCATCCAATCAAGCAAAAAATAAAAAAAAAAAGGTGTTTTTCTTGCAATATTACATCACCCATGCTTCTGCCCCAGATGGAGAAGAAAATAAAGTGTGATTTCAAAAATGGTAAAGCAAACGTGTGACAGACAGAAATGACAAGGCTTTGTCTACAGCTGGTGATACAATAAAGCGAAATGCCTTACCACTGTCCCTAAGCAATATTTGTAGGGTTAGCTGTGCTGTATTACTTGAACATACTTGTTGAGCTCAATTGGACCATAAACAGAGAAGACTTGCATCATTTGCACATGTGTATTAGTGTCTCAAGCTGTGAGGCAACTGCATACACATTTATATTTTCCCCTGTGATTCTGACATCTGTGAATCTAGCAGACCAAATGTAGCAGTATAAAAACGACTCAGTCTACCCCAGGCAAGTGTTTCACATTTCTCGGCTCAGAAGAATGTCAAGTAATACTGACAAAGGATTTATGGAAGTAAACTTCTTCAGTCAACTGCCTCTAATTAGATATCAGGAACAAAAAAATAACAACAAAAGATGTCAGAGACTAGAATATGTATCTTGTTGCTAGAGATACTAAAATATCAACTTGAACTGAACAGTGTGATTGCTTCTGACCTGCTTTGAGTTGATGATGAACTAGAAAGCCTAGGTCCCTCCCTGCCTAAATTTCTCTGTGTCTCTATGATTCCATGTAAGTAGAGTGCATGTAGAGAAGCGGTTTATCTATTTGTGGTTGTTGACTGTACTAATATTACTTCTACTTAAATGCTTTACATGGATAAATAATTACTGCTAATGATATTAGTCAAGATATCCAGGAAGCATATCTCGTTCTATGATTCTGTGTTGACTTCTGTTTTGACACTTGGAAGTATGAATGGCATATGAAAATGGGAACATGATTTGAACCCACAAGAAATAAGCAAGCAAAAACTCTCCCATAAAATGACTAGGACTAAACCAGAGTGGCAAATTATGGAGTTTTTAAAGAAGAATTAGAAAAGCCACAATTAAAGACACAGGGTCAAAATTACTTTAGCTATGCGACGAAGATTTCAGGATCCTGATAAGGGTAAAGATAAGAAACAGTACAGAGGCTCTGAGCTCCACTTTCAGAGGGGCATCTCGTTATAGGTGAAGGAAAATTGCGTGCATATGCAGAGGATGGTTTGAGATTGTCTTCCTATATTGTCTCTCAACTAACACATGCGTAGCTGTTCCTCATTCTGCACTTAGAAGTAAGCCATGAAGGTAGCTTAGAGGGTAAGCTTATTGCTGTCCAGGTTTGAATTTGTTGACCAAGGTCCAGTTTTTCATATCTTGCCCAATTTAATAAAATTGTTGAATGTGAAGGGATGATAGATTTGGTTTCATGTGTAATTTTAAACCAGTACAACCTGTAAGAAGAACCACAGAAAAAATCCAGCATTTGCAAAATGTGTAAGTGATCTTGTAGTTTCAGCATTTTGCTATATCCCTGATATTCTTTCAGCTTAGAATCATTTTCAGTCTCCAGAAGGAAAGTATTTTTTTCTTTTTCCCTTAAAACTAAACCAAACCAATCAAACTTGTGAAATAGGTGGGTGAACATCCTCTAAAAGAAAACTTGCCCTGCCACTTTCTTTCTATACAGCACAGAACCATCACTACGACAAACACCATCTTCCTATTATAGAGACTCTGACTCAGACTGTCATTTTATTCTAATACATAATGTGGCAAAGTTAATATGATAAAATTGATATATGTGCTTTGCAAATAAAGCATCCCTAGAAATAATTCTGCTGAAATTCATCAATGCAAGCATGTTTCATACCCATTAATCTTGAATTATAATTGAAACATTCAAGTGCATGATTCAAACTCAAATTACTACTTACTGTAGTAGAAAAAAATGTAAATGGATTTGTATATGAATCATTAATTCAAGTCAGAATTGGGAATCTGGGGTTGTGAACATAAGAGAATCAACGTTTATAACTCTTAGATTACTTGTAGAAAAAAACAACAAAAATAGATATGAGTACCATAGATTGATTTTGTTTTTTTCAGACAGATATTGTTATCTTGCAGGAATGATTAGTTATTTTAACTTTACTCAAAATCAGCTGTATAAGTTTTCTAACTTAAAAACTCACGCCTCCCTCCAAAACCTCAAATCAACATCTGTTCCCCTGAAGAATCAGACTTGCTCTTTTTTATAAAAGGTGGTTTCAAGCATAATTTCCTCTCCACTTTTTCAGTCGTGTCTCTCTGCCTCAGTTTTCCTCGACTTGTTTTCCTTTCTCTAGGATAGTAGAATAAACTAAGAACCATTTTTTTTTTCCAAAATAAATTTGACCTACAGTGAATTAATGAAAGAAGCCTTTCTGGGATTTATTTAAACTGTGCTTCATCGACCTGTGATGAATTCTATTTATTACTTTCTGTGCTAAGCCCTCCTGTAATGGTGGTTTCCAATGTCTATGAGGTTCTACACAAAAAACCTGAGACTAACCTTAGAGCTTGGGAATCAAGGGTGAGACCAAAAGAGTTATAGAACATGTTCTAATCTGTCACAGTGAGACAAGGCTCAACTCTATCTCTTCACTCAATATGAGTGGAAGCATGTTCAAACATAGATGTTTTCTTAGCCTCTGTTGGAAAAATCTTGGTGTGCAAGATTGAAAAGCAATTTAACATCAAATTTCTTGTGAAACTGAAGAAATCCACGATGGAAACTTCTCAGTTATTAAACTGAGGCTTATGGTGAAGAGAACCCAAGGATCAAGGTGGTGCTCAAAGGAAATAATTTTTTGTTAGTAGAAGACCTGAAGCAAAACCAATGGAGATCCTCAACAACCTTTCAGAAAATGATCTCTGGAATTGCTTTGAACATTGGCAGCATTGTATGCAGCTGTGTGTCAACTCAAAAGGGAACTGTTTTGAAGATAATTGTAGTTGATGTTCTGAATTTGTTAAATGAAAAGAATTATAGGCAGAGTCTCTGTTTCTTTTATTTTGTGTTGGACATCACAGATGGCATGAAATACTTCTCTAGTCTGTTTTGCATCTCCTGTCCTGTCTGCTCCTCCCTGCAGTTGTGATCCTTTTTCACCATTTGACTTCAAGCATTACACTATACTCTAGTATAACTTAGTTTTTATAGGACTAAGTATAAAGGGCTTCTTGCACAGCAGGACCCTGTTACTTTAGTGGCAACTATGAACATCAGGCATTATTGTCAGAAGAGACGGTCATTATCTGAAAAACACATTATTAACTTTCAAAAATGAAGTAACTTAGAAGAAGCTTAGCTGAAAATTTAGAGAATCAGTTCTGCTTTAGCTCAAATCAGAATAATCATGAAAAAGTTGAGTATGGCTTTATTTGGTAATTATATGCAGTAGTAGGCTGGAGAAAGATCTGAAGGCCTCCTGAGACTACTTGTTAAAATTCTCCCGGCAATCTCAAGAAAATGTTGGAAAGAGTGTTTTACTTCTGACAGAGTTCGCTGCAGGTCTTGGGTGAGTTAAGTACTGATAAATTATACCTGCAAACATAGCTTAACTTGAAGGTTCATGAGGGCATTCTTTGTCCTGGGGATTAACTGGATTGTGCAAAATACCAATTATTTTATAAAGATACCCTTCTGAGAAGAAAGTTCTTTGCGTCTTACAAAAACATATAGCTCAATATTCTTCAGACTACTCCAGCTGAATACTTTTCTTTATCATCATAATTAAGAACAAATATGAATGTTACAAAAGCATATTGTCTTCTACTTCTAACTGTCTATTTTAATGAATAATATATATTTTTTAAATGCATCAATTTGTACATAGTCCTTCATCTTTACGAATGACTTTGAAATTTCCCAAAGCACTTCATGGAGACTTGAATGAGCTTTCTGTATATATCTATTTTACCTAACAAGGGAGGACTTTTTTCCTGTTTTTTAATTAAAAAATCATTATTTTTTTAATCTTTAACATTGTATTTCCACGCTTGATATAGCCAAATTTATTGGCTTATTTTTCTCACATTTATTTCCCACCTTATAAATAATACTATCTTTCATTCAATTTATTGGCTTAAAGGACCAACGAACAGTGTGAGCAAATAAAAGCTGTATTGTTTGCCTTTCTCTGTTACAAAGATTTGATATGAAAAAATCCACTTTTTTTTTTCTTCTGGAAAGACAAATTTTGGCTTTATTCTTACTTCCCTATTTTCTGTTTCAAACATGTTATTTTAGATTGAAAACAGTTACACCTCAGTACAGTGGCAGGCATCTCAAGTTGGGTCATATGACCCCTGAGCGCAAGATATCTCTACATACATTACTTTTTCCTAAACACTCTTCATTGATCTTAGAACTATGTGTGTCCCGGCAGTTTTCCATACAATGTCCATTCATAAGAAACATCAACATATCCTGCCTCTTCCAGTTTTGTACTAGAGGAAGACATTTCACAGACATACTGTATCTGCTTGCATAGTGTCTTCAAATAAATTTTGCTCTGCAAGATGTTTCTCTGAATTACGTTTCGCCAGGAGGGGCTCAATTTTGCTGTTTCATCAAAGCCACTTCCTGCTGTACCCATTCTCCCTCACACCTTCATGCATGAAACACACAAGGAACTCTGCAAAGTTCTAGTCTTTGAACTTTCCAGCTGACTGAGGAACAAAACTTACAGGTTGTTTGAGGTTTTATATGGCAAAACCACAAAGCAGTCCCCTGCCATTCCTGTCCTGAACTCCGTGTGGTTTCAACAACGATCTTGCTGCTTCACGGGTATCACGGCTGTTAATAAAAACGCACAGCAGACGTCTGAGGAAGAGCCTCGTGATCACGTGCTGGCGGTTAAGATTAGCTCCATTCTGAATATTTCCTTTCAAAATTTCATGGCAATATGAATGCACCGTATGGATTTTACAGAGGAAGAGGCTGATCGTATATCCTGCTGAAGAGATTTACCGTGGCTGCTGAAGGGATTTCCTGCCTCAGCCAACCAGCCTGCAGCTGCGCATCTCCAACCCTTAGAAGACAGTAGTCTTCCCTCAGAAAAGGTGATTTGTTGGTATGGGTATCATTTGACCCATTTCAGTCTAAAAAAATAAGTTAGTCTAATGAGTAGGGGTTTGCTAATGCTATTAATTTTGTCAGCAACAAAACAGAGACAATTTGCAAAGCAGCTTAGTAGATAGATTGGAGGGGATGAAACCCTCCCAGTGGACATAGTGATAAGCAGCTGGCATGAAGAAATCTTTCACCATCACAGATGCAGTGGGAAGAAGACATGTAATCAAGCCCTGAACTTAAGAAAAAAGTACCAAACCAAACACAACCAGCTTTGATTTATTCTTTTTGGGAAAGAAGCAACCCTCATTTAATGTGAGGTAAAGATATTATGCAAAAATGAGGTTTGCAAATAAAATTTGGAGGTTAGGATTTTACTTCAGTAACAGCAGATTTGTAAGGCTTTAAAGTCAGAAGACAGTAAAATGTCCTCCAGTCTGTTGTCCTGCAGAAAATATTTCTTGGCTTGACAGTTATTAAGTGAGGGAAATGATTATGCAAAATTCACATAACATTTGGGCTTCTGGCTTGCACACAGTTGAAAACGGTCATTTGGTTTTATGAGGAGTTGGGGACATATGCAAGTGAAAAACTTCAAATTATTTCTGTCTTTTCAATAAGGATTTACTACATCAAGGTTAACAGTATTCTGAATTTGCATATTTTCTTAAAAAAATCTGTTTTTGCAGAAAGTCCAAAATGTGCAAGTATTTACAACGTCCTTATACTAAAAAAGGAGTTTTCAACCGCTCTGCTAATGTTTCATCATCAAAATATGGAGGCTAAAGCTGAATATTAAGCTACTTAATTGTGCATATTTTAGCTCTTATACCACACAGGACAACGTATGTGAAGTATCCTGCTGTTCAAAGACCTCCAAAATACTGTGCACGACAAAGAAGGTTAATGACTCTAGAGTTTCTTGGCATTTGGCAGCCAGAAACAGACCTTTAATGCAGTGTTCATGCAGGTTTTGTTGTGTGAAAGATAATGTTCTGGGAATTAGGTCTGAGTAAAAGAATTAACATTGCTTATAGGAAGTGCCAGGAAAGTGTTTTGAGTTGGTGGCAAAACCAGTCAGTGTCACTTTCTGCACAAAGCCACCACAACTGGTAAGCTGAACTCTCCTGATGTTGAACTGTGGGCTGCTATTTCTGATTGTGGACTGAACCTCTGGAAAATCTTGCAGCTGTTCCATTTCACTTGGTCACAGCACAACTGATAAACAGGAAATAAGTAAACAATCATAAGCTTCAAAATTTTGATAAAGACTGATTTTTTTTTCCCTGGCTTCAGATGTAAACCTGGCTTTAGCAAAACAAATGTAACAAATGGAAAAGTGTGGACTAGATGAGGTACTGTTTTCAGTTCCCGAAGTCAATGTAGAGGAGTAGACGTATGCAAGCTGTTCTGTCTGAAGCATATGGCCTGGGATGCTGCTTTTACAGATCCAGCATATTTTGCATTTTTTACTACATGATATATGGGTTGTGTTTCAATTTTTTTAAGTCTTGTAGATCTAAGGATCTACTGTCACCCACTGTTGTGGAGAGGGAGATGCGGTGAATGTTGTCCCATATCAGGTAGTCTCCAGTGCAAGTACTGTTTATCTTCTGTTTTCTGAGTACAGGTGGCGACAAGTAGATGAACTGAAACAGTCTCCAGGTGATTAAAAACCAGAATTTTGTACCAGCTGGGCACACTGTTAGCTCATGTTAAGCTGGCTATCAAACGGCACCCCCAGGGACTTTTTTGCTGGGCAGATTTCCAGTCATTCTTCCTCAAGTCTGTAGCATTGCATGGGATTGTTTTGACCCAAGTGCAAGACCCAGCACTTAGCCTTGTTGAACCTCATATAATTGGCCTCAGCCCATCAATCCAACCTGTCCAGATCCCTCTGCAAATCTTTCCTTCCCTCAAGTAGACCAATATTCCTGTCTAACCTGGTGTCATCTGAGGGTAGACTCAATCCCTCCATCCAGTTTGTTAATAAGGGTATTAATCAGAACTGCCCCCAACACTGAGCTTTGGAGAACACCACTTGTGACTGGTCAACTACCAACTGGATCAAAATTCGTTCACCATAACTCTCTGGGCCCAACCTTCCAGCCACTTTTTAACAAAGCAAAGAGTACCTCTGTCAAAGCCACAAGCAGCCAGTTTCTCCAGGAGGATGCTGTGAGAAACGGTATCAAAGGCTTTCTAAAGTCTAGGTAGACAACATCCATAGCCTTTCCTTTATCCACTGAGCAGGTCATTTTGTCATAGAAGGAAATTGGGTTAGTTAAGCAGGACTTGCCTTTCATAAACCCTTGCTGACTGGCCTGATCACCTGGTTATCTTGTAAGTGTACATGATGCCACTCAAGAAGATCTGCTCCATAAACTTCCTCAGCACCAAGATCAGGTTGACAGGTCTGCAGTTCACGTGATCCTCCTTGCAGACCTTATTGTAGATGGGTAACACATTTGCAAACCTCCAGTCAACTCCCCAGTTAGCCAGGAATGCACATAAATGATGGAAAGTGACTTGGTGAGCCTTTTCACAAATTCCTTCAGGTGTTCTTGTGTGGATCTTATCTGGCCCCATAGACCTATATGTGTTTAGCTGGAGTAGTAAGTCGCTAACTATTTTCTTTTGGATTATTTGGGCTCCATTCTGCTCTCTGTCCCTGTCTTCCAGCTCAGAGGCTTGAGTCCCAGAGAACAACTGCTCTTATTATTAAAGACTGAAGTAAAGAAAGCAATAAGTACCTGAGACTTTTCCTCATCTTTTGTCACTATGTTTACCCCTGCATCCATTAAAAACCGGAGATTCTTCTTAGTCCTCCTTTTGCTGCTAATATATTTATAGAGACATTTTGATCATTTTTTTACAGCAATAGCCAGATTATATTCTAGCTGGGCTTTGGTCCTCCTAATTTTCTCCTTGAATAACCTCACAACGTCTTTGCAGTCCTCCTGAGTTGCCTGCCGCTTCTTACTTCTTTTCCTTCAGTTTCAGCCAAAGCGCACTGTTCAGCCGGAATGTTCTTCCCTGCTGTCTTGTCTTTTGGCACATTGGGAAAGCCTGGTTTTGTGCCTTTAAGATTTTCTCCTTGGAGAATGATGAGTCTTCTTGTACTCCTTTGCCCTTCAGGTCTGCCTCCCAGGGAACTCTATTGACCAGTCATGAAGGTCAATAACACTTATGTCAAGGTTTAACTGAGGGTCATTTTATAAATGTTTTGCTTTTTTTTCTTCTGTACCTCAATATTAGCTTCCTTGGTTAAGAATGACAATTTTAATAGCAATCAATGGATTCATTTCCACATCGCTTTCTTGTCAAATATGACACTTCGGGCATTCTTACGGTGTGAGAACTGTTCAAATCATGTTAGAGGTTTTGTCAGACTGAGGGCATATAAGACAACGTTTTTAACAAGGGAGGAAACATACATACTTTTATTAATATATTACCACATAGGGAACTTGTATTCACCTTTAAATTACTGATAAAAGTGTAAAAGAAAGGAAATACACATAGAAGTAAATATAGATATATATTTAATGTCACAGGATCTCCATCCTGGTTTCCTGCTTTATGCTACTTCTGATCAGCTGCACGATGGAAAACGGCTGAGAAATTACCAAAAGCATGATGATCTTGCATGGGAAAATGTGTTTTTCATCTTTTTAACCAGCTTACTTCACAGTAAGTAGCAGAGTTAACTTTATTCCAGGTTTTAAATAAAAATTCTTATGGAAGTGTGTCTTAAATGTATTAAATCATGAAAGATTCTTATTGTGTCATAGTCTAATATGCAATTTCTGATAGTTCGTAACTCAGAAGGAAATGTGATAAGGAAATATTTCTCCCAATGTCTTAGATTACACAAACAGGCAAAAAATTAGAAGTTTTGAAGAGGAGGGTAATCATTGAATGCCTACATACCAAAGGCTACTGTCTCAACCATTGCTCCCATTCTTCAAATAATATGCTTACCCTAAACAATCCAATTCTTTTCCTCCCCAAGCAACCCCAGGAACAGAGCACCTGTCTCAGGCTTTCCATCCTGGTTCTTCAGCAATTTCTTGCCTCTCTGTACTACCCATGGTTGGTGGTTTGGGCACTGAGAGCATAGGACAGCTGTTTTCAATTCCTCCTTTGGCAGCATAGACTACATCTATGCTCATAAATTAAACATTCCCAGGGCCATTCTCAGCACTGAGGCCAGCTGGAACAGAGCATCCCACGTCCATGCTATTGCACTCTTTCCCCCTCCAACAAGGATGATATCATCCAAACTGCTTAATAGGACTGGTCTTTGGCCTCTTGGAACTCTCAGCTACGCATGACAATTGTCTGGGAGAGTCATAGTTGACCCAAAGCCAGAGCTGCACCAGAGAGTTTTTAACAGAGTGAATGATTATGTACCTATGGTTGGGAACGTTCCCTACATGATTCTAACATAAAGGAAGTTATATTCTTTGCCAGAAATAAGTTGGAATTGCAAGGAAAAGCTTCTTTTGTAGCCTTATGTAAGTATGTTCCAATTTACTACAGTTTAGTAGGGATTAGACTGCAAATATGGCATTGCCAAAATCCACTGAGTTTTTATCAAGTCATTTATGAGAGAATTTTTTATTAAAACAAGTCTGGCAAAGTGACAATCAATCAAAACCAAATTCCTATCTGTCTATTCAAACCGGTGTTCTGTTAATAGACAGCCTACAGTTGTACCTCTGCATATATAAAACAACATTTTCCTGAATGGCCCCATGTACAAATCTAGCAGTAAAACTTACACTTCCTTTTTTATGCATGAAATTTATATTATGAATGCATATCCAGATATTTGTGGCTCTTATGAGATCATTTTTTTGTGAAAATTATGTATTTGAGGCTTAGAAGTACTAAATTTTAGTGTATTTCACTTCCCTCAAGACTGAGACTTTCTGTGATTCATTAGTTTCAGGTAGTTGTGCAATTTCACAGCTTGTGCACAAAAATGAAAAATATTAATTAGCAATTTTTCTCATTGTTTAAAAAAAAGCATTACAGACTACTTGAAATCTGCTGTCAGGTTTCCTTGTATCTGCTTCAATATTTAGAGGAAAATTGCTGGTAGTGTTAGAAAGTATTGAAAAACTAAATATGGATATCTAGCCTTAGAAAGTGTAAATTGGCACTCTTTTAATTGATTGTAATATTCAGGGAAACATTCAAAGAAAATTAATTTTAGAACAGTATATTGTGACAAGCACATGTGCCAATTTAAAAGTCTGTGATCAGCTTAAAATAGATTTTAAAGACAACAAAGAACTGTGCCTAGTGGTATAAAGGACTAACACTGTCTTGAAAGCATGTTTTCTCCAGAATTGATTGACATAGAATATAGAAATCCCCATAACCTTTCAAACTTATAGAATTCTGAGGGGCAAATTTTAATCTCAGTTGCACTAGCGTGAACATCCTTTGATGATAACAGAGTTACTCCTGATATATACCAGTGTAATTAAGAACAGAATTGAGCATATAAAGCCAATTGGCTTCAAACTGAGAACACTAAGGGACTGCTTGCTAGGCAGGTTAATCAATGGCATCTCAAACACTGAGTGGAATTTTTAAATGTTCATTAATATTAGGCTGCTTTTTTTTCATTCTCCCTCCCTGTTGTATTCCAGAAATATCTTCTCTAATTGACACAAATATATTTTCATCCATTTTTTGCATACTTACATTAATCTCACATGCAACACATAGAGATGGGTTGGTACAAATGAGCTAACAGTTGCCTGGCAAAGCCGCTAACTTAGTTTGCTCTTATTTAGTAAACAAGTCAAAGGAATTTCCTAGATTTTATTCATTAACACAGAGGAACAGCTGTCATCTTTTATTTCTGAGGGAGTAAGGTCTTAAAAGTAAACGGAGTGGTGCATCTACTAGAGCAGCAGGAACTTTCCTACAGTCTGGAGTTAGTTATGTATGCCCCTGTGAATACCACTTTACTTGCAATTTCATGCCAAGTAAAGTATTTTCTACCCCTTTATTTGCTTGTGTGAATCTCAGCTGACCTTCCCTTAACATGTGTGTGGGATAAAGGAGGTCCTGTCTCACACTGCTTGTCTTAATACTCGGCAGCGTAAGGAATTCTGTTTGCAGTCAACAAAGTATAGACAAAGTCAGAGTCATTGTTACCTCCTGAAGCATTGTTACCTGTAACTGAAGCATAAGTCCAAGAAATTAACCTATTCTTCTGTCTTGGCCTTTGAAAGCTGTAGGATATAAGCATGAATTGTCACAAGGGAAGGCACAGAAGCATCTCTCATTGTAGAATGGAGTCTCAGTTAATCTCATTTAACTAGAATCTCATTTTCTCTAGCAGAACACTCTGAATGTTCACTTAGATCGTGTGAAATGGTCCAAAATTCTTCAATGTGCCTAATGTGCTATATCTTCCTCAGTATGATTTTGCCCAGTGCAACTACTGTTTCTATTCTCCAGATTGAAATAAATGGATTTACACCATAGAATATAGAGTTTATTATGTCCATGTTGTGAAAAAGCTGTGTAAAGGATAAATCAAAAAATACAATGTTCTTTATATGCATGATCCCATAAAACTCCATTTCCAATTTTCCTAAAGAATAAGCAAATAGCAGATACACGGTGATTTACAAAAAGGAATAAAAAGCATGGAGCTGGATAAGTAATTTATACCAAATCAAGCATTTGCAGACTTCTTTCTTTCATATTTTTAAACAGTGTTCATAAATAAATGATTTTTATCACTTTGCTCAAAAAAGTACACATTATGTGTTTGCTCAGAACAGGGAATGTGCCTGACATCAAGACATCAAAGACACCTTATTCCTCATGAATATTCAATCTTCATTGGTATAGAGGAAACAGGATGCACTGAGAAGTCAAAGGGAATGTATAGGATTAGCTCAAGCAGTCAAAGAAACAAAAGAGAAGGCCAACGCAGAGTGGAGAGCTGCAATAAGGACCTTGGAAACCTGATCTTGTTGTTCCTTGCTGTCAGGAGACCAAGGTCTGTGCATGAGAGGTGAAAGGCAGTTGCTATACAAGAGGACGCTGGAGATACTAGTTTGCGATGCTAAAGATGTTACAAAAACCAGTCCCTGAGCACTTTTTTACTTTGCCTTATAAGTTATAAATTAATTTTTTTTAAATGATCCTGTCAGTTTTGAACTTGTATTAAGTACAGTACTGTGCCTGCACCTGTACATAACTGCCAGTCTTCATAATAAACAGATATGATGTTCTTCTGCTGGGTCATTGTCATTTCCAAACCAGAATGCATTCTTACAGCAGTGGTTCATGAACAGCAGTGAATATTCTGTTCAGGTCCATGAAAAAATGATTTGGCTACACACCTTCTGGATTCAAAACTAAATTACATCTAAATGGTTTGGGCCAGTGCAACACAAGTAAAAGGCTATAAAAATACAGTCATCTAATCCAAGGTCACACAGCTGGTTACTGACAGCCCTGGTAGCAGTATTCATGCACTCTGGCTGGAAGCCAGCTCAACCACTAACTTTTTTAACACAAGTTAAAACTTCTTGAAATCTCTGCAGAAAGCAAATAAAAATATTCGAGAACACAGTTGAAATGAAAGATCTAATCGGAAATTGTCAAAATGTTTGCAAGCAATTGCTCACTACTCATCTTGATGTAGTAGTCAATAGTCCTGTCAACTGTTCAATTTTATCTGCTTGCTTTTCTTATCCAGTGGGATCAAAGACAATTTAATAAGATAAGCATGCAATAAAAGATATCTTGACTTTGCTCCTCAAAGCTGCGTTTTATAAAAGGTAACCACCATCTTTTCTGACTAATATATTCTTGCAGTAAATAATACATAAATTACATTTTGAGTTACAAAAGAACATTCTCTGTGCTCATTTGAAATTCTGAAAACACACAGATTATGCTTTCAGGTGGCAAAAACTCCATGGTTCCCCCAGCTGTCTTTTGCGTTACACAGTCTTGTAGAGTGCTAAGGGCTGAGAGATGCTTATCAAACATTCATGTAAACACTACTATCAAAGCTGTGTTTTCTGGTGCTGGGTCCCCAGAGGAGGGTCAGAATGAAACATAATTAAAGGAAGGCCAAAGACAGAAATGTCGTGCCACCAGGCTTTGCTATATTAGAGGACTCACATGGCGTTCTCTCCAGTAAAGAGCTACAGTGCTAGAAAAAAAAGAAAAACATACAGAAATTAAGGGTTAAGGGTGGATTTTTTGAAAGTGCCTACACATTTAAAAGTATATGTTAAAACCACAATTTCTCTTAAGCTACTGACGTCCTTTTTTTTCCAGAACACCACCAAAAATACTTGTACTCCAATGTCAGATTGTAGACATTTGGATCATACTTAGTATTATTACACTAATTTTTATTGACAGCAGTTCCTAAGTAATTTTATCATCTGCATGTCAAAAGAGAGAGGATAAAGAATAGGCATTGAAGTTCCATTTGAAGCTCGTTGAGATACTTATTGTTAGAACTATGAAAGGACTTGTGAACTACAGGGGTGAGCACTGTAATATTCACTATTGACATGAACAATAGTGCCACTCTAGGCACAAAATCTCCTGCTACCTGGGGTCAAGGAAAAGCAGCAGACCTTTGTTCTCAGAAGCAAACAAGCCAAGTGGTTTGTTGGTAAGCCAAACATTTGAACCTGTCTAGGAGAAACATCTGTCTGGAAACCCAGGAATTCCAGCACCTTAAGTGTCTTTCTGTGTTGAAAATTTATCAGTTCCGGACTTTTCATATGAAACAGGAAGAGATGTGACTGAAAAATATTCCACTCCATAGAAATGACACACAAAATATTCTTATTAACAGTATTCACACCTACTACTTTATAAATAAATATTTCAGTCTTGAGATTTTAGTATATTTTTCTAGTTTAATTACTTATGCGTTTAACCATCATCATTATTACAATAGGACTAGCTAGTGAGTGAATGTGAAATAATGCTACAGGGTATTTAATGTAAAAAGTACATTTGAAATAGACAACTGAGTTCTTTCTTTGACTTCTGTAACACCAGGATGAACTGTTTTATTAGTTTCTCAGAATATATGCAACTAAAAGTCAGGATTAGGATTTGGATGGAAATGAAATGCAGAAAACAATAGCAATGACTGTATAGTGATTTTACTCTTTTCCTTCATTCTCTATAAAATATATATCATCCTCTAATACGTTCTCTTTTTATATAACAATTCTGTTTGTTTTGATGTTGCCCCTCATGAATATATTTTACATTTAAAATTTTGTGAAGGTACATCAGATGCCACTTATGTTACTCAAATCAGTGAGTTATGTAGCTATAGTTCTATCAAAACTTATGGAAATGCAAAATAATTTGTAATTTTCTGCTTATTCTAAAAGAGGACAGGAAGCTCAGTATGATCAGAAACAAATAAATTGAAGATTAATACTGCCTTTAAACTTTAAAATAACACATATATATGAATGTGTTATTAATTTTCATGCATCATCAACATGAAAAATTGTTACTGTGGCAGCAAATATGTAGGGAAAAAGCCATGAAGAACAGATCATGGGATGATCCACCTGCTTCAAAAGTATTGTGTCAGAGTAAAGGAAAAAATATGCTCTATCCATCTGAATTCTTAGTCTGTCTTTTGTTTTATTTTATTTCACAGGTGAGGAGGTCTTTTTTTTTTTCTTTTTAATATAGCAGTGAGAATTCATGGGGTTACATTATCCATATGAACTTTCTCCATAAATAATTTGCCTATATGTAAACAGTAGTTATCGTACTAGTAGCAACATGTGAAAAGGACCTCAAAGATGAACTAGGTTGCAGTTTGTCCTTTTATTTCTATTTCATATTAGCATTGAAACAATTTCTGTTCTCCTAAATAGTGGTAATTCTGTAAATCACAAGAGCGTAGTTCTAAGCGGTGCCTATAGTGAATATGACTATAGCTGTTCATTTTTTCTGTGCTGTTGTCTGACATGATGTTATGCATCATATTGGACACATCCACTTTCATGTTCTTGCCCAGCTCTCTGCCATCCACTGCTATATCTTCCATAGTAAGACGACTAAGTTTCAAACGTACAATAGTCTTTTTAAGCCTTCTCATCCTGATAGACTGAAGCCAAGAGGAGAGAATAAATAACCAACCTTACAAATAACGCTTTACAGGATGTAGAACTATGACATATGATCTAACTCTATAACAAGTGTGCCCAGTTTCTGTATCTCTGGTGCTTTTCAGAAGGGCAAAGATTTCAATGACAAACTCATAGCTGCACTGACATTTGAATAAAAACATATTTTTTAAATTTTCCATTTATGTGGCACAACATAGAGCAATTAACATATAAATTTATTTACTCTATTAACTTAATTATATTTAATAGAAATTACTACACACCAGTGCAACTACGAACATCTAGAGTTAAAAAACGTTAACTTTCAAACTGAAACATCTTTTAAAATGACATTCTTACACGAATAGAGACACATACCTAAATGGAAAGATAAGTGAAAATTTTTTCTTGGTGAAATTTACATGATTGAATTGTTTTGTTTTGTTTTTTTTTTTTTTGAGAGCAGTATCCAAACCAACACATGAAAATCACAGTAACTGCATGTAAAATGAAAGTTGTGAAAGAAAAAATTAAGCGGAAATGTATTGTTCAATTTACCATCATGCCCTTTCCACAGGGCTTATAGCTTCAAAACATAGGATAAATGTATGTGAAATGAAGGATGAAGACTATAACACTGTTGAAATACTGAAAAAGGTATTTCCCATTTCAATTGTGAGTAAAATTGAGTCAGACACAAAGGAGATCATCATGACCTCAATAATTGTCTGAATTCCTCACCTGTGGATGCTACATTCATGGGATGGTTATTTATATATTTTATCACATTGAGCTAACAGTCAAACAAAAAATCACTACTTAGTGATCTGTAAACACAGAAAAGAAGCAAAAATATAGATGTAAATATCAGAAACAATAAGAATACTTCCTCCTTCGCTTCTTCCTCCTTTGTCTTCTTTTCTTCATACTACTGATTTAGCAATTTAGAAATAAAATTATCAAGCAAATTTGTTCTTGTGTAATTGTGTTTATTTAAAATTGATTTTTTTACATTGGAAAGCACTTGTTATCTACAAAAAACTACACAGATATATTTCTTGAAAATTGCTAAATTTTATAGATAGATATGCAAATATTCATTTGTGAGGTAAAGTGAAGTCCAAATTAAATCATGTTAAAATAAATCAAATCAAATTAAATAAAATCAAATTAAATTAAGCGAGCATTTAGATGTTACTTGGATTAGCATAATGCCATAGAGGTGTACACAATGGATGATGACTATCCTGTAATCCATTAATTTCAGAAACTTTTTAAGTAAGTTCTTCAGAACAGATTCTGCAGGTTATTGAAACTTACAGCCTGAATATGAGTCAGGAGTGCCATGCTGGTCTGAAGAAGGCAAAGATTCTATATTATACATCAATAGGATTTTAATCAAACTACAAACTACATAAAGACATCATTCCACTCTGTTCAGCGTTTGAATAATAATTCATTGTCCTGTGGTGGGGGACTGGAACTGAAGAAAATGTCCGTAAAACTGTTGAGTCTAGAGAAGAAAGACAAATTATAAAGAAAGATGAAAGAATAGGAATTGTTTAGCTTAAACAAGAAAGGGGTAAGAAAGGATATGACTACACAGGTTCCTAACTTTTAGAAGCTGAAAGAAGTAAATAGGTTGCTCCTACTCAGAAAAGGTCTAACTCTAGGACTTCACTTTATTCAAATACATTCCAACAGAACGTAATGTGAGGATCCAAACAACCGTCCAGAATAGGTGGATATCAGCTTCTCAAAAAAACATTTTGTCACTGTTTGCTCTTATCAGATGAAATAAACAATTCAACCAAAGTCAGAATGGGAACATATCAATAGGTGGTACTGCTTGCGCTGAAAACCAGAGATAATGAGTGTAAATAATATGCAATTCTAAGTGTCTAAAAGCAAGACACTGATTATTACATACTTCAGTAGGGAATTTATTCCTACATTAGGGCCTTTTCAGAAAAGGAGGCAAGCAGTAGAATAACGTCCTTAATTGAAATAGCATAAATGTTTTTTCTGACTAGATCCTCCTTTCTGACCAGATCATATGCCAAACTGAAATCAGCCAGATTCTGATTTCAGTCCTGTTATTGGTGGTCCATGAATCAATCAGTTCTGCTCAAGTTTTTAGTGAAGGAGAGCTGTTAAAAAGTAAATTAATTCTCCTTGGTTTTGTCCTCAACCCCCCTGCTGATCTTGCAAAACAGAGTTTTCAAATACCTTTAATGAACACTCTTGTTTGATCAGATCTGGTCTGAAACTTCCTGCTTTAAGCTGTAGTTGACCACAGTGTAATTATTCACTAGGAACTTTAGCTGTCTCTTCTATAAGCTTAAGAGGACCTGATTTGGTAATTTAGATGAAACAGATTCATAACTCAGGGACTGGATTTGCCCTCCCATCGGGTTCTTAGCAGAACTTTTACAATATGATGAATCTTTTGATTATAATCTGTGTGGAACTGTTTGCTATGAATGCATGCTCTTTTTTCATATTGAAAGCAAAGAAGCTAGTACAGTCCATTTAACTGAGTCTGCTGATGTTTCATCAGCTATTGATGAGATTTTTGTAGAGCATTCGCAAAGCACTTTGGTGTCATAGAATGCAAATCATTTACAGGCAAGTCAAAATGTGAACAAAATATAGATGACAAGATACAAGAAGACATATTGCTGTGTGAGTGCTCACCAATAATTACACATGAAAGTGCATCATTGATAAAGGCTTATGCAATATGACATAGCCTCTCATGAACTGAGCAAGTATACATGTTGACATTAGTATAACTGCTGCGTTGCTTTGCTTGTCTCCATATAAATCATACCAAAAGCATTTCTCTCATTATTTATTTGTTGTGGAAAAGCATCTCGTTACCCATATGCATTGTATTGATCTGCAAGTGCAGCTGTTTTCTAGATGGGTTTCACATTTAACCTCCAAGGAGACTACTGTTTTAATAGAACTCACTTTCGGAGGAAAATATACAAGCAAGACAATACTGTTTAAGAAGCAGCATCTGTTCATTAAAAAACTCAAATCAGAAGAATGACTATGCGAAGCCAATCCTTTCTTTTGATGCTTGAAAATGCCTCAAGTGATTTCTTTCTTCTTTAATAGCCGATTTCACTCTTTTTAATAACTTTTAATAATAATTTATCTCACTGAGATAGATAAATGACTTCCACACAGCTACTGAACACTTTGAGAATTTTAGTCAAGACCCCCAAAAGAGAGGTCCTCGTTATTCTGAGTATGTGTAAAAGACCTGATAAAAAGCATGGAGAACCAACAGGAGCCTTTCTTACTGATACTTATGTATCCCACAGCACCTGTCTTAAAAGATGTGTTTTACCGTCATCTCTTCAGTCACAAGTTTTCCTCTCTGTATGTCACCGTGCAGTGTGCTGCATAGCTGATGCTTCTCTTGTGGTTACTTGTAAAAAGTTTTCCAAACCAGTTAAGGACATTTTTTACTACAACTGACATAGCATCTATTCCTGTTTACATAATATATTACATGGAATTTAAACCTTCTTTTCTAACCTGCAACTTCCATTTTTTTTAAATCATATTTTCATCTACCCTTGGCATTACAGTTGCCTTCAAGAAGACTAAATATCAATGTTATTTTGAAATTTTGATATGAACTTTCATATGCCAAGGAAATTGAGAAATGGGGGAAGAGAGAGTGATTGGAATCAGATCAATATTTTTACCTTGGCATACGACACATTGGAATAGTCCAGAAGGTTTTGATATACACAGTGTTTGAAGGATATTTAAAAAAAAAGTCAGGAAAGGAGTGCAAAAGCTTCTAAAAAAATAAAAAATGGAGGCATTGCTTATGACTGTGACTTATAGAATCAATCTGCCTATTTTTATCAAGAAGTTTGCAAAGTGACTTAATTACAACGTATAACTAGAGTCATATAACTGACTGCCTAGTAAAGAGCTATTGAACCTTGAAGACAAATGCAAAATAATAAGAGTTATTGGAAACTGAAACCAGAGAAATTAAAAGCATATTAGGCAGACCTGCATATATTAAGTGGAGCAAGTTGCCAAGAGAGTTGTCTTCCTCTCTTGCTAAGTTCCTGGTTAAACCTGGTTACCTTCTGAGAGGATAGAGTTTATTAAAAAACTGATGATGATTTAGTCAAACTTCTGTCATTGAGTTCAATGCAGACATATTTGGCTAAAATGTAATGTAGCAAGACAGACTTAACCGTGTTTTCCATCTTTAAGGTCTGTTAAACTGTGAATAACTAAAGCTACTTTGGAATGCATGGCATAATTGTTGTAAGTACTACTGTAAACTTTATTTTAACTATCCTGTAAATTTAATTAGATATTCCTATTCATTTTTCAGTGAGGACTGTCAGACAGCTTCCAGTGAATATGCTATCGAGAAGAAAAAGATTATTTTCAGTTGTACATATCGCCACTAAATTGAAGAAAAGCATCATCTGATGGTCTACCTCAAAGCTGTATACTTGGAGATTTTGATGACAGCAAAAAACCTGTTAACTGAACAAGATATTAAGAACACATAATATATACTGAGAATGAACGGTGTTATAGTTTTCTTTCCCAGAAATGCCAGACATTTGGGTAATCAATCAGTATTCTTTGGTCCAGTGTGTAAATCTCTGGAATGAGGTACTGAGAGGTTACTTGCATGACAGCCAATAATCCATTAATAGGCTTCTAGGGTGGCTTTGTGCAATCATTCATAACACTGTGTGCTTAACTCAGCTTATTTTTTTACTGTTGTTTTTGTTTTCCTTATCTTATCCCCCAATAAGAAAGAGCTGAAGAGCTTTAAATCTAAATCCTAGAAGTACAAAAATGAAATGAATTGTTGGAGGTAACAAACCCACAATAATATAGTTGTTGTTTTCTGTCAGCTTAGACTTCTTTTCTAGGTTTGATAGCTTCGAAGAATGAAATTTAAACCCTCACTAAAGAACACTGTCACTGACATCCTCTGCTGTACAAGGTGCAGAGCTACTACAGCTGCTCTTTTCCCAGTGTGACATACAGCAGGCATTTACATCCCATATTCCTTTATTTATTTGAAAAGAGTGTGACCATTTCAACCCAAGTGTTCAGAGTCAATTTCTCTGTCCTGGTGTGGGGCATAGCAGTATAAAACTAAAGTATAATCATCAACATCTGCCTTTGTCAGTGAACAATTGGATTAGGTTAATTACCTGACATTGATCTATATGAAGTAATTTGATGGACTCTATCCTATAAGACATGTAGGGAGTTATTATCACAAAAAAACAGGTTCCGAGGCTTCACACATCAGATGGGATGGAGAGCTTAGTTTTCCATGTGTGTATGTAGCCAGAGGATTTTAATCCATTATGAAATCTGCCGTATATTTGAATGTGGGCCATCATGACTGCCTGTATCTAAACTCCACACTGAAATATTCTTCTAAGACTGTTTTAAAGGAAATATTATTCTTTTGTTTTTATAGTACTAGCTGGTGGTTTTATGTTGGTGATATAATGTACTACATCAGCATGTCTCTGCAGCCTCCTCCATGTATTCTGGTACATTTTCATGTAATGTATATGAAGTGGGCTTATATTTTATTTCTTCTCTCTGCATGTTATGCTATTTAAGTCTAGCTATACTCTTCTTCAACGGCATTTGTAAAGGACCTTAGTATCTTCTATCTTGACATGTATTGTGGAGATTCTTGTATGCTGCAGGAATGTAATTCTTTCAAAGAGACTCTCCAGTAATTTGTGACTGGATACCTTCATGTACTTTGCTGAAAGACTTTCAGGGTTGAGAGAAATTTGTTATGTGATTATGGGGACACAAAACAGACTGACTACTCCTGAAAGAGAGTGCTCTTGCCTTTCAACTAAGGACAAAAGCTTTTCAAGATCAAACCTGCGGCAAGACTGTATACATCGCATTCACTCCTGTCTGAACCATGAAGTAAAGAGCTTCCATTTCAGTAGCTTCTTTTTTCACTTTGTTTCTTTTAGATCTTCGAAGGACATCCAGGAGATGGAAGGCATCTGCTCTTGAGTTGTGAATGGTATATTTTCTCTAAGAAGATACTGTAACACAGGAAAGCGAAACAGCTGATGTGGTAAGTCTTTTCTGTCTTCAGATACTATGATAATTCTGAGATATAATAGTGACTATTTCAGCTGTAGCTTTCAGTTTTCTCAGGTCTGTAGAAATGTTTAGAATCTTATTTCGCTTTAGATGAAAAATACGTAATTAGAAGTGATGGTCTCATAGAGAAACCAGAGAACTAGCTATCAGATTTGGGCCCCGGGATGTGCCTTGGCTCATAAGACAATATAGAGAAGTCAAGAATAGGTCTTAATTGCTGGAGGCCACTTCTGGTGTGATGACAGCTGGTTTAGCTGCCCAGCAGAACAGACTGCAAGACTACATGGTATCACAGCTTCCTAAATAGATTCTGTTGAAAATCAAGTTGTATATGTTCACTTGGTGGGACAATTGCACTACTGCTAATTCAATCACTGCTTTTAATAAACTAGCTTGGGAGTCTTTATATAGTTCTACACTCTGCCACATGCCCATATCCTGAGAGCAGCGAGGTATGTATATTGACATAAATACACAGCTTTAAGTCTATATATTTGAAACATGACCTAAATTGTAATATTCTTTGGAGGATGTTTTAATTGAATATCATTCCACTGATAGATGTCCACTACTCAGATCCTACTGTTTTCCAAATAAATATTGTTTTCAGTACATTTCCGGTGAAAAGATGTTTTACTGTCCGTTTCAACTTCCCATTTGATATCTCTGATAGGAAAATTTGCATTGGGTAACTTCTTCAAGCGCACATAGAGAATCAATGAAAATGCTTGAAAACTGTAATTTTATCTTTATCTGTACTGTAAATGCAAGATGGCATATTCATTTTTTCATTCTTTCTTCCAACTGAAATAATCTTTCTTATGACTCTTACGTTAAAAGTTGAAATCACTGTCCATGTCAGTGAAAGTTTTGCAATTTGATGTTGTTGGGCCAACGTTTTAACCTGAATGTATTTCATTGAAATACGTACATAAATATGATTAACTTTACTTTATCTGATTGAAAAATAGAACATCTAGCTTCATAATTCCATAAGTGAAAATAATCTTCAGGTATATTTGCCACATAAATTATGAGAGGACATTATCACTGGAATCTCTAGTGTGAATAGGAAACATAGCATATGCTCAACGTAAGGTACGAATTTGTATGTTGAAGTAAATCTCTTAAGTTCTCATTTTTCTCAGCATGTAGATCAATATAATAAAAAGTTATTACTTCCCAAGTGATATATTCTAACATTTTGAGAAGCAGAGAGGAAGGTAAGAAAAATTAATTTCATGAAACTATTAGATTTGAGTCTTGACCCTCATTCTTCTTATTCCTCATCTCCACTAATTCTTTCAAACTGACAATTCTAGTAAGGACTCAAGAAAATACTTATTTTTTTTTCTCATAAGGAAAAATATTCACTATAGATTAGAGCTTTCTAAACTGAGATAATCAAAATCCATGGATGTAACAGCTGAGTAACTGAAAAATCAATTTGGAGTTACACTACTGTTTAGCGTTTGTTAGAATATTTGTTTACTTTTCACTGTGACTGTTATCCAAATAAGAAGCTTTCATGAAGAGGTTTGTTCCAAAGAGTATTGGCACTGATACAGCTGAGGACATATGAATTTAAGTTTATTTTGCCTCTAAAATGTTTGTTTCACTAAAATATATATTTAATATACTTTATAAACCACAGACAGTTAAGAATGTTGGTTTTGAAAAGAAAGTTCGTAAGTCAAAGCAGGATCAGTAGGGACACCTAAGGCATTCAATTTATTGAAACATAATCACATATTGCTTTGAAATTTTATCATGCATAACTTTAAAGTGGATTGAGTCAGATCTTCAGTCTGCATAAACTGAGGACAGCATTCATTTGCCTGTTTTGAAACCTTTGGAAACTTGTTGTGATAGAACTAGGATGTATTAGGGACAATCATTATTGCAGCTGTTTAAATGTTCTTAAAAAATACATTTGAATTTAAATTTGCAAGTTAAATTTACATTGTTTTATCCTCCCTATTCTTATGCTGTTGATTGAGTTCAGAGTGACATTTTTGGCTCAACATTAAACACGACTTTTAAATTTCGGCAAAAACAGTTTAACTATTCTTTGGGAATGGAAAATTAAATGTTCACCTATTAAAAAATCATGTAGTTTGGATGAAGAAACTTAGTGTTTTCACACTTTAAACAAAGATGTGGAATTGGGGAGCTGGAGAAATAGGATACAGGATCAACAGGAGGTCAGAGAGATGTTTTGTTATCTATGTGACAGACACCTACCTTTGGCTGACTTACAAACTCCTGAAAAAATGCTGTTTGCATGTGCTAAATATAGGCTTGTGTGTGTCTGTCAATGTGGTCTCTGAAGATGCCATCTGCATTGAGCATGTGACAGCATGAGGAGACTGTGGGTTCCAGGGTCCACAGGTTATGGACACAAGCCACAGACAAGAAGGCTCTCTCTTGAGGCTGTAATAAAGTGCTTGCTATTTCCCAGAGACAGTGATAGAAGAAGATATACCATATGCAAAAGTCAAAATGTATAAATAGATGTACATCTGGGTACAAAGCTTTAACAGATAAGTATTTTTCTGACTCAAACAGTTGCAACTTATGTAGGAAAACATATTTATAACATTAACTACCGCCACCTTATCCATTCAGTGCATTATAAAGACATTACTCTTTTCACTGTTGTCCCATAAAGTCGTGAGCGAGAAGTCACTAAGGTCTAGTGGAGCGTTTTCCTTGATGCCTCACAGTTTTTACATTAAATTATAAACTACAAGAAAATAAATGAAACTAGTAGTTTTCATGTTACTTTTTCTTTGATTAATAAGGACAAGATTGCTAACCTAACGAGATAATTGCATGTATATTTTACACAAACAACATTTCAAAAAATGAATCAGTATTTTCAGTAGATACTGTGATCCAAGGTGTTCTATTTTATTTAGATTTATACATTTTATGATATTTGCTTTTCATTGCTGTTTTTTTTTCTTGTAGCAAATGTCAACCATGTACAACCTGACGTAATTATTAGGGAAACTGATAGCATGTTTACTGGCAGTGGAAATGCTAGAAGTACTGCATCTTCTAATTTATTTTTCTCCCTCCGTTAAATGCTATTGTTTTACTAACAATAGTACATGGAAGTGTCTGCACTTTCATGTAGCTGGCAGTTTGCACGGTTAGGATGAATTCCGCCAGTTCCATGGTGATGAAAAATGATGCTGTGAGAAAGAACACATTTTATGCAAAGAGGAAAGAAACATAGAGAAATTAAAAAAATTGCCTGAGGTCATGCACAAAACTTCTAACAGAGGTATGAATCAAAGATGTTTTCTGAAAACTGTATGAAACACCTTAACTAGAAATCTGCCATTATCCTCCAGCAGGCTACTGCAGGTATCTGTTTTCCTTTTTCAAAATAACTGTTCCATATAATTTGTTAAATCTGTCATGAAAATGGATTCATTCTGAGTCGTTTTAGAATATAGTGATGCCCCGCTTTTTACCTTAGCTCTCCAATGAGAACAAAAATGAACACAAAATCCAATTTGTCAAAGCAGTGAAGTTGCAACAAATACCCCAAGTTTGGGGATCTGAGTGGCTACCTAGAAAAACAGTATGGACCTTCTTTCTGTGACCTCGTGCCAGAAGATGGAAATTACATAAACTAGTTTTAATGACAATCAGTGTCTTATGCATTAGTGTTTAACTGGATGGAAAAAGCCTTCAATAATAATGGAAAGTTAATTGACTCTTGGGAAAAAATTCTTATAATTATTTTCAGAATGTAACAAATTGAATACGCCACTCCACAATACAAATCATTTTCTGAACTATTGACTTTACCATTATTACAGTAATCCAAATTATTACAACTTGAAAAGAATTAAAAATGTCTATAAAAAAATGTGGTTCTGGAACTTTGAAATTTTAGGAACTTCTGCAAAACCTCTACAGTATCTTTTTCAGGCCCAGAAATTTAAAGCAATGCCTGACTTGACAGAAAAGAGAGCTATCATTTAGATGATCAGATTACATTTGAGTTTCCTAGATCCTACCTTTCCTTCCTCTAGTGTTCACTGACTACTGACCAACCCAATAATATGCAAGAAATTCAACTCAAGCCTGAAATTGAGGTATTTCCTGTACTGCACATTCTTTCTCTCTCCAGGTTATGTACAGTGCCTGGTTTATCTCTCATTCTGTAAGCTTGGCTATGTTTGCTGCTTAAATTTCCATGTTTCCCTTAAATTTTCATGGCTCTCAATTCCAACTATGAAAAGTTGGTTTTCTTTTCCAATGGGCTCAGCTTCCCTTACCTCACTGTAGCTGGCAGCTTAATTCTGCTGTCAAGTTTTCCTTGAGTTTAAGGCAGCACTATGTCCCTGAATCATTCCCATATTCCCTTCTACTCATCTCCTCAGAGTCTGCCCACATCTAACTTGTTTTTTTTCTTTGTGCTATTTTTTTACTTACCTAAATAGTACTTCAGCATCTCCTGTCCCTCTCTGATTCCATAAGCATCCTTTTTGCAAAATGCCTAGAGACACAAGATTTGTTGGTTTTCAAGGCCCACGAAAATCAGTAGAAAGCTCTGCATTAATTTAAAATGGCTTTAGATTGAGCCCATATTAATATTACATGTACCAAAATATGTTACCTAGTGATAATCCGAGATGAGGCTTCACAGCTGTGAAGGAGTTAGCTACTGTTTCACACATGAACCTTGCTCAGCACTTCAAAGGATGAGGGCTTTGCTCTTGGTAGCTGCATATATCTCCACAGAAGCACATATCTGACATAGCAGCAGATGGTTCTAGCAATTTTTTTTTTAGTACTTTCAATTCAGAGAAAATGTGAGTTCATTTCACTCTCATTTGTGAACCTTCTGGAAGAAGGAGATGCCAGTATTAATGATATTGTAGTTGCTATTTAGAGAACATGTGGAGACATGCAGAGTCATTCTTAATCATATTCACAGAAACCAAAACAAAAAGGCAAAAATACATCATTATACATTTTAATCAGATGAAAAATAATTTTGATGTTATGAGCAGTTTATTCAAAATTGCCCTTTTATTTTTGATTAAGGATAAATCATATTTTTTTCACAGAAAATGTGAAAAATTTTTAACAAAAATCTTAATAAACTTTTCAGTTTAAGCTTTCCAATTTATTTAGGCATCAAACAGCTAAATAAGTTAAACTGCATTTGGCAGAATAGCAATGAGAACTGTCTTTACTCTGACCATTAAAGTGGTCTGATCACCCCTCCTATATTTCTAAAAGGCAGTTGATATTATCCTTTTTCTTTCTTTCTGTTATGATTGCTATAGGAAGATGAAGCATTTCCTGCAAGTCAGGAGAGAAAAAAAAGTTGAATAGAAAGCTGAAAGAGAATGGAGACAAGGATAAAGGACAGTTATTAAATTTGTGAACTCTATCAGGGGACAAGAAAATAAACTGCATGACTGACTAGAAGTGTATTGGAGTATGACATTTCATTTTTTATGCAGGTCTCAGTGTGATAAAGGTAACACATTGAAGAACACTGCAATTCCACAAAAGTGGTTAGCACATTCATTGAATATCAAGATGGCTAAAATGCTTCTCCTTTGTTGCTATCTCATATTTCTCTATAGGCAATATAGTTCAGGGGCTCACGACTTTCTGCTTTTATAGCAAGTATATTACAGGTTTCTTTTTTATTCCACACAGGAACATGGTCTCTAGCTGACATTTTTTTTTCCCTCTCAATTTATAGGGCTGTATTGATTTAGGAGTTTTCAGACTTTATATACCCAAGCAAAATGAAATGAATAGAAATGCAAAAACGAAAGAGTTGTAAGCTCACAATTAGGGGAATATTGAATATATGCTGAAATAGAAAGCAAAAGGCTAAAAAGAAATGCATTTGAGTGTGAAGAAACTATAGAATTGGATGTGAAGTTGGAAACTATTTTAGGACACAGTCGGACACCGATGCCATCTGTTTGCTGAAGTAAGAAAAGAAGGAAAAGGGATATGATTATTGGTCAGACAAGAGTATGGCAATATCTCTTCAAGCCCCGAAAGCCCTAGTCTGAGTGTAGAAAATCCAGTTTGTGTGCTGTAAAGCAAGATTCATAGATTCGGCAAGTCCTTGATAGAAATAGGTCTCCCAATAGAGCATTTGATTCAATGCATGGGAAAGCTAGTGCAACAGCCAGTGAATTATCTGCCAGATTGTGAAAACATGGATTTTTATTAAATATTTATGAAAGAGCATCTTTCTGCAAAGAATACTTCTCTCCTCTATTTTGCTAAAATTTTTGCTAGCAGTAATTACAACAAAATACATAAATTTACTTACCTATGGAGAAAAGTCAAAGCATACCATACACGGTTTGATTTTTTTTTTTTAGCAGGCATTTTCTACAATGAAAAAAAGTTCATTCCTATAGTCCTGAGCAGATCTAAGGGTAAAAGCAAGATGTGTATATATGTGTATATTGTATATTTATATTCTAAAAGACACACTGTCCTTCAAAACATAGTTGAAACTTCAAATGTACCCGCCGTGGTGGGCTGGCTGTGGCTGGATGTGAGGTGCCCACCAAAACCGCTCTGTCACTCCCATCCTCAACTGGACAGGGGAGAAAAAAACGTAACAAAAGACTTGTGGCTTGAGATAAGGACAGCGAGATCACAGTTACCATCACAGGCAAAACAGACTTGACTTGAGAAAATTAGTTTAATTTCTTACTGATAAATCACAGTTGGATAATGAGAGATAAAACAAAATCTTAATGACACCCTCTCCCCACCCCTCTGTTTTTCCTAGGCTCAACTTCACTCCCAATTTTCTCTACATCCTTTACCTGAGTTGCACAGGGGGACGGGGAATAGGGGTTGCGATCAGTTTGCCACATGTTGCGGGTATACAGTGCAACACTTAGTGAGAAGGAACTATGGACACACTCAAGTGCCCTTGCAGCTGGGATGTAGAAAAATGAAAAAATCATGCTAATTATTGCTTAGTTCTATGTCTTTAACAAGCAGAGCCCTTTGTGTTTAGGTAAAACAGGCTTGAGAAACTCAGAGCAATATAGCGTGTTTGAGATCCCAGCCCTGCTGTGAGAAAGATCAAAACACAGTGCAAGACTGCTCTGCTTTCCCCTTGGAAATACAAGTAGAGTGACAGGTTACACTCATGCATTTCCTCCCTGTCCAGATGCTATTTGAAGTTGCCCTGGGTTGTGAGCAAGGACCAAGCTCCATGGTGCTAGTGTTCCTGTTCGTGTTCCCTTCACTCAGGTCCTGGTTTCAGAGTTACCCTGGACTGTACGGTAATAGTAATGAATTTATTCTTTTCATTTTATCTCTGGTACTGTGGCTGTTCCTGCACTCTGCCTGTGTTCTGCTCTCACACATGTTGTTTCTGCCACTCCTTCCTTCTCAGGGGGAGGACTCTTCACCCCTCCTCCAGGATGAGATCCCTCCCATGGAAGCAGTCCTCCATGAACTTCTCCAATGTTCGTCGTTCCCACGGTCTGCAGTTCTCAGGAATTGTACCAGCATAGGTCCCCCACTGGGTCATAAGTTCTGCCAGTAAACCTACTCCAGCATGGGCTCCTCTCTCCACAGGATCACAGATCCTGCCAGGATCTTGCTCCAGTGTGGACTTCCCTTGGGTTCATAATATCCTTTGGGGTCCTCCACAGGTATCTACTCCACTATTGACCTCCACAGACTGCAAGAGGACAGCCTGTCTCACTGTGGTCTTCACCATTGACTGCAGGGTAATCTCTGCTCTGGTACCCAAAGCACCTTTTTTCACTGACCTTTGTGTCTGTAGAGTTGTTTCTTTCATGTAGTCTCACTTCTCTCTCCCACTGCAGTTTCTGTCGCCCAGGAGTTTATGAGGTTATTTTGGGAATTAGTCCCATTACCTGATTCAATTCCTTCTGGGGTACCATGTTGCTCCTAAACTACACAGACGTATATCAGATTACTTCCAAACTGCCATTTAGAGGAGATCAACTTACTTGATTTCCTTGAAATGTCTTTATTCACACACTTCGTACTCAGACTTATATTGTCTGTTATTTTTGTTCAGTTTTTCAACACAGCTTAAAAATGCCAGAGATTAATAACCTTTTCCATTTGTGTTCCACCTCAGCACATGGAATGGATTCTTTTCTTCTGCTTCATTGCTTGGGCTCACTCAGAGCTCAACCTGACTCACAGCTTTTATTTTTTTCTTTTCTTTTGTAAGTCCATTTGTTTCTAGGGTCAATTGGCATTGGCAATGCAATCCATTCCAAACCCACTTTGCTTACTTATTAAAGTATACACAAAAGAGAATATGTCTCTCTAACGTTCCTCTTTCAATTACAATTAATTTACGTTTTTGCTCCACTAAGGTGAAGTTCATAACACACTCTAATGCCCCAGATCAGAAGGTGTAGCATGCAACTCAGGACAGTACCCATGTTTTAGCCCCTCATACTTGGAAGAAACCAGATCAATACGGCTTGATTATTCAGATGACCTTTTTACCCGAGTTGGGGAATAAATTGAGTGGCTTAGAATCAATAGCATTGAGAACAATCATGACCACTGAATCCAGCCGTGTTCAGTTGGACTTATACCTTGACTATGATGTATCAAAACAATGAAAATATTTCTGCTTTCCTGAAAATTTATTTCTCTCTTTGCTTGTACCCATATTTCAATTTATATACTTTTTTATCTCTCTCTCCTCCTTTCTTGAACTGTTACATAAACTGTTACACTAGAGCATATGGCTGAAACATGTTTTTATTTTTGTTTTGTAGTACTGATAGGTTATTTGAAAGAAGTCTAATTCCAGCAACAAATCTTGCATATTTAAGAAGATATTAACGTCCATAGTGATGCTATCTGCCTTTTTCTTTATTTTTTTTTTTTGAAGTGATATCCACCACAGTGAGAAAGGTGTTTAGTTCTCTGCATAGAGCATCCATGAAACATCAACAGAAACGTGCATGAAACATGTCTCAAAATAACTTATTCATCTGGATAGTACATGTATATGATACAATTTGTCGTCCATTGAAATAAAGATACAAGACATTGCTTTTGCTTCTTTAGTTTTGTTAGAATTCTATAAAATATACACATAAAAATTATGGATAGAACCATGCAATAGATGCTGACTACAAAAGACATTACGTATGTTAAATAGAGTAAGTTACAGAGTAAAGAAAGGATTTCTTCTCAAAGTTAGCACTCTTGAGAAGGTTAGTATAATATAGCCCATTTCTACATGCTATATTTAGAAATATAGAAGACAATAGCAGAGGAAGAAAACCATAACAACAAACATGATGAGTTTGGCATTTACAAAGACAATGTTCATAAACTCCGCTAAACTTTGCAACTCTCCCTATGATCCACAAAAATTTAACTTGCTTGAAATTAACCATTTCTAAAACAGTGGTTACCTGGATTAATCCATGAAAATAATATTATTTTTGGTGTATTATTTGGCCAGATTTCATTCCATATAATGACACAGGCATGTAACTCAGTCAGGCATGGCATTTATTTGGATTTTAATAGTTTGCTATTCTTGAAAAAAGAATCCAGATGGACTGTTTAATGATCATATTATACAAATATTTTGGTTTTTAAATCCTTTCCAGAAAGTTGCATGCTTTTATACTGCAATGTGCCTTGCGTATGAAATATCCTTGGGAAAAAAAATTTAAAAAAAAAGAGATCATACATAATATAACTGTGGCTGTATTTTGAAATTTTTCACCTGAATTGCTTGAGGAAATTTATTTTTACCACATAGTATTCTGAATATTGATGCCAAGTATATATTAAAAGTGTAACTATTGAGTTTTAAACCCATGACTGATATTGCAGATTTAAATATGTGTGCATCTGTCACCTAAAAGAGTAGTAGCATAGCACATGGAGACAATTTACTACGTAGACATCTAAGAGGCACTTGAGAATTTCCTAATTGAAGCTTAAACCTGGATAAAAAACTCCTAGAGAAAAGTTAGCTTTCAGTAAAACAAGTTTCTCATGGGAAATCATTATATTACTATTTCTGATATTTAAAAACCTGAAGCTTGTTTTATAATTTATAATGATGACACGGTTAACAGAAAATACAAAACTAAAAATGTCAAGTATTTGTTATATCTGTAATGCCTGTACCTATTTATTCTTACATATATTGTTATTTATGTGCATATTTATACCAGTATCTTTATATATGTGACGTACATTTGTGGAGGAGTTGGATATTTTATCTTAATGCAAGAAAGAATTACTTTTTAAAATCTCAGCATTTCATGTATTTCAAAAAGGAAATCCACATTTGAACAGACTATAGTATAGTATTTTTCTATACCTGAAAAATATCTGCCTGAAAATAAAGAGGTAACCAGTCCAGATAAGATAGGCTCAAAACAGGAATGACTGTTGAACACAAAGGTAAAAGTTTGAGAGAATCCAAGCTCCGGCACCTGACCTAAGTTTAGCATCCAACAAGCTGTTGGCAGTAATTTTACACAATGGATAAAACAATAGATTTAGAGCAATTTGATATTTGTGTGATGTATGTGATGAGATAAATCAGCTGCTATTTGATGCTATATATAAGATGCCATCTTATTCCTGCATTTTTTAATTTTAATCAGCTTTAGTGTACTTTACAGTGCTAATTAGTAACTGCTGAAAGATAATCGTGTTCTCAAATGAGATTGAAAAAGACATGAAATCCATACCAGATGATTATAACCATAAGACACAGAAAACTGAACTAGACAGAAATATTTTTCCTTATTTTCCTCACTTCCTCTCTTTATCTCTCCTTTATGATCTAATGTTCTACAGAATCTATAATTTTAAGTTTCTTCAGGGATCACTCCAGTTTCAAGACGATAGCTATACTTGAACCCTAAAATGGTAAATAAGTTCAGTTACAGCAGGAGATAGTAACTCCTTATGGAAAGCAAGTTGTTCTCACAGCACTCAAGTTGGAAATTTGTATCCCAAATCATTGATTCTGTTGCATAATTATGGTGATGATATGATTATTTGTCTTTCTTTTATCTTTTATTTGCACTGCTACTATCCAAAGCTCTATTAGTTACACAGAAGAATGTTTCAGTCATGGGCTCAGACTTTAATAAGGTCACTCTCTCTGAGCTTAGAAATAAATCAAGGCCATGCTCTGCATCAGGGGACACTTTACAGCTTTCCAGGCTGCTTCATGAATGTGAACTCTGCATGGAGAGGGGCTGATGCTACTTGAAGAACCTGAGAAGTAGCAGTCTGAAGTGTTTGTCTTATTTGGAGCTAAGTGAACCGTCTCCCTGATATCCCCATCCTAAAGAGCTGATCTCAATGATGGGCATCTTTGGGCTGCTGTGGAGAATCTGCAGCTCACAGCTTTGACGTGAAGGCAGGTAGTTGAATTGTTGTGTTGCGAATAAATGTAAAGAAACCTAATGGAAACGTATTCCAGCAGAATAAAAAAAAATAAAAATAAAAAATCCTGGTTAAGTATTTTCTCTCTGTTGTTATCTGAAGTTGTAATCAGAGTTTGAATTACCTTCGGTGCAATTTCCATTTTGGATCTCTGCTACTTTACTACAAATCATTGTACATTTTGTTGGAGCAAACTTCCATAAAGGAACATACATAACAGAGTTTTTCAGTTTCATGTCAAAGTTGAGTAATGCATATGACTTGCAGTATATTTGCCCTTGATGTTATATAGAGATAAACTGGCCGGAATTGGCCCTTTGCCCCCTATTTTATTAATGCAGTGTCATTTTCTCTTTCTACTAGTATAGTCATTGCACAGTGACATTAATACTTTCAAAGATGTTATAGCTATAAAAGAATGCAAAAGTGAAGAAGGAACTATTTGCATTATCTTCTCTGGTTTTGGACTTCCACTATTTCAGATATGCTTAACAATTCATTGCTCTATTAAACATGCAGTAGTAGAGATGAGATCAAAAAGAATCAAATAGGACCCTGATGAAAATCTTCCTTTAGAAAGCAGTCTTAACGTCTTCAGGGAGTAGGAGGTAAACACTGAAAAGGCGCTTTAAAAGCAATTTTTGCTAAACTTATACAGAATCAAGTTTTCTATTATTTTTGTGGTGTGTGTACCTAACCTCTTACTAAGGAAGATAGCTGCACAGACATATGGTAGTTGTTGTTTTCAATCTTTTTGTAAAGCTCTACATGAATAGTTTGATTTGAAAGGCTGAGATAGAGTGAAATGAATTCTAGGGCTGAAAACAAAGACTTCCACACTTTGGCTATAATTACATCACAAGACCACAAAAATATAAACAGGATGAATTTCACTTACTAATTAGGGATTGTAATTTTAGATTAGAAACCAAGATACTGCAAATATCATCTCGTAGGTAACAAAGAAAGCTAATTCTCAGCTGTTTCTTGGATAGAATTTAAACTGCTTTTAGGAAGAGCAGGATAAATATACTATCTTCATTTATTCCAGAAAATTTGCTTCCCTTCAAGTTTCTAACAGCCGTTCTACTATAATGTTGTAATGCATATTGGAGGGCTTTTGACTAGACATTATCAATGAGAATGCATGTTTAGACAAAAGAGAAACGAACAAGTCAATGGTTTCGTAAGTATCACCTGCATTTGAAAGCAGAAGGATCATTTTAGAAATATGAGAAGAAAACACACATTCGAATCATAGAATTGTTTGGTTGGAAAAGACCTTTGAGAACATCGCACCCAACTGTAACTGTCCACTATTAAATCATATCCCTGAGCACTCCATCTATCCTTCTTGTAAATATCTTCAGGGATAGTAACTCAACCACATCCCTGGGCAGCCTATTCCAGCACAAAATAAACCTTTGGTAAAGATATTTTTCCTGATGTCCAATGTGAACCTCCCCTGGCACAACTTGAGGCCATCTCCTCTTGTCCTGTCACTTGTTACTTGGGAGAAGCGACCAACGCCTGCCTGGGTACAGCCTCTAACCAGCAGAGGGTATAGAAAGATAGAAAAAAAAATTCTAAAATGTAGTTTTGGTAGATAGCAATATTTTGTGAGTTACTCACAACTGTGGAATCTTTTGAGGTTGTCTTACCATGACTGAAAAGAATGTTTATGCTTCTATTTGCAATGTCAAGATCAGATCAACAGCGATTTTTCTGAGAAACTTTCAATTTATCCATTGCCTTCCCTATTCTTTTGCTGTTAGATATGTCGGTAAAATTCAACAATGCAAACTTTGCCTGAATTGATAGATTAAAGCAATTTAATCTACAAGTTGTCTTCTATGGCTAGCATTTACTATGTTCTTTAAAATTATTCCCATACATAATTTGGAATTCCAATGCTTTCTTAATTTTTTTTATGTTTTTTTTGTCTGTACTAGAAAGAAAATATTAAGGATAAATAAATTTCTATACATAAATAATATATACAGTTATAATAACTATAAAAATTGATCTTTGATGCTAATAAAATCTATTGATTGAATGATAAGTATTTTTTCACTTATAGTTTTTATTTTGAAGGTTTTCTTACTTTAAGGCTGGACAAGAGTTCAAAGCTTTTGAAAATATTTATAATATTCAAGTGATAAAAATTAATAAGTTGTTCTAAAATATGTTTCATTAAATATAATTTATGAATACTGTTTGAAGATTTAAGAAAACACATATATAGATGACATTGACTTTACCCCTTCTAAAATACATATCTCTAGGAAATTCGGACAAACAATGACACTACTTTACTAGGCATAAATTATAGGATTGAATCCAGTAGCAACTTTTTGATAAGGGAAGATGGAGCTAGTGCCCTGCCTCCCTCCACACTGGCTCACAGCTCGGTGCAAAACCCCCATCCCCTGCATTAACGTCTGCACGATACCAATATCTGAACAAATCAGGTTTGAGAATCGCTTCTCTGAGGTTTTGCTGTATATTTCTGTATGAATCAGGGTCTCCTGCTCACTGTCCCTGCAGGGTGCAACAAAGAAAAGACGTAGAAATCGCGATGGGAGGTACACTGTGATATCGCTGTCTTTACCAAGTGGTAACAGATGCTTTGCAAAATGCTGATATGGGTCCTATTTAAGAACAGGAACTGGACTGACAAATAGCTACTTCTAAACCTCTTATTGTGCCTGGAATAGAGGAATTTGAAATACCAGAGTGTTAATCACCTCTGAAAGATGCTGCAGTGGTTTAATCTTGAGCCATATACACAGCTACTGCTAGAAGCCATGGTACAGAGGGAGAGCTCTAGAAATGAACTGGAAAAAGAGCAAGTGTTCTGTTAATATTTTTTAGCTGTATAGGACAGCCTTGTAAGAGGTTAATAGCTTCAGAAGGATTCACAAGTGGACCAGAAATAATAAAAACAAGAAATAATGCAAAAAAAGCAATTACTGTTGTATTTTCTGGCTGGCTTTTAGGAAGAGTGGTGGAGCAATGTGTGATGGAAAAAGAAAGGTTAGATTAGAAAATGGTAAGCAATCATACACAGTAATGGGCTGAGCAGGGGCAAAGAAAGGAGAAAAGGAGGTGTTGCCAAGTCTCTAAACCAGGTGGCAATCACTATTCCTTGTAAACTCGTTTTCAGGGCATTAACCTCTCATCTGTAGAGGACAGTGACCTGTAGAGAATTTTTGCTTACCTTTTTGCTATCACTCACAGATTTCAGATTACAGCATAGGGAGATATACATTTTGATATTTCTCATACCTATTGTTTGTGTCTCACCAAACCCAAAGGCTTTTATGGCATAATCGGTCTGTGTCATATATATATATTTCCATAGCGAGGCCAAACTCCTGGGATGGAGGAGGATAAGCAGCTGCAGTACCACCCAGAATAAAGGTATATTTTTAAGACATTAACAAAAACATAGATTACTCATCCTTGGGACTTCTACTTAGGAATGGTAATACATGTTTTTCAATTACCTTCCATTTAGGTTTACACAAGAGAAAAGACATGCTACTATGAATCACTCTGTTACGAATTTAGAAAATATGCATTATTGCATTTTAAGTGAAATAATTTAAAGGCAAAGCATGTAAGTAAGTATTTAAGAAAGAAAAGAAAATGTAATAGAACTGTAATTGATTTCCAAACAAGTTTATCCTCTACAAGACGTATCAGGGGAGAGTGAACTGGTGATGGCTCTGACAAATGACCTTGGAAAAACTGCAAGATATGGAAAAATCCTATGTCACAAAATTCTATTTTTAAAAGCATGTCTTTGGATAGATTTGAGAATAGAAAGGCTAGGTGTATTTCATTATTTTGAAAGGCTTGTTGGCTTTCACAAAATTGGTAAACATGGAGTGACTGAACAGGATGTATCAGAGGTGAAGAATGCTGTGCAATATTTGGAAAAGTGTATCAGTGAACCGGGGTATTACTAGTAACTTGCAAGATATTAAGGAATTATGCATTCTACAGTATTTCCTGTGGAGGGTGATCTCACACCACTTAAAAAATCCCATTAATTTCCATTGGTCATTACCATGTATGAAACTGTGTAAATAACGCAATACAAGAATGTGACGTCCCAGATTTCACCTACTGCTCTGTGATGAAAACAGCAATATGAGGTATTGCATCTTTTATACCTAAACATAGAATGTCTATCCTAAAAGTATGCCATTTTGTATGCATTAATCTTTTCTAGTTCCAAGGTATGTAGAACGTACATTAGTATAAAAACTGAAGCCAAGCCTGGAAGCGATGAAAGAAAAATGTCTCTTCTGGCTTTCATTGCAACAGGCAGTAATAAAGTTAATGATTCCAGAATCTAAAATGAGCCTCCTAGATTTATGTTTGCAGAATTTCTTCTCATCTTAACATTCTGAGCAACACAACATCATTATTAAAGAACCATGTTACAATTTTATGAAAAAGTATCCATGAGTACAGATTAATTCCACCTGTTTTCTGCTTTCTAACAACTTCCCAAGTGCTCTAAAAATCTATTCTGAATAAGTAGAATTGATAAATCTATTGTATAATCTTATAACAGAAATAAAAATTTTTTATGAAACTTGCTGACTTTGATTTATTAGAAAACAATGAAATTAAGAGGTAAAAAGTTAAAATATTTCAATATTTCAAAAAAAGGAGAACATATTAGATTTTACTTTCAAATATGATTTTGGGTCTACAAATTTATTAGGAAAGCAAATTTCAGACTATAAAAATATATTATTTCACTGGATTTTTAAAAATTTAGATATTTAAGATTAAAAATTATTTATGAATTAAAAAGTAATAAATTTCCTGACTAGTTTCTTATAATATTGGTAGAATTTTTTTCTACTAATAGAGATAACTTACTTAGCTTTAAACTTACGCTCTTTAATCTGTCAAACTCTTTCTCTTGGAGTGGTCCATAGGTGATCTAATTCCATAATTACAAGTTTCGGGTTTCTAAATCCCATGTTTTTAAAGTACTTTCTCAGCTTAGTGTTATAAACTCTCTGATCTGGGTCTAAAAAGATATGTAGGCGCCTCTCTCTTTACTTTCCTGAAGTCTCCAGGGATGCTTTTCGGTTGCTAATCAAACGCACAATTATGTAAGTCTTGGTGCTTAATCTTATGAATGTCAACATTTGCAGAACCACTTTGGCGCTGAATCTGCTCTACAGGAAAATACATCCTCAGAGTCAAAGTTTAATCCAAGGCTTAAGAGATTTCAAAATTTCTCAAATTACACAGGAAAAATATTTTTGTGATACTCTAATCTGATCGCAACATTATGTTTACAGCATTTTTGGCATTGATTAGCAGTGCTACTTCATTAAGATAAAAAGAGAAAATCCAGATACACATGGAAGATCAACAAAAAGAGTCCATCGGGACATGAATAAGTTAAAGTAAATGTGAAAGGGATATTTAGCAAGAGGAGAGAGAATACTTACATGGTTTCAGGAGTCACTGTTTGGACAACACAGCCGTGGGTCTTGCCATTAAATAAGTAGATCAGGACAACTCTAAACCCAGTACATGAGATAGCTTGCTCAAAACCAGCTCAGTACTTGACATTGTGCTATCTCAGGTACCAAAATCAAAGATGTGAGATTGGAAAAGACTAACAGCTATGGAAAGGCATTCACTTAGCAGGCTTTTGAACATGCTACTACCAAAGATGTGTTTGTCTCTTCTTCTTTTTTCTGTTGCCATCCCAAAAGTTCCGCTCGTACCAGCTCATTGTACCATTTCTTGATTCTAGAATAATAGAATCATAGAGTAGTTTGGGTTGGAAGGGACCCTTGAGGTCATCTAGTCCACCCGCCCCTGCAATGAGCAGGACTGTCTTCAGCTAGATTAGGTTGCTCAAAGCCCTGACCAACAAGATGAATTTAAAGCAATATTAGTTAGAACTGGAGGTTTGAGATGATTCATTGTATTTTATGTAAAGTAAGACTAATGACATTGACAGGATATGAGTTTGTGCCAGAAGGGTACCAATAAACTTCTTGTAATGGTAATGTTTCAGACTTCTCCATTTTATATTTTGGCAGGAATATTTGTGTGAGATAGAAGCCAACATAAGTTGAGCTATAATGTTCCTGCTGTATGAACTGCTTCAGTTATTTCCACATGCCATTGCATAGCACTTCAGAGGTTGGAAAGCTAGCAGAATCTTGATGGACTCAAAGGCTTCTGAAATATTTGTTATCTACTTCAGAAATAAATATAATGTAGAATTTAACTCTAATTTTCTGCTAGCTTTGATATAATAGTTTTTACAGGTGTAATAGATATTTATCTGATTATTTATATTCTATTTACATATATATCAAAACATACCTTTATCTATTAGGAGAATATTTTAAGCAAAACTATGTATGCAGCAATATCTTCATAGACTACGCCTGTAACTCTTTTTATTTAACAAATTAAGAACATCAACTATGATCTCTTTTAAAATAGTTCCCTTCTGAGTTGGCAAACAGCTGCATGCAGTGTTGCCAATTGTTCAAACCAATTCCAGAGATCATTTTCTGACAGGCTGTTGAGGATTTCCATTACTTTTGCTTTTGCATCTTCTACCAAACAAAAATCGCTTCCTTTGAGCCTTGACTTACTATTTGGGATCTCTTCCCCATAAGTCAAAAAGTGGAAATGTTCCATCATGGATTTCTTCAGTTTCACAAGAAATTTGATGTTAACTCACTCTTCACTCTTGCACATTTGCCTTTGCCGACTGAGAGTAAGAAAACATCTATATTTGAGCATGTGTCCACCAGTAATGAGTGAAGGTATTGAGTTGAGCCTTGTCTCACTGTGACAGGTTAGAACACGTTCTATAACTAGCACTTTGCCTCTCTCGTTCCTTCTGTCTTCTCCTTCTGGACTTTAAGTCACTTAAATACACTTTTATTACTAGAAGAAACAGAATTTTGTGTATGCCTCATCATCTACAGTAACCAAAGATGCTTTATAGTGCAGCTGAAAATGTTTACAGACGTGTGTGTATGCACACGCTCACACTATGTGAACATGAGAGATTGCGCTGTACGTGAAGCAATGGGCACAGCAGTACCGTAAATAATCCTTAGTTTTGCAGTATGAATACCTTTAGCAATTTTTTTGGCACACTTTATGGCAATTATTTATATACATTGCAGGCCTGGGGGTAGAACAAAGCTTGAAAAAGGGCCTGCTGGTTAGAGATTTCAGTCCTTAAGTAAGGACTGAAAGTCGATGTAAGTAAAATGGAAAATATTACTTTATTGCATTGTTTTGCCAGTAGAAGAATAACTACATTTAATAATTTTTGTTCTTACCTTGAAAATAAGTTACACGAGTATTTCAAAGAACCTATGACAATCAAAAACATGATGTATACTTTTTTCTGCTTTGAATTTATTAGTGTGAAAAAATAACAAATTTTATGAAGAATATTATTATTTTGAAGGAAAAGTATTAATATTAACAAAGTAAAAATAAAACATAAAGGTAAAAACGAGACATACCTTTGAATTTCCAAGCCGCAGAAAATGGAATGTAAATGGTGATGAAATATTTCCTGTAGGACAAAGAGATGAAGGTGCAAAAGCTTCCATAGCGATGCACTATTGCTACCTTCTCTTAAAGGAGAAAGGCTCTCTAGAATAAGATCACTCTCCAGCAAAAAAGAACGTAAATGTATTACAAAGGATTGCTTCTGTACATTTCTTTTATTATTTCAATTTATAAGACTCCAGAGCTATTAATGATTAACTTAATAATCAACTGTGAGATGAGGCTCTTAAGTTATAGTGACTTGGCACTTACATAAAGTAGTTTAGCATTAGTAGTAAAACAAGACACGCACAAAGGTGACAGTGAAACACTGTAATAGACACAAGCTTTGTTAGTGAAACAAAGAAGCCATTACTTTGCTTTATTGCATTCTTTTATTAACCGCAAGAATGCAGATAAAATTCAAATTTACCTCTGCACATCCCATATTTCAAAGTCAACTGAAGGTCTACCCAATTCCTAATAAAATAATTTCCAAGATTTGTGTTTTAAATAACACTAGTAAATAAATGGCATGTTTGGGACTATTATGATGGCACAGAGTAGTCAAATCACAAAGTTATGTCTTCCTCATTGGTCTACTTTTCTTCCTCCCCCATGCCTTTCACAGACAATGCAGTAGGAACAATATGGAGGTTGTTTCTGTTCCTAACTTTCCCAACTACAAACCAAGAATAATTACCACTCAACAGCACAACAAATCCAGTAGTAAAATATCTTTCTATACAAATTTGGAATATTATTATTAGTTATTATTCTCTATAAGGACGTATCTTGTCAGCCTGGTTATGTAGAAAAATACTTGACTTTTGTGTTCTCATTTTGTTCCTTTCCAGCCTCAATTGTTTTAAAAATACCTTAGGTAAGCTCTCTGGCCCAGGATTGATACTGTATAGAATTTTAAAAAGCACACCACTTTGAAAGTGAAAGCATAATCAAATTCTCTTCCTGTGCCCATCACTCATATGTCTGCTGTTCTGAGAGGATAATTACTTTCGACAAGACAATACCCACAATTAAATCAAATATTGCATTTATTTTCACTCTTTAACCTGTGAATATTACTTGTTCATGTAATGAATTTGTCAGATGTGGCAAGCTGAGACAACTGATTTCACTAAAATCAGTAGGAGATAAACCTTTGATCTTTGCAGAACAAGAGTCTGATCCAAAAATCCACATAAATATTATAAATATTGTAAGGCAGATCTCTGTTGTGGTTAACACTGAATTTGTATTGTACCAATGCAATAGGTTGAATATTATTCCTGCCTGCCTATTGTCTCAGCCTAGTCCAATTCTCAGCATTTTTTAAATAATTTTTAAAATAAATGTATGACACTGTGTACTGCATTCTCATAGTCTGGGAACGCTTGAGTCACTTGTGGTAATTTAAGAAAAATATTTACCTTAGGTCTTGAGTTCCTCAGGACTACTTTTTTTAGTGGCATGTCATGAGGAGAAGAAAGAAAATGAAAAAAAATATTTTTCATATTTTCTCTCTCTTATAATCTATGGTAGTTAACAAACCTGTAAAAAAGCCCTTCATCTCTGGAGGTCAAATCTGAAAAAATATTTCGTAATATTTCATTCAACTGTGAGATACAATTTGATGAGTCAAGGAATGTTTTGCAAATTGGTAAATGATCAAGAACAGCTGTCACTTTGTTTCTATGAATACACATCTATATTTGGAAAGCAATTCACAAACAGAATAATAGATTTCTCAGTGTAAATAAGATTTAGTAAAACAAAAAACCAAAAACACTTCCTCTGGTAACAACATCAAAATTGGCATTTTCACAAATTAGGGTTGGTGAAGAAGAGATCTGATTAAAGCTGTTACCTGTTTAGGTGTACTAAGTACTCTACATCAGTGTTTTTTTTTTTAAATATAACATAAACTATTCCAAATTAAATGGAGAAATGTCCATATGGAAAGATATATATAACATAAAATTATATTTGTATTGTATCATTCAGTCTGATGCAAATCTCCTACATAAGTTCATTGCAGAGGTATGATATGGTATTACAAGAAATCAATCCAGGTTTACACTGATGTTGCAAAGACTGGAAATATGTTCTCAGATTTCTAAAGCAAACTTTTACAAGTTCTATAATCCTACTGAAATGAATGGGTTTGGATGGACAAAAGACCAAAGAATATTTGTGTCAGAGATTATATAAATTGTGTCTCAAATAAGAACCGGGACACATTTTACTCAATGGGTACATATTTGAGCATTTGACTCACTCTGTTCTTCCAATTTTTGGTTTAAGTTACTATACGTATGTTTTGCTTTCTTTCCCTGCTTTTACTGTTCAACAAAATTGGAGTGAGAAGTGTATTTTGTGCTCCACAGAATGCAGAAAATAGCTTTTGAGTCTGTTTGCATCTGTTGCTTCCTGATAGTCTGGCAGTTTGGGACCTTGAAAATCTCCGCATTCTCAGTTCTGGTAATAGTAATTGGTCACTTTTACTGGTGTTCTGACTCCTCTGTGTTTTCCAAGAATGATTTTCTTGTCTATTTTGTTGTTGTTAATGCAGTAGTTCACTTTAATTGGGTGGGTACTACTTCCCCTACAAGGATGATATGTCTTAGCTGTGTGTTATGAAAGATTATATTCCAGTTTTCTTGACAGTCAAAAAGATCTTCTGAATTTTTACAATAATTTTATAATAGCTTGATTATTGCCACTGTGTCTTTTCTATATTTCTGCGGAAGTATTTTTTCTCAGTAAATGGACACAGGTCTGAAAATCCTTTTTTAATTATGACCCATGTTTTCTTTTCAGGTGTTCATCTTTTTCCGGAGTATATATTCTAATAGTAACTTTTTTCCTACATCAGCCAGACTTTTAAAATAATGGCCAAATTTTAGAAATGTGTTTTCAACCTAGTGCACTAATGTAAGTTAAATAACAAGGGACAAGACTTTCTGGGCAATATTGCTCTGTAATAATTGCTTCTAAATTTGATCTGAACCTAGACCTATACCTCTATCATAGTTTGGGGAATTTTGCCACATAAAGGCACTATGTATTGTGAGGTCTCTGTTTTGTAACACTTTTTCATTCTCTGATTTCTAATAGAGTCAAACAACAACAAAAATATGCAAAAAGAGTGAGATACTTTCATGAACTCAGTCTTTTGTGAACTCTTCTTCTTCTTGTTAGTTACCACAAGTAGCTTTCTTAGTGAACACAGTGAAGTAAAAAACATAGGAAAGAATCGCATCGTCCTGAAGAAACTTGTAAAAAAGTGACACGATTGATTTCCTAAAAAGTTGTATATTTCTCTGTGTTTACTACAAAAGATATTTATAGTGGTTCTCAACTGAAGAGAATTACATTTCAGATGTACAACATTAACAAAAATGAGTTGCAACCATTGAGGACTTTTTGATGGTTCAGTAGTTTTAAATTTTTTAGGCACTTCACCTGTGATAGTGCCTATAATTTTCTGTGTTTTCCTTACTGTATAACACAGTAGAGCACCAGTCACTAGAATTACTTATCCACCCCTTCCACAGGCATTTTTATTTGTAAAAAAAAAAAAAGAAAAAGAAGATGTTCAGGATTGCCTTCAAATAAGACTTCTTTAATGCATTTAATTTACACTGTAAAGATATTTATAAGCATTTTCAGAGGTGTATTCCTACCTGGAGCCCTGTGATATTTTTGCAGATTGGAGACCTGTGCATTTAAACTTAATAAAGATATTACTGAATAATTGAGGGTAAATGAACACATTATTATGCAATTCAGAATAGTTAAAACTCATTTGAACTTCTACATGGACATTCACCATGACATACATTTTTACAGAGATATAACTTATACAGTCTAAACAATTCTGTGATTCTGTGATTATTAAGTATATAGCAGATGATGCATCATAAATCAGTAATTGCCATTTAACAATAAGAAGCTTTATGCACTCACAAACCACATGTATATTAACCTGTGCTTATTCCTGTTTTCTGCAATATTTTTAAGATGATAATATATGAAAATTTTCAGACTTCTTGCTAAATAATTCTGTGTTCTTTACTAAATGTAGCTATTTATATTCATTGCTCAAATCCATGTTTGCCACACATAAAAAAAAAAACCCAAACCCATTGAAATAGCATCCAAAGGTAAATTTTTAGCAGTCCATAGGAATATTTTTATGCAACCATTGAAGTCAATATTTATGTTAGTGGAGTCCAGAATAACGCTCGTTAACTGCTGCATAAAAAGGAATTGTAAATCCCTGGAATACTGAAAGTTGTGCATTAAGGCATAAAGGTCGCTCTTCAGCGAGCCTGTTGAGCTTAGGTTTTGCAATTGCCATAAGAAGCTCAAAATGCAGAGGAATGAGTAACTTATCGTTATATGGTAATTGTTGATTTATGATGTATCATCTGCTGTACACTTAATAATCACAGAATCACAGAATTGTTTAGACTGTATAAGTTATATCTCTGTAAAAATGTATGTCATGGTGAATGTCCACGTAGAAGTTCAAATGAGTTTTCACCCAAATTAGGCAAGGCAAATACTGAAAACCATTGGAAAACTGACATCATTAAAAGAAAAAAAAAAAAACCTAAACAACCAAACCCAAACCCACAAACAACAAACTAAATGATTATGCTTTTACTCTATTTGCTCTTTCCCTTCAGTGTTCGTGTGGCTTAGCCAGTGTAACTGAGAAGGAAGACATGGTAGACTCTTTAGAGGCAGTTTAAGATGTGACTCTTCCATGACACATTCATCCTGATCCTCTCTGGAAATTTCTGCCTCTTTAGCAAAAGTGAAAAGATGGAGAACAGATCTGTTTTTCCATCAGCCATATTTTACAGACTAGTGTATCAGGGCCGCGTTGGTGAAGACTGGAACACAGGGACAGCTGTCCAGGCAGTATGGGGTTAACCCTCCAGAGGAGAAATAAGACAGACAGCACCCAACCTAGGACTCCAAAATTATTTGATTATATTTCATGAGCTTGAGCAGAATGAAAACACATACATATTAAGCTACGTAAGAAAAATAGGGTTTTTTTTGTTGAAAGTCAATATTTTAAATCATACACGCTTTATACACATATGAAGTCACAGAATAAATAATAGTATCTGTGTGGTTAGTCATAATATGACCATAACACTTGTATATAGGTAAATGCAGAGTTGAAAAAAAATCAGAAAGAAAATGCATCCTCTGGATAGACAGTATTATCTGATGCCTTTGAAGTATGCTTCATTGGTATCAACATTTACAGTAAAAATTGAGGCAATTAGTTAATTTTTATTTTATTTAGTAATTTAAAAATGAAGCATTAATTTTTAAATACAAACGTATTTTGTATTTGTAATGATTTGGTAGAAAGCCCTGGAATTCAGTCTTGCCTCTTTCTATTGCTTATCAGGGATTCTGTGGCTAGTGAGAGACACCCGGTAATGCTTTTATCACACCAATGTACTACATTAAGAGTGTTCATATCAACTTTTGCAGGTTTCTAAAGGATTTTATGTCCTATTCTCCCTGGCTTTTCTGTAGTCTTGAGACCTGTACAAGAAATTGAACATTGTTAAGTGGTCTGATACATTTATTTTAAAGATGAGACAGATAGAGACTAGAGTACTTTGATGTTTGCCAACTACCCTGAAGTCTCTCTTGACACAAGCCAAAGGTTAAGGCAGAAAGAAAAGAAAAAGTATATTTGCATAATTTAAATGTAAACATCCCACTTACTGTTTTGAAAAGTGCCAAGAAGAATCATCTCCTACTTTGATATCACATTTTACCTTTGAAACGAACAACTCTTGTATTAAATTTCTGAAGCAGAAGCCTCTATTATAGCAATTTAGAATACGTTCCTTTCATTCTGTCAAGCTAGATTAAAGCGGACTAGTGTGAGAGTTGTCTACATTTACAATCGATCACATAAGGGTTCTGCTACTTGAAAGCAGCAATAACAGAAAACTCTTGTTCACTTTTTTCCCCCTTAAGAAAACTAATGAGATTTTTTTTTTCTCTCTCTCTGTCTCAAATTCGTAAACAGATCTCAAATACTGGAGATGTGCTCAAATATTTTCTCAGAGTTTTGGGACAGCAAAAATGAGATAAGAAAGATTAAGAGAAGAATGCCTTTACCTGCCTTAAGCCTCTCTGAAAAACTTCAGCTAGAATAATCTTGTTAGCTTTCTATTTTTCACAGTGCAGTAAAAGGAGTGACAATGGCACAAATTTTCCACAAAGCTTCTGTGATATCCTGTGAAAGACTGAGTTTAGGCATTAGGGTCAATCTATAGTGACCTTCACATTTAAGAGGATGGGATACTTTTCTTCCTTTAACTTCCAAGTTATTTTTGAACTATACTCTGATTTTCTCTTTGAATAGCGTGAACTCTGTAGGCAGTTTTCCTCAAGTAATTCCACATTTTCTTTGGTTTGTTTGCCATTTCAGAAGGTGGTGATGTCATCTGTGTGGGTTTGTCATGACTGTGTAATCCAGCCAACATTTAACTGACTTGCCTCAACATACAGCTGAAGGACCACTCTTGTCTCACATTAGTGATGAGAACAGACTTTATCTTTCCTCTGTGGAAAGATGGCTTTCCAGCTAAATCCGGTGTGCTAGCATTCTTTTCTATATGTAATCAGATGTGTCATCCGAAAAAGAAATACATCAGCCACAGCGACACGTTGACTCACCAGTGATTTGCATGCAACCTTATCTTAATGGTTTCCTCACAGTATTCGCAGATACAGTTCTGCATCTGAATTTTGTCTGAGAATTCAGTTATAATGATTTAGTTATAAAGCTCTACTCTGGCATTTTTTTTTCCTGCTTCTTATATATCTGCTTCACAAATAACTGTAAAACATCCATGTTTGAGTCTGTACCACTCTTTGGTGAAGATGTTAGAAATCACAAAATCAATTAGAACAGATTCTTACATGTTGTTTTCTTTATCTTGTGCTCAGTTTGAATTCCCTTCTCCCTGACGCATCTGAAGTTAACAACCTCCCAGCTGTGATAGGATTTTAATTTACTGACATACATATTTGTTGGTATGACCTTGTTCCAAAAGGGGTTTTTATTTACTTTATCAGTAATGTTATTACCCTTTTCCACCACTTCAAAAGACATTTTCCAACAATTCTACATCTGCTGATACTTAATAAGAATTAAGAAGATGGACTTCAAGCCCTAAGTGTTTACATAAGTTTTTGTCATAATTTATCTTTCGAATTCCTTGACAAAATACTGTTCTGCAAATTCTTCAAGTAATGTAATTTTTATTGACCCATTGACTGTATACAATGACTGCTTCAGCTTCTTGCTCATTACTATAGTAACCCAAATCTCTAATAATATAAAAAAAAAAAAGAAATCCAATTTTTCATTTAGATAGGTGATTAAGTCAGATTGTATGCCAAGTTGTACAGGGAGGGTAAGTATGGCAAAATTGTAACTTAAACAATTGCTGTTTCAACATATTAGTAACCTAGATTTAAGTGTACCTTTGAACCTCTTAGCATAACTATTTACTTATTCCATTTAGTTCCACAAATCCTTAAAAACTAGAGTAAACAAAACTATCCATTGTCTGACAGAATGCTCCTCTACCTCTGGTGGTTAATGAAACATAAGTCCTGCCGCTGTTTCAACCAATGCATTAGGAAAAAGACTGTGTCTGTAGAGAAAATAATGTCACATGACCACAATTAGAGTTCTTCCCCTTTTGTGATGATCATAGAATACACCAACAATATCCATTAAGACTCCAGGGAATGGCTCATAAAGAAGGTGAAGTCAGCTTCAAGAAAATACCTTCTTTTTCTTCTAATGTGTGACACCAACTTCCGATAATACGCAGTAGTTTCTCATTTCTCTATGCACATCATACCAATATTTGATGCAGCGTACCATAAGCCTTATCCAAGCTACACAAGATATCTGGTAAACACTCTTGATGGATTATAGGTATATTTTTCCCAGATGAATGTCTCTGCATAAGAACCAACTTCTAGGAAGAGTGCCACCATATTCAACCTCAATATTTTGACCTTAGATTCCTAGTTTGATAAGTGAGAAAGCTTTTCCAAGTTGTCTGGAAAACTCTGCAGGAATTTTGTCTATACAGATGTTAGGTTCATCTCGTCCTGCTGGCTTCTTGTCTTATGCATATCATATTATTCTTGAGTATACCTCAGGAGTTCTTTAGTTTTCTCTCTCTTGTTTGTAATGTTATTCTTTAACATAAGCCGTTTCCCTCTCCCATACATATTTGTCCCTCTCAAGTCTAAGACACATTGTGGGTATTTCTTCCACTGGAAATTATATAGGTGAAACAATTAAGGCAGATTTAAAAATAATCACTACAAAAGTATCCTGTATCACACAGGAAAATCACTGTGTCCCTATGACTTGCCATGCAGGCATCTTTCTCCACTGATCCCACAATGCCAAAGGTATGCATTGGAGCTATGTATCTTCTATTCATTAGAGAAAATTTTAGTCTATGGGAATCAAATGCAACTATAATGGGTGATTATTGTTGTGAAGTACTTCTGTGTTGTTTTGTAATGATCTGACATTGTACAGCATTTACCATCTTCACGGAATGAGAGGATCCATGAATTAAAAGCTTGAATCTCTACTGTTAAAGGTAAGGGTATAAAAATCCAGCTGTAGTAACCAGATGAGTGTAACAGGTGTTGTGAACCAAATGCACAGAGGACAAGTAACACCGGGATTGCATTAGCATTGCAAATAAAGGATGTCTGTTGAGGAAAAAAAAAGTGCAAATACCTTTTGAAACAGTATAATGCATTAAACACAGTTAAAATGTATTTCTATACCACCAATAGAAAGACCAGCTGCCTAAAATACTAAAGCCACATTTGATTTTCTGTTTTATTTTGTGCCTGCACTGCAACATGTGTCAGAATCTGCAAATTATCAGAAAAGGAATAACAGTCTTTGCGTAGGATGCACGACTATGCATATTAATTGAACACAATAATGACACGCAATCATAGGAGAAGAATGCTTGTTGTTGCAGCAGTTGTTGTATTAGATACTACCCAAGAGCATTATGGACTGGGGTAAAAGCACAGGTACATACAACTGCATCATTTGTGCATAGGATAGATTTGCTTGTGGGTTCTAGAAAGGAAAAGTGCTCTATAGCAGTATGGAAATGTGGGTAGCTCGGAACGCCCACAGGTATTTGTACAATGCTGTGATCTATTTTGTTATATGTTCATCAAAATATATGAAACTGAAAAGTCCAAGTTGATAATTGTTGGTTTTTTTGTGATAGCTCATGATTCTGACAGCCAAATTCAGTATAATAGCTTAGTACAGCATTTCTTTACCATCTAAAATATTAATACAAGATTGACTAAATATCTCTTCTAAAGTCTGTATGGCCCAGAGGTTATTAAGAAATCCCCGTTTTGTCTTCAGGGGGTTTAGTCTACTTTCCATACCTGCAGATAGCTTTTTGTACTCTCAGCTTTTGAAGGGTAGACCTTTCTCAAAGCAAAGGCAGAGGAATGCTAATAAATCACATCTTTATGAAATATTCATTAATTCAGTGTGTTCTTCACAAGGCTGCTGCCAAGGCAGCGTGGGGTGACGAATTACATTTTACACACACAGGAAACGGTTGACAAGATACATTGTCTATATAGAGAGTTTCCTGAATGGTCACATACAAAGCTAACCAACAAAAGTTGTTTACATTATTAAGCAAGCAGGACAAAAAAGCAGCTGTCTATACCCCTGCCAGGTTCCTGTATCTCCTCTTTTATTTCTCTCCTGGCTTAATTCTACCTTTTTCTCGTAACAAATTTTGTTCTTATGAGGTGCTTTACTTAAAATGCCAGTGGAATGAAGTCAGACGGCAAGAAAAAATTGAGGCAGCCTTGTGGCCTTTGTTACATCTTATGAGAGGATGTGGACTTGCTTTAGGGTCTATCTCATTCATGTGTCAGCAGTCATCAGAAAAACACTGCACAAAACCATGCTGAATGTTCCCTCACTAGAGAGTGAAATGGAATCTCTTTCTTGATTGCTCCTTTCATCTCTTTAGCACTCCAAAAGCAATCCCTGGGAAGGAAGGATACTAGAATCAGTATGACTATGCTTCATTTTGCCCACAATTGTGCCCTAACACAACATTGTGATAAAGGATAGTGTTCTTATGAAATCACTCAAAGGGTACACCTTTCATTACAAGGGACATATCTTTTGACTGGCTCAGTAGAAGTAGCCACTAAAATGTAATAGAATTCATTCTCTACAGGTGAGTCTACAAAATGTACAAGAACTGGCTTTTGTTTCAGACATAGAAGTCTGTGATTTAATTAGGCTGCATCTTCATTAACTCATCTGGGAACTGTGCAGGTCATCTTAATTATTTCCACTTTCTGAAGGCAAATCCTGCCGTACTCAAACTCCACGCCCTCTGGATATTTAACAGGGTGATAGGAGACTTACTGGTCTCTGCTTGCATGAAAGGACTGCTGGAAAAAGAAATATCACTCAGTCTATCTTCAAATAAATTTTGGCAGAGTCCACTTCTCTTCCCCAAAATTTCTTGATGATGCTTCTATTGGGGATTTTTCTCAGTTCCCGTAAATTCAGAATGAGTGTTCCTTGATAATACTTCAAGTATCTCAGTAATAGTTTTTTCACTCAGGGCAGATTTTTAAACAGTTAATTTTCTTGTCTAAACATACAAAAATATATACATTGTCTAGGAAAATTTAATATTTTCCTATTTGCTTGTCTTTGCAGTTTATTTAACACTAAAGCTCTCGCATAAAAAAATTAATCTGTTTAGAATTGATCATCCTATAAGCACTCAAGAATCTCAGAGAGCATAGGTAATGCCTTTCCCAAGCAAATCTTGATTGCAAGCCAGCAGACTGCCTGTGAAAAAATATTCCTGCCATTTCGTCATCTACAAGAAGCTCTGGTATTTCCTTTGGCAGCAGCTGTATTGCCTAAGTTGTCTTTGTTTTATCGTCATACTTTCTCTGTGGTTCCTCTTCCCAGTTGATCCTTCAACTACCTGTTATCCCAAACCTTAGCTTAATAAATAAATTCCTTGTATTTTTTATTTGACTTCAATACCTGTGTTTTTTTTTTTAAATATAAACCTGACAAAACAAAGCCTAAAACAAGGCTTTGTTTCACCTCCCGGACTTGGTGCATGTTATCTCCTCTCTTCATCTGTTCAGACTCTGATTTTATTCCTGGGTACAAAGTCTGACACCTCCAGTTACCAGCAATCACACACCCTGCTACGCCAAGGTTCCTCTGTATTTCTGACCAAATTGAATGCATGGCTACTCATGTTCCTTTGAAGACACCTTATACCTTTCAAATGTATCTAAGTGACCACATTACAAATATCACAGCTTTTATCTCCAAAGATATCTCTCTGAATCAAGATTTTCCAAACTTTGGAAAAGACTAAATTGCCAGGATGTTTTTTTTTTTTATTATTTTATTGATGCTGTCAGTATTGCTGTAGGTTTGTTTTGGGTTTATGACCACATTGTATCTTTTAAAAATATTAATACATACAAAATCTGAGAAAAACAGGGATGTGCTACCCAGAAAGTAAAATAAATTACTTTTAATTTTCATATTAGCTTCCTTTCCATAAATAATGCCTGTGATTGATTTCAAAAGTCTTTTATAAGAAAAAATTTTGTATCAGGTAGGAGGTAAAAAAGGTTGTTAGTTGTACCCTATCAGTATTTTAAAATTGGGAATACTTGTTCTTTTCTTAGCTCTGTCAAAGAAGCCACTGTGTAGTTTTGTATGTGGTGGCTAATGAGAAGATTTTGAATTCTGAATTAGGTGTGTGATGGTAAACAATTTATACCAGAATTTTTAAAATAAATCTATATTTATCCACTAATCATATACTTAAGGGAAAACTTGAAAAGGTTTTAAGACTTTAATACATTTTAAAGTGCTTACCTGAGACCAAATCCAGCTGATAGCCAAACAGATCTTGTTTGCATATAAAGTAGCAATACCTTCTGTTTTCACAGTTAACATGGATGTAGTTAAGAAAAAGCATAAACAGCAATTTAAACAAACCATCTTGCTTTAGAAACAAGAGAATAAGAAATTAATTCTTATTTCCATTATTTTCCTCATCCACATGCGTTTCTATTACCTTATATAGAACTGATTTATTTTGGAGCAAAATAAAAATGCAGTCCCCTAATCATTTTGACCAAATTCTCCTGAACTTCACCATTGTCCCCACGCTGAAATTCATGAGCATGAACTAGTAGAATTTACAAGCGAATTGTCTACAGTAAAAGGACAAACATTTTCCTTTTTCTAGCAGGGTCATGAGCAATGAAGGGAGACTCAATACTATTGAAATGCTTGATAATTAAAACTAAGAAATCCAAGAAATATGTCTAAAGGGAAATGTTCTGTAATTTGTTTGAATTTCTAAGGTCAATTTTTTCAACAAATTCAAGCAAACTTTCATTTGAATAATTTCATCTCACTAGGGAATATACATCGCTGAAGTATCACTGAAGCATGTAATCTGGTTTTTCCTCTGCTCATAATCTCCCCATCCTTGAAATGTCCCCTATACTGAGGTCACGAAAAGAAAAGGAAATAAAAAAAAAGTAAAGGAAATAATTTGGGTATCCATATGACTTCAAGCAACTCTGGGAGATTTTGTTCCCTTGACACCAGCTGATCTGGACAAACCGAGCTGGGAAATGTGTCCCTGAACTTTAATCCTCTCTGCTGAGTGAAGATAGTTCCTCATTGGACAAATTAAGGCCTCATGCCCTTCATAAATTTGGCTGCAGGATACTCAAACAAAATAAAAAGTTAAATAATAATTAACACTTTCTTAGATTATACATGTTTAAAGTTAAAGAAAAATAAACTATTTGCTCAACTTAGATTTCTTTTCTTCAAATTTAATTTCTTTTTACATGTCTTTTAATTTTGTTCTTACTATAAACAGTACAAGCTAATTGAAGGCTTTTGCATCAGGGATTCTGATACCAATATTCAAATATTCGTGCTTATTACTGGCACTAACGTACTTCCTATCTTATTTCGCTTTGTGAAATGGTAAATTTTTGATAGTATTTTATTCACACATATTTATGATGTTGAATTTATGTCAGCAAATTTAAGTTTTTTGACTCGGCTCAAATAGTTGAAGATGTAACCTCACTAGAAACAGATTTCCAAAGGCTTTTCCCAGAGGACAGCAGTATTATAATGAGTTAAAGACATGGAGTTGCAATCTGCGAGTTATGAAAAGTATGATGAAACCTTTACTTTCTTTTTGGAGCTCTTGCAACCAGAGATGTAAACTGGCCATGTCAGCTTCCAGGCCTGATGGAGAGACCAATCCCGTAACATTTAACATTAGTTCTCCTAATATGTACCAATACCTGCAATGACATTGAGACATGGAAAATCTGACATGCAGACTAGGGAAGGCTCATTACCTTACAGCAGTATCCTTAAGGCCATAGCTGGAGAGGAATTGAACAAAGAGATTACACCTAGTAATGTGGGGAAAGAGTGCACCTCTTTCATTTTCAACACCCTTCTATGTAATGATTTTCTTACAAAACAGCAAGAGTCAGGGGTTCACTACTGTATATTCACCCACAGACAGCAAAAGGCACTGGTGTCTTTTACTGTACATACGTTTCCTTTTGCTTCAAACAGTGGTGGAAAGCCTAAGAATACCTTCAGGGTAAAGATTGTATTGAAAATCTGTATCTGCACCAATGGCACAAGTCTTGAATTGAAATACATATACTGATTTGGATTTATAATTTTTGATGATTTTTCCATTTTGGATAAGTAATTTGGGAATAGAAGCATGAAAATATTACATAATAGATGAGGTTATGTTGAAAATTGCTGGAAAAAAATGAACGTCATATTGTTCACTAAGCACTAACACAAATTAAAGGAAGAGATCAGGGCCCAGGGTAATCAAATTCACATTTAGGAAGAAAATATGTGTTCAAGGCAGCAAATGGCAAATGGTGGTGATAACATTTGTAGGTTCTGAAGTTTGATTTCTCAGTGTATCTTGAAGGATCTAGTAATAGTAATTTATAACACACCTCAGAAGTTGTGTTGCTGTGTTTCTGTTTGGAACTTACTCAAAAAAATCACCTTAAGGGTAGAATCGACACTAACTGTGAAGTCCCATTTTTCCCAAGGAGCTATTTCTATATATATGTGAGTAAATACATAATAACCCAATCAATATTAACATTCTTATAGTTTTTCTGAGCCATCCCCCTTGGTGTCCATAGTTATGAGCTCATCAAATATGTTAAGGTTAATCTTAATATTTTCTTGTTTAATGTGACAAACCCCCAGAATCTCAAATATGGGAAAGGAAGTGTGATAAGTATGGGACTACAATCAAGTTTTTTTATATGAGCAAAATATTATGAAGATCATTCCTATGTTGTGTCAGTTCTCCCAAAAGAAGCAGCACAGAATGTAGCATACAGTAAGTAAAAAGCCCAAGATACGTGAATAAGTTTCAGTTCCTTCTTTGGACCTCTGAGTAACCTTGAAATAGAATAGCTTTGAAACAGCTTGAAAAATGTCCTTGAAAGAAAGATTCAGTCCTTCTTTTTTTTCTCCCTTTTTTTTTCACGTCTAACCTGTATTATTGAGCCAAACCACCTGTGGCCATACCGATTTAATTCAACTTTGGCAGAGCAATAACAATGCAAATACTAGAATTTCAAGCAGACTTCCAAACTAATCCAAGAGTAAATTGTTCATTTGACTGATTGCCCTCCTTGGAGAAAGTGAGAAATAGTCTCTCTTCCACCAAGATTATCTTTTTCTCTGAATGATGTGTTATCTACAAAGTTAAAGGATGAGTATGAAATATTTAAGGCGTGCTTAACCATTGCTTGAAGAGCCAGACTAAAGTTTAAACTACCATGCCATTCTTCTTCTTACTTAAGTGCTTGCAAGTTTCTTTTTGCCTTTATTGCTGTAGCTCTCCCTTCGCATAAAGATACAGAAATGCTACTTCTAGAATTTGATGTCTGTTTTGGTAGTTGGAGTTTTCACATGGATTTATAATAAGGGCATTGCTAACAGAAACGATGTTACATGATTCATAGTTGTACTTCATTATTCACTAGGTTGTGATGATGGGGGTAATGATTATGCACTGAATGTTTGGAGGTGGCATTTCACTGGAATTAGAAGCTCGTGAGAAGAAATTTCAGGCATGGCTTAGGCATCAGCATTTTAAATTTTCTCACTCTTAAAACCTCATCAGTAACTTGCGGTCCAAAAATTATCATCTCTACTGGAGAATGGGGGATTCCTGAAATGTTGGCCCAGAAAAAGACTGTCAAAAGGCCCCATCTGTTACTCACTTCTGGCACAACTTGAAGTAAAAGGATATAGTACAGGCTATTTCCAAATCCTGGGTCAAAGAACACGTGAGAAGAAGGCTTCTCTTGCTTCAAAACTGTAGAACCTAGCCTTGGTTTCACCTAATATATGGGAAGAAAGGTCTTTAGATGCTGTAAAGATTCCCTCTTTCTGGTTTGCTCAAGAGTTTATGAAGAGACACTCAGGGCCTCAGGTGAGGCAAAAACATTAAACCTTAATGTTTTTTATTTACCATTTAAGAAAAGCAAATCAAAACTATAACTTAGATTTGAAAGTCAAGGTTTTCCTAGGTGCTGGCTTACATCCATTGCAAATATCTGGGATCTTTGATCACAGAATTATAGAACAACATTGGAGATCATCTAGCTGACACCCCCCCCCCCCTCACAAAAGCACTTTTACCTATGGTAGATTGCACAGGAATATTTCCAGGTAGATTTTGAATATCTCCAGAGAAGGAAACTCCACAACCTTTATGGACATCCTGTTCCAGTGCTGCGTCACCCTCACAGTAAAGAAGTTTTTGCTTTTTGACAGTATAGCAAGTTTCAATATGAAAAGAGAAGTAGACATACACCTCTCATCTCTTTCATGCCCTCTACCACTAAAAAGTCCCTTTAGTATAATACCCTCCCATTTATATTCTATCCTTATCATATATGCTGCCATCCCAGCATCAGAATTTCCAGGCTCTTTCACCAGTCCCTGTTGCAGTCACTTCACTCCCAAACTCTGCCTTTTACCAAAGCAATCCAAGAAACAAAATGTCCAAATATCACAGATAACTTTGTACTGAAATCTCTTGACCTTCATTCAAGGATTTTTATTTTTTTTTTTAAATGTCTTTCATCAACCTTTGAGCTAATCAGTGCTGACTGATTAAAGTTATCTTCCAGTTTAATTACCCAGGTAGAAAAATAGTATCATACTCTGCAATGACCTATACATGACTAATTCTTTCAAGCTGGATGTGCAAATTGGCAAGGATCATTTTCTCCCATATAACATTCACTCCTGGCAAAAACCAAATGATAGTAACAGGACAACAAGTTAGGTGGGACCTCCAGTACGAAGGGTTCAGTTTAATGTTTCCGGATTTGTACATCTTGTTTAGTGAACACAGTACATCCCTATAAGCCAACACACTATTCTGCAGCTGATTGCCTTGAAAGATTTTTTTAAACTTTTCTGCATATGAGCCTTCCTATCACTTTTTGAATGTACATTTAGTGTTCTAGAAACAAAAACTTTACATGAGTGGCACTTTCAAGTTAGTGTCCCGAAGGTAACAGTCACTGTGCACTAGCCGTGAAAAACAGTAGTTAAGTATAGTGATGGTACCGTCAGAATACAATTTGGGCTCCTACAACACTACAGTTTTTAGAAGGACTTGTTATTTCAATTGTGGTGTGATTTTGGGAACCTCTGGCTCTAAATACTAATTTTGGTTCACCTAAAATCCTAGTGACACAAAGCATTCTCAGAGAAATCCAAGTGGAAATAAGGAATACGGAAGAGATGCCTCTTAAGTAGAAGGATTCTTTCCAGCCTCATTCATATAATATGCTGTGATTTCCTATGTCTGTTCCTGTTTGTTCTTGCTATCTTTATGCACTGCCGGACTGCCACCAAAAATTAGAGATGGGAAGGAGAAAATATCTTGCTGAGTATCAAAGTTTGGAAGAGTCAAATAGTTGATATTTTCAGTCAGGAAAGAGAGAAAAAAAGGGTATTTGTGAGTTTTAATGGAATTTTGCTGCATTTTAAAAAAACTATTATTTATGGAATTTTAAAAATCTATTTTAGTATGCAGATGTGAAATATCAAAAAACAAGCTACAAATAAGTATCAGGCACCACGGATATTTGGTGTTATTAAACAAAACACATTTTTGTGTTTTTGTGTGAATGTTTCTGCATATATGTGTAAAAGAGAGAGTAGAAATAGACGTCTTCCATTTCTTTGTTACATTCATCTGTCCAACTGTATAAGCAGCTCTCTGAGGAGGCTGCTGCATGAAAAGTCTGCCTCTGTTTTTGTTACATTTCTCCAACAACAGAGATAAAGGTCTAGCAGAAATCTACTAATGTTCAAAATTAACAGACAATATTTTTTACATTCTAACACTCCTGTGTGCTCAATAAATATCTCATTTTAGAACCCGAGTGTGCCGTTTAACAACTGACTCTTTGAACATTAGCGCTAATACTGCAATCCTGAACCACTACCACTAGCCTGCAATGCAGCAAATCTTTGACAGCTATAACAAAGCATCACATCTTGCTGCCTTGTAAGGCAGGGATTCTGAAGTGCTCTCTGTTGCTGCATAGTTGAGCAAATATTGTTTCTTTTCAATTCTGTCACTCAAAACAATCAGAACAATCAGTTGATCACCTGGAATAGATTTTCTCAATTTGCTTTCTTAAGCAATACCTATGAAGACTGTTCACCTGCCAAATATTTGAAGCTCTTTGCATTTAATTGGAGTCTATGATCTATGGATGTGCGAAAATGTAGGCTGTTTTTTTTTTGCCATGTAAATGATCTTTTGTCACAGGGAAGCAAATAGTGCTAGATGATATGTTGCTGCATCCCTACCGTATTTCAACTGCTGTTTCACAGCATTGTAAAGATCAAATGCACTAGTTGCTGTATACCTACTGATTTTCGGCTGTACATTAATGTAATCTGCAATGCAGCAGTCATTATGTGAATCCCAGGCTGTACGTTCAACTGACTGGTTTTCCAACAGAAAGCTGGTTTGTTTGAGTCTTCCCTATTTATAGATATTATACATAAATTGAATCTTAGTCTTATGTAAAAGCATCGCTTTAAAAGTTATAACCAGCCTAGATCAGAATACTGATTCGCTCCTGTGAAGCGCGTTTTCACGTATAACGGTTACATATGTGCAGTGTCCTGCAAAACTATTCAAATATCAGTCACTACCTTTACAAATAGGTTGCTTTGTGAGAGGTAATTTTCCACAACATTCAATGACAGGAGCTGCTAGAAGCTAGACACTAGCCTATAAAGATCATTGGTCTGAGCTGATGGAGCACTATAATATTACGTAGGGTTTTTTTTTTAATTGGTCTGGGCCTTTTTTTTATTGCCTACCTGTTGTAAATACTGACCCTGCCTTCGTTTGCATTAATAAACCTTGTTCATTTCAAGAAAGCAGAACATCTGGCTAATGGTTTTTAAGTATTCATAACTAAAGATTCATACTGTAGTCCTTTCTTAGGGCACGTCAAAATTAATCAAGAGTAGAACATGAAGATCTGATTTTGATGAAAAAAATGCAAATATGAAACACCTCAAGCTGCAGTTTCAAGTACACTGTCAGATAGCAGTTCTTAAGGCGGCTCTGACCTCCTTCTCTACCTGACAGCTTATTTTCACCTCACTTTGCTTTCTCCCTTGGGCTAGCAGAAATGTTTGCAGTGCTGCTCATTAAACTAGATCAGGGAACCAATCAGAGGTAAAACGGCTTTTTTTTTTTTCCAGATTAATTTTAACTATGATCAGATTCTCGGTTTGGTTCACCACAGGATTATGTGAGCAGGAAGAGGCTGTGGACCTGTAGGAAAGGAAGGGTGAAATGCCAATTCAGGTAGCGTTTGTAATATCTTAATCTGTAGTTCCAGGGTCATTAGGAATATACCTCATTCTTGCTGTTTGAAATCTTCTGTTTGAGTTCAACTCCTCGATTTAATTTTTGATTACCTAAGGGGTTTTCAGAATAACACATGAAACTCCTCAGTTATCCGCATCATCTTATACTCAACAAGTATTTGAATCAACCTTACGATTTCCACAAGAGACACAGTATGTCACACACAGAAAAGGTGTTCAGTTTCACTACATCAGGAAGTACTTTATAAACTTCCTCTCAGAAACTTAATGAGCTCCATTTTGAAACGTTTTCTTTTCTCAGCTCTTATTGCAGCTTTGCCAGAGAACCTCTGTGCTCTAATGTAAACCTGAGATCTCAAAATTCATTAAATGTTAAGACACTTAAAATAGTTTTGAGTTGCAGTAGCGTGTTTGGTTTATGAGGCAAGGCTTTAGTAGCAGGGGGGCTGCAGGGGTGGCTTCTCTGAAAGGAGATCCGAGGCTGCCCCGGGCTGGGCACTGCCTGTTCCCGCTGGCTCCAAAATGGACCCAATCCTGATCCAAATCAGAGATGCTGGTGGTGTCTCTGTGGTAATATATATAGGACAGGGTAAAAAGTGCTGTGCAGCAGCTGTTAGAGGGAGAAGTGAGAAAAATGTGAAACAACCCCAGAGACACACGGTCAATGAGGAAGGAGCGAGAAGAGGTGCTGGAGCAGAAATTCCTGTGCAGCCCACGGAGACCACGGCGTAGCAGGTTGTTCCCCTGCAGCCCATGGAGGACCACATTGGAGCTGATACGCAGATTGCAGCCTGTGGAGGACCCAGTGCTGGAACGGGCTGTTCCTTAAGGGCTGTATCCCATGGAAAGAACCCACACTGGAGTAGGGGAAGAGTGTGAGGAAGAAGAGACAGTAGAGATGAAGCCTTCTGAACTGATAACATTCCTCATCCCTCCTGTACTGCTTGGCTTAGGGAGGAGGTGGAAGAGTCGGGAATGAAGGAGTGAAGTTGAACTCGGGAAGGAGTGGAGGAGGAAGATATTTTTAGTTTTGTTTCTGTTTCTCACCATCCTATTCTACTTTTAATTGACAATGAATTAGATTAATCTTCCTAAAGTTAAGTCTGTTTTGCCCGTGATGGGAATTAGTGAGTGATCTCCTTGCCCTTATCTTGATCCAGAAGGTTTTTCATTTTATTTTCTCTGCCTGCCCTGCTGAGGGAGGGTAGTGAGAGACTAGCTTGGTAGGCACCTGACAGTGAGCTGAGATTAACCCATCATAGGCAGTGGTAGTAATAGTTGGAAGTATATTTGTGGCACTTTGGTGAAAATGAACAAAAATTCAATTGTGAATTGGACTTGTAGTATTTAGAATCATAGAATCATAGAATGGTTTGGGTTGGAAGGGATCTTATAGATCATTTAGTTTCAACCCCTCTGCCATGGGCAGAGACACCTCCCACTAGATCAGATTGCTTAAGGCCCCATCCACTCTGGCCTTGAATTTAATACTCATTCTACAAAAAAAATAAAATCTAATATAGAAAAAATTACAAGTCTACTTTTCCTGTTAGAGGCACAATTTTTATCTAATTATGATTAAACTATCAATTGAATTTTTGATTTAATAACAGTCTGGAACTGATTTTAAAATGCTGATTTTTCCAAACCACTTTTAGGTGATCTTCATTAAAAAAACTAGAGTAACTCTCATATGTCATCTGTTTTTGAAGAATGTATGTTTTCTGAGAAGCAGGTTCCATCAAAATAGCTGCCTTTGTAAGGGTTCAGCCTAGTTTTCTGATAACTCAAAACCAATCCAGGAAAAAATCAAAACCACAAAATCAAAAACCAAGAACAACAACAACAACACAGGAATTTGTATTGAATTTCAACATGTCTCAAATTTGTATTTTTAAATACAAATAGTTTGTATTTAAAATGTTCGCTGTGGTCTGTCCCTCCTTTCAGTATAATTTAAGTAGTAGAAATGAGAGTGAATGTCCTAACAACAAATTAACACAACAGGGACTAATGACCAGCAGATATTAGGAACATTGTGCCTGTCATCCAGCACTTCTAACTGCAAAGAGTACATTTATATGCTTTTCTTAGAACAAACACTTTTATAAGAGCAATCCAACTGCATCATAGTGAAATTTCACCTTGAGTTTGATAAAGCACATATAAGTTTTAATTTGGTCTGAAATTTGTATTTAAAAGGCATTTCATGAACATCTGTATACAAACTCAGTAATGAAAAGATTTTAATGAGAAAGCTATTTAAGACTTCTGGATTGTTTCTGATTAGCATTCTTGGATTTGATGCCCTGAAAGGCTGGTAACAAGACTGCCCTAGAGATTTTAGTTTAATTTCAAGAAAGGGAATGCAATTTTGTTATTTTATTGTGGTTGCTTATTTGTTTTAGAAAGTATTCATGTCTCAGTTCATGTCTGGGTTACAACCTTTTCATGTTACCTCCTCAAGGCAAAATGTTGATGAGAGAGCTGTGATCCAAAGCCATTGCCCTTAGCCTGCCTGGATGGAATCTTCAACTACGAATATGTGGGGGATAACATGATTAACTTTTTCCTGTGCATTTTTATCAAAATGCAATGAAATACTTGATAACAGGTTTATGAAAGTATTAACAAATCTTGCAGCTTGAGCTGTGAGTGCATGTGCTACAAATGGAGATTAAAATTAACACCCCTTGTGAAGAGAATGTGAGGAGCTCTTGCAGTGAGTTCATGAGCTGTTTTTTTAGAAACATCAGAATTAAACATCTGACTTCAGAGAGGAGTCCTTTTTAATTTTTGGAACTTTTTTCCTACTGTACAAAACCCACTTCCATTAATTTACTAATGTATACTGTAAAAAAAACCAAAACAAAACAAAAAACAAAACCCTGAATTAAATATCAAAACCTCTTATATTAGCTTGGGTTTATTCTCAACCAAAGAAAGCTTAACTGTCAAAACTACGGGATTAGTGCTACAGTTAATCAGCTAAACAACTAATAAAAAGGTGTTATTGACCTCTTGGGGACTACTGAACTTGCTTATATATTCTGATGAATAGAGCCCTCGTAGTCTGGATGGATTGGAGAGCAATCCAAACACTCTCCTTAATTTAGAGGATAAGAACAGAGCTGCAATACACAGTAATACGCTAATTCTTATCATCGCAGATAAGATGGAGCTTAGCTCTTAAGCAAAAGCTAATTCTCACTGTCCTTCATATTAGGTAGAAAAAGATATGGTAATGTTGCTCACACACCTTTCAGATAGCTTTCAACTCTCTCTGTTGGAACATGTCTGTAAGGTTTCAGTTCTGCAAAGAAAGTGCTTATAGTGAGAACAAAAGGAACTAACCTTTTCAGTTCAGTCTAGGCTGGCAGAGTTTGACAGGACTTGGGATTCATTTTTGAAGTCTGAAGAAACTCCTGAATAGGCAGGTAACCAGTAAAATAACGGTAAACTTCAGAGTAGTTAGAACTGAGGAGAGTAGTTGTTAAATGTCTGATGTAGAATATGTATTTGAAAAGATACAGACAATTGCTTTTTAACACCCCAATCATCTTAATAGTTCCACTACTTCTGCCTTATTTTTTCATATTAGATGAGAAAGCCAATACAAATTGAATGGAAATATATTTCACTGTTTGAGCAAGAAATACTGATGGATTTGATCTAGTTAAAATGACTAAGTCAAAAGATTTGTGGATGCATATGATTAACTGATCTCATAGTAACAATTTTACATGACCATCTGGTAAATTCAGCACCCATGTAAGTGTCATTTTCAAATAAAAATCTTGTATTTCAAATGGTCCTACTCCAGCTAAGCTGCACTTTGCTTTTTCAGTCATAGATGATCAATGCGTGAGCCGGTCACTGACCCTTCGTAAGCTCAACAACTGACCATTAATTGATCACAATGTCTTTGTTATAAGGAACTATGGTCTAATACTGTTGCCTGAAGGAAGCAGAAAACAGGATCTTCTCAAAAGAAATTCAAGAAAATGGCCACAGAGTGATGACAGAAAAGAGGTGCCTCTTTGAAAACTCAAGGGAGATTAAAATTCAGATCACTTGTTTTGTGATTCATCTTTAAAATGGTCATTCTGAAGAAGAGATATTCTAATCGATTATGAATATGCCTTTTCATTAAGTGGGATGGATATGTCACTGCTTCTCTTTAAGCTTCCATTCCTCTTTTGTAGTCTTCAAGTTTACTCAGATTCAAATGTAGGAACATCTTTATGGTAAGACTGCACGAGACTTCTTCCTAGTTACCTCGGTTTAAAGTGTTTTCCTCATATTTATTAATATGGTGAATTTTATGAGAGTATTTCAGGATATCCTCTAAGGTTTATGTGAGCCTTTCGATATTCATTTGTAACAACACGGCTGACTGAAAAGAATCCTGGTTTCTGAACTCTGTAATGTATATATTAATGACATACCTGAGTCAATGTAGCTGAGATATTATGTGCTTTCACCACTTGAAAGATTGTTATGAGTTATATGGTTATATCAATAGAAAACTAGAACAATATTGATTAAATTGCTTCATTTTTTTCAAAGTCTGGTGACTGTGCAGACACCAAGATGTGGACTTAACAGAAGACATGCCTGTTACATAGGCTTTTGGGTCCTCACTGCATCCCTTATTCACATATACAAATCCAGAGTTCCAGTATGCCTGCCTTGTACAAATGAAGAGTGGTGTTCCTTGGCTCTTTGGTTTCAGTAGACCCACTTACATGAAATAAAAATCTTATTTTTTTTTGTAAAAATACTTCAGGTGAGAACAATGTGGTTTTGACACTCTCACAGTTTTTTGTTCTGTTTGTTTCTAAATGGACCATGAAATCAATCAGGGGTTAGCATTGAAGATGTTTCCAACTAGGGACGTGGATCTGATCACAGCCTGTCATCAAATTAGACCACAATTAACTGGTTTATTGCTTTGACTTTTTACCTTAGTGTGTACTGGTTATGCTCACAAAATCACTTCAAGTATTTATACAGAAAAGCTTGACTCTCATTTTCCTTGGAGAAGGTTAAAGATCAGCCAAATTGTCAAATTGCAGTTATTGTGTCTTATGTAAAACTTCCATGGTATTTCTTTGGATTTTATCTTATTCGATCTAATTTAACGTTTAAATGTATTCAATATGTTACAGTAAGACTTTTTAGGTAAAGAAATAAACTCTTTCTCTGATAAATCACCTAAATCCTAACAATGAATTGATTATTATTTGTTAGAAACAAAATAAAATTACTGCTTCTCTAACTATCCTACAGCGTTAGCTACATTGTGAAAAACGTCGGGTTTATTTTAACTCCCACTGGTAGACTTATTTTTGACTATGCATACACTGAATCACCATGTTGATTTAAATAAATGGAAACACTACTTTGGAAAATAATTTTATTTGCTACTTACTTTGATTTGTTTATTTTGGGGTTGGAAAAATTTTTTCTTTTGCTCTTCTGCAAATTTATCTCTGGTCCACAGTTAATAACAGAAAGTACTATTCTGATATGATTGAATATTTCTTCTTTCTGAAAGAATATAATTTAGCTTTCATCTTCCCATGTCTTTTCCAGTTCCCCTCTCTTAGCTCTATATATTTTTGCTTCTTGTTATTATTCCGTACCTGTTATATTCCACATGCTGTTTCGCTATTTCCACTGCAGCAATATAGTTTTTTGCTATTCTATAGTCATCTTCCATTCAGCTGGCAGCAAGGCAAATTTTCTGATGGTGATGTTTACAGACATTTGTATGAAATTGGAGAGGAGCTTCTATGGGATCACATCAACAACTCTTATCTACAACTTCTATAGCAGCCTTATGTTCCCACAATTATTCAGAGGATTTTTTTTCATACACATAACCCTATTTGCATTTCTGGTTAAAACGCCAGTGGAAGAGGGACTATTATTTGTTTAACTTCAATAAACAAAAACTTACAATATACCTAAAAGAAACATAAGAAATTTTTAGGCTAAAACTTTTTCCTTACAAAATTGGAGAGTTAAAATTAGTGTGAATCATGTTCACATGAAATAAATAGAGGGGAAGAACTTAAGATGCTGGAATGAATATAATAGTTCAAAATTGAAGCTGTGAGAATGGTAAAGGTGACTCAATTGCTTACTGTTTCTGAAATCTCAAACAGTTCACACTTGTAATGTGAAACATTTGGAATACTGGCATATGCAAATATTAATGTTAGAACTGCTTCAGAATATGGTGCCTATGAATTATATAACTTAGAGTCACCGAGTCCATCCCTCACAGTCACAAGAAATCATAGAATTATATCCTGCACACCTCTGCACACTGTACTATTTTACATCCTGCTTTATACTACTGTATAAATCCATGTCACAGATCAATTCCTAACAAGCTGTATTAAAGTCACTGTCAACACAGAAAAATATACTGTACCTCAGGACAATACTAAGGAAAAAAACCAATGATATTTCCCGAGCCTCAGATCCTTGCAATATTAGGCTGGAGAGAGTGGCATACGGTTATTTTGCCTTTTTAAGGCAGATCATTCCAAATGTTAGAAAACATCTCACTCTTGAGAAGATGTTAATAGCCTCTGGCAGTTTGGTCTAAACAAAATTGTTTCAAAATTCCAAATTTTGTAGTCAACTTACACTCGAATACATGAGGAAGCCATAAAAAAAAATTAATTTCTAACATGAGTGGCTGTGCAATTTGTTGTCTAATTCTTTTTATAGTTTATCAAATTCCATCAACAAATAACTTCAAACCTTTTATAAATAATAAAATGAAAACAAGAAAAATCGCTAGTCTTGCAGACAACAGTATTTTATTAATCACTTGAGAGCAGACCATGAAAATATTCAAATGAGGCAAAGTAATCCCAAGTAACAACTCAGTCTGAAGTCTGACTGTTTCTCCTGCTGTTCTGTTAAAGAGGTCCTGGTGGACACAAAGCTCAGTAGTGCACGCTTATGGCAAAAGTTATTTACCATATGAATAACTCAGCATTGGAATATATTATCCATAGAACTGATGATATTTCCGTCACTGGAAATATTCAAGATTTGGCTCTACAGGGACCCAGAGAACCTTATCATCGGCCCTGCCTTCAAAAGCAGATTGGAGCATGTCCCACTTTAATCTCCCCCAGCTGGTGGCTGTCATTGGACGGTGTAGTCCCAATTGCCCCCCCTAGGGAAAGAAACCAGAGAGACATATTTATGATTTGGGAAAAAAACCCCACAACAACTCTAATGAAACATTGACCATTAAAAGAAAGATTATTATTATTAATAATAAAATATATACAAATATACAGAAAACCAAATTCGTGCTCACTCAACGACTATCATGTCACCTTTGACATTACAGGGTAGGCATTGGGAAAGCCCTGGACTCAGTCTTGGATTCAGAAATTGGGTTCAGGAATGCACAGTTTGGGATTGCAGGCAGCAGAACAGAAAGAGTCCTTCCAGGACACTGGCCACAGAAGAAGACAGCTTGACCCTTATAATCCCTCACTTTTATACTCTATATAACAGAATACTTCATCAGTTTTGGGTCACCCATTCTGTCCACTCCTCCCTGCAGTTGTGACCCTTTTCTGCCCTTCGATTTATGGCATTCCATCAACTTCAGTGATGACCTTGGTTTCTACAGGAATAACTGTAAGCAGTGTTTTGTTGCGTACCTCTATCCTACTACTTAGCAGTAACTATAAATATTAAGCATTATCAATGCTAGAGGTAGATACTGTCAGAAAAAACTTGCTCTTCAGAAAATGCAGTCTTTTAGAAAAGTTTTAATAGAAAAATTAGAAGAGAATTTACTCTGTTTTCCTCAAATCAGGACAGACCAGATGGTCTTCTTGAGGCCTTTTTTAGTCTAGACTTTTTAATGACTCTATTATGTAAAAACCGGTATGGGAACACAACTTTTCCTTCTGAAAATGTTAAAATAAAAATCTTAAAGGGTAGATTCTTCGTGGTAAATATAATTTTCCCTTTGCACTTCTGCAGTAGTAGTCATTCACTTAAAGGTGTTAAGGGTGACAAATACCATTTAGGATGCTTACCTGCCATCAAATACATCATGCCATGTATATATCAGTTTATAATTTCTGGTTAAGATATTGCATCCACTTATTAGTGAGAAGTTTTCAGTTAATTTACCATCAGCAATTTCACTGAGAGAAGAGAGGAGAAGAGAGGAGAGGAGAGGAGAGGAGAGGAGAGGAGAGGAGAGGAGAGGAGAGGAGAAGAGAAGAGAAGAGAAGAGAAGAGAAGAGAAGAGAAGAGAAGAGAAGAGAAGAGAAGAGAAGAGAAGAGAAGAGAAGAGAAGAGAAGAGAAGAGAAGAGAAGAGAAAGGCTAGGTGACATATTCAGAAGAAAGTGATTATTTTTTTTTTTTTTACTATGTGTGCCTATAAACAGTGTATGATTCCCTATTCTTTTTGGAGCGTAGGAAGGGAGAAGCTAGCTCCTTCCTACTTTTAGATCCCACTATCATACAGAATTATGTATGGAAAACAGAAGGCAACACAGAAGGATCCAGAGAGCTGCTCATTACACACTTGCTTAGGAGGAGGACAGGGCTCAAAGTGAATCTGTGATTGTCAGTACTAAAAAGTTCAGTTAGTTTATTAGAGACAAATACCTTATATCAAAAATGAAGATCTTTAATAATGCTCTTCAGTAGCAGCAAATTAAATATGCAAATACAGAAACAATTTCATATTATTTTACCTACTGTAATTTTGAAATTGTCTTCATGGATCACTAGGTTATTTAATGGCCTTTCACCCCAAAGGACACACTTCAAATTAGAACTGTGTAAGCTTTGAGAAGTAACCGATATCAAATTATGTTTTGAATTTGTATTAAAATTGTATAACCTTGGAGACCTCTCTGTATGAGCTGAACAAACTTGCAAGATGTTTAGACAGAAAACCAGAAAACCTGTACTAATTAGCACAGGTCATTCCCTATAGTAAATAAAGGATTCTCCCAATAGAAATGTGAGAAATACCCCACACTATCATACTGCAAGGAATAATGGGAAATGAGAGTGGAGGGCAGGAACTGGAACTCTGGGTTGTTTTTAGTTAAGTCTGCCTGAGAAGACTTATTCTACTGCACCACTGGAAAAATGAGATACAGTGTTTCTGCTGTCAAGTAGGAATCTTCTGTGTGAACAAGAAGGGATTGGGTCGCAAAATTCTGGTCACAGTTTTTGTCAGAAAAAAAAATATTACATATTTTGCTCATCTGACAGGGTGGATAACTTCCCTTTAACAGCATATTTTTCCATTTTTCCTGAATAGTGATCTATCTGAAAACCATATTTCTTCATTTAAAGTGGGAGCTATAGAACAAAAAAAACCCAAACAACACACAGACATACACACCACTCTATATTCTGCAGAGGGAGTGTGCTCTGTTTTCTAATTCGAGTGTGCTTATTCACTGCATGCTGTGGTGTTGTCTCTTTTCTACAACTTTTCATGTGGGTGACTGAGAGCAGCCCTATGCTAGAATAGCTTTTACTTCCAGGAAGAAAGTGGCTCCCTCGTGATGTTTTATAACATAAGGATCTAACATGAGATGCAATGCATCATCTCTATGTCACATCATATTACTAAACAGAATTGCAGTGGAGCTCATAAATATGCTTTCAGATAAATATTGCTCTGGGCAGCAATCCAACTCCTTATTGGAGAGTTTCACTGAAAGTAGGTCCTTCTTTTGGCTTTCCATATCATTTAGGCATTGCTCCTACAGTTTTTTTGTTCAAGGATGACAATAGGCTGTGAGTACTGCCTAAAGAGAACACCTAGTGGTGCAAATAACACAGTAATCCCAGCTGGCCTGAGAATAAGGAGAATGAGAGGGATGGCCTTATACAGGATTTGTTAGATGTCATAAACAGATCCTACTCCAATATTCTCAATATAAATGATGTAAATAAAACCTGCGCCTGATGGTCATTACTAATAGCTTGTATTTGACATTACCTAGATAGTTAACTGATAGATTTTTAATTTTCTTTTTTTTTTCTCATGGCTTTCCCTAGGCTACATAACTTCCTTATTTAAAAACATTAAGCAAAACCAGCATAAAACTCGCTCACTGATGAGTCTTTCCTATAGGCTCAATCATATATCCAAAAGAGGGTAGTAAAACATGGCAGTTGATTGAAACATGCAGAAAACAAAAGAGGTGAGAAGGACAAAGAAGAAAAAGTCACAGAAACATGAAAAAACATACAGTGCTAGAACATTTACAGTTGGGTTTTTTTGGCGTTAGAATAAGAACACTTAATTGACCTCTAAAACTTTGCCATTCGTTTTGAGAAGTCTTGTTTTCGCTGGATATCTCCTTTAGTTATATTTTGCATCCTATATTTGTATACCTTTCTCATTTTTTTTACAGTTCTTTCTTTATAGTACTGGCTTGTTACTCAGACTTTCTAGGGTTGTGAAAACAAACACAACCCCAAAATGACTATAAATGATAAGTGTCACTTGCAGTCCTTTCCAAATTGGAGACTACTGCTTTCACAACTGCTTTCAAACCTAGTTTTTCTCACCATTCACCTGTGTGTGTCTGAGTGTATTGAAAAGAAAAATCTCACTGGAATTTAAAAGTTAACTATTTGCATTAGAATTTCTCCCATAGCACAGACAAAAATCCCTGACAACTAACAATAATACAAGGAATAAAAAGGCATCAAAACAGATAAACAAATAAGGTAAAAATATAGATGGATGTTATCTGAATCTAAGGATTTCTCCCATCTCTCCAAAAAGGGCAAAAGTTGTGGGTGTTCACCAGAGTGACAAGAATATTTTTGCTGCAGGCTGTGGGTGATCAGATTTAATCCAGTTGCTGTTAACATGTTTATGTTGTGCTAATTACCTATGTGAATTACTTTAGATGAACTTTGTGACTACTTTTATTTTGAGCTTTGACTGCCAGTATGATAAGAAAATAACAAAATTAATGGGAAATTCTAATTTAAAGGCTCTGATGGTGAAAGTATCAAACAAAGCATTTCTGGTGAAATAAGTGGAAGTTCTGTGACAACTCCAATCTGTTCTGTGAAGATAATGCAGAAATTCAGTCATCTCCTACACTCTTATTGCCTTTTACTGCAAATGTGCAACTTAAATACTTTAAAATTTAGAAGCATAATTCAAGGACCATTTTCAGCAAATGTGATTTTCATTGCCCCATTTTCTTTGGAAAAACTCAAGGCTTGAATATTAACGACACCAAGTTAATGGCAAAGATGGTTGTGATGGGAAATCTTATTAGTAAACAAGAGCTGTATCTGAAAAATATTGTCATTAAAAGCTATGTAGTAGTTAATTGAGTCTGATATGAAATTTAGTGCTGGAAAGTTAATGACTAATGCAGCTATTTCACAGAGTTTGGTTACTGCAGTCTCTATAATGATCTCCTTTGCTTCATAGCAACAATGAAATTAACCTCTCTTTTGTCCTGCAGGTGTTGTGTTCTGATAATGCATATCCTTTACAAGTACGAGCAAATTATTTGCTTTGCATACAAATTGAGCATAAGCTGAATCCATATGGGAAAGAAAATGAATGCTTCTTATGCAAACACTTAAATATAAGTAAAAAATCAATAAGTTGTCATCTTGGGTGACTTAAAATAACACTAGTATAGGTAGGAATTTAGATGTTTATTGTTTTCCTGGGTTTCTATCTCTATTATTCTATTGCCCTAAAACCTTATTGGACATAAAGCCAACAGCTATCAAAACTTCTCCCTCACTTCAGCCTGGAATCAAATCCCAAGGGACACAGGATTTTGAGTAAGGCGGTCTAGGAAGCAGGTTTGAGGCTGGGGAGCTGTAAAAAGGACATTGTTAGACATTGATGATCAGGGTATCTACTGGCTTCAAGGATACAGAGTATATTTATAATTTCGAGTGAAGGACATAAAGAGGAGCAACAGAGGCACTCAGCATGGTGTCATCTTTAAATGCTCACCTCCCTTGAAGTAATGAAAATGTAAGTTAATAATCAACAGAAAAATAAGGAAAACATAGTGAGAGTATTACGAATGAAACAACAGGAAATTAAATCAGTATGGGTGGAAAAAGTAAGGTAAGCGTTTGCTGTACTCAAATAAAAGATATTTTTTCTTTTCATTCATTCTAGTGACCAAATTGCTCATGTGCTATTGTCTGCATTACCAAGAGATACATTTGCAACAGAAATTATGAGATTTGATTATGACTTCAATGTGAGTATGAAAGGTCAAGAAAACTTTGAGGATTATCCCTCTTTTTTCCAGATTTCCAAGATTCTAAAAGAAATGTGACAGGGAAGATGACTGTTAAGAGAAGATTGAATAATAGATACTAATAGATTGTTGTAGCATTGTTCTTAACATAGAGTTTCTTAACTAGCTTCTTCCTCCTCGTGTGAAGAGCAGTCAGGAAGCATTTACCATAATTTCCAGAACAATGATGACTCTGCAGCTGACATAACTCTAACCACTGCTATCAGTTAGAATGTGTAGACTGATTGAGTTTACACATTTAGAATCTAGATCAGCAAGTCAAAAGCAACTTAATAACAATAATTTTCTGAAAGCTGCATGCTTGATTTATTGTTGCAAGCTCAGTCTAAGCCACCGGTTTCTGCACGTGCCATAACAGTGATGCACAAACTTGGGCATAAACAAATATTGATTTTCTAATTGAGAAGTAATTATCCAGGAATGACATTTTCAAAGACTAGCTTAGAGTCAAAAGATGAGTGGGAAACCATTCTTTTGAATAAGCCACCAGCTTATAAACCACCAGCTTAGTAGGACAATACTGTATATTTCTGTATGTCAGTTAGTGATATATGACTGAAGAGAAAATTAGATGTTGGGTTAAGAAGCATGCAATAGTGGGTCCCTCAGTCAATTTTTGTTTATTCTTAACACTGCTTTTCTGGGTTTTGGGTTTTTTTTTGGTTTTTTTTTTTTTAGTTTCTTTTTCCCAGACATTTACTAAGAAAAACTCTTACAGGAAACAATTGAACAGTTGTGGTAAAACTGTTTGCTTTAGGATAATTTCTCAATATAAAAATAATATAAAAATAATATGAAGGAAGTATTTGATAATAGACCTGGTGGGAATTTTATGTTCCTTAGAAAAGTCTGAAAATTGGTGAAGGAAGGAACAGAATGAAGGTAGAAGGTCAGAAAACTCCTCAAAAGGAAAATACTGAAAAGTGTTTATTCTACAATGCTGTAATATTATTATTTGTTGTTGTTGTTGGAAGATGTCAAATTCTTATTTGGAGGAATGCCTCCCAGCTCTCATACATTGGCATGTACATAGGAAACTAAAATCTTGGAGCCTATGTTTTAGATTTAGTGCATACCATTTAGGCATCACACAGTTGTGCCTATTTGTCAAAAGCAGGAGTTCATAAAAATTGAAAACAAAAAAGGTTACAGAGTCTCATAGTAACTTTAAGAGTGCAGCAATATTTTCAGTGTTTATATGATAGGTTAGGTTGTATAAACAGAGAAAGTAAAATATATCTTTGCGCATCTGTGTTCCAAGGAGTAAATAGATCTTATTTTATCAGGTCATAGATAAATTTTAATATCTGAGCTATTTCAGTATCTAACAACAACAAAGCTTTATGGGAAGCTCCACTTCAAAAATCTGGTTACAGTTTTGTTATTACACATCAGTAGTGCAACAGTCTCTTCCTTTTTTTTTGTCATAGAAATACAGAATGTTTAAGGTTACAAGAGAGGTTATTTTGTCCAAACTCACTACTCAAAGCGAGATCAACTAAAGTAGATTGCTCAAGGATGTGTCCTATTGGCCTTTGATCCAAGGATGGAGACTCCACAGCCTCTCCAGGCAATCTGTTGTGGGGTTCAATCACCTTACAACTTTGAGCAACCTGATCTAGTAAAAGATGTCCCTGCTTATGGCAGGCGAGTTTGACCAGATGATCTTTGAAAGGTCCCTTCCAACGTAAGCCATTCTACAAAAAATTGCACCTTCTCTTGTATTTAAATGGATTTTTTTGTATTTCAGTTTATGCTTAGTGCCTGTTGTCTTTTCATTATGTACCTCTGAGTCTGGCTTCTACATCTTTATTCCCTCCCATCAAATATTGATACACATTAATAAGATCTCCCTTGACCCTTCTCTTCTTCAGGCAAAAAGTCCTACCCCTCTGTCTCTCCTAGCAGATGCTCCAAGCCTTCAATCATCTTACTGGTTCTTCACTGGACTCCAATTTCCTCATGCATCTTGGAATGTAGAACCCAGCACTGGGAAAAATGCTTCAGATGCATCTTGCCAGTGCTGAGTAGATGGGAAAGGCCAACTACCTAGACCTGCTTGCTAGTGGTACTCTTCATAATGCATTCAAGGATGCTGATGGCCTTCTTAGCTGTACGGATGCATTACTGACTCTTGCTGCAGATTAATTTGTAAAAATCAGAGGCAGACTTAGTTTTGTAGTCTGTAAATGTAGATCCTGATCAAGTAGTCTGATCTCATTCTTGGTTTTGAAATCAACAAAATATATTTAAGCACCGATATTCAAAATGTATGTTTTATTCAAGTTTCTAAATTCCACAGCCAGCTTTTGGATACTTTATTACTTCTTTTCCACCTAACTGAATCTCCTTTCACCCATCTGGAAGCTTACCAACTGAGTTCTATCAGTTGTGGAGTGTTTGTTAGTTTGTTGGTTTTGCCTTCAAATTTGTCACTGTGTGGCTTGAATTGTGAAATACAGAAGACAAAATAGTCCAGTGCCATTTACAAAGACTATATAACCTCCCTTATCCTGGTCAATATACTCTTGTTGGTATGTCTAAGAATCCAAAGGTAGTTCTATTTGCTACATCTATTAATTGACACTAATTAATTTAGCTTTATTTAAATGTGTCTATTGAATCTTTTGTTAGTGTTTCTGCTATTTGATCTGTGAAAATGGTCAGAGGGAAAAATCTATAGCTATTTGCATCATTGCTTTTACTCTATTAAACTAGATGCACAGTGGCAATTTCTTATCAGTCTTTTGAAACATCTAGAGCCGTTGAAATTGAATATTAATGGTCCAGAGACTTCATCAGCTGAGCATTTTCCAGTTATTGTTTGCAAATCATCCATACCGTCTGATTTGAAATGTGCAACTTTATTAGTTGCTGTTTAGATCCTGTTTAATGAAATTTTCCTATAATGAGAATTACAGTGTTAACATTTCCAGTTAAATGTATGAAGTTAAATCTACTTTCTCCATGTAACAGAACATTTAGTGTTGAAAGTTAGAGAAAGGAAAGCCAAAGTAAGCATAGAACTTAAATACAGTAGAATAACCTGTGGAAAGTCTCGAGGGATGGCAAGGATGTCCCCTTGGGTTTGGGATGTAAGATGTTAGCTGAGACTACTGAGTGATGCTTTAGTGCTTGTGGAACTATAACTGTTTTATAGAAGGAGAAAAATTTATTTGTCTGAGGAAACTGAAATTTGGGTTGAATTCATAGCTTAGAATTAGGGAGGCTCTAGCGTACTAAGCATGTTTCTGTGTTTCAGGTGGCATTTTGTGCAGTGTTCCCTGTGGATCGTGTGCTAGTTCTATGAAGGGCAATGCAAGCTGCCTTGTGACCTTTTCCTGACTATATTGTGATGCAGTCATAAATATATGGATATTCAACTGGATGTCTTATTTAGAATATGCAAATATAACCTGAAGTTGTCTCCATCAGTCTGTACTTGTTGCTTTCCCTGGTGACTTGGTTTAGGGATGTTTTACAAAGACATCAAAGGGATAGTCCTAGGCATACTCTGTAAGGAACAACTCTACAACTTAAGCAAAAAGGAGGGTGTGGGGTTTTTTTTCAGATTCACAATAAATGATGAAATGAGAAAAAAGAATTGACTGAGTTGTAAGTTGTATAGCTGGAGCCCTGGAACATCACACTTGATTCGTGAATGGTTCTAGGATATGAAAGGATAGGTAGATAAAAAAGTGCTAGATTAACAAAGGGTAGCAGCCTGTCTGTTAAATCTATTTCTTTTACTCAAGTTTAGGACTCTCTTCCCAGTTAAGGGAATATGAAATCCTGGTATATGAACTTAAATTCCTGATATGTGAATGGAGAGTCCTGAGACAAGAGATTTTGTGGGGCAGTGTAATAGTAGAGTTTTGTTTTTACTATAAAAGGATCAGATGCTCTATAATAACTAAATAATATCTTTAAAATATGTATAGAAACTCTGAAAATTTGTCTCTGGTTTTAAATTCGCTGGAAATTGGATAAGTATGACAAACTTGTATCTTTCATTCACTGACATTCTGTCAAATTTACAAAATGGTAAGTAAACAAAGTCATCATTATGAATCCTACTAACTTTAAAAACTGTGTGTCTATGGAAATAAGAAGTCACCAAATGCCTCTGAAGTTATCTGGGAAATACTTCTCCATGGAACTGATTTAACTGAAGTTTCTTGATAAAACTGCTGAGACTGTTTCAAGGAATGCTTTCCTAATGCTTTATATGCACAGACTGCAGTAAAATATAATACTACACCAAGTTTATTTTTTTAACCTGGCCACTGAAAGGTAAAGTGTGAAAATGTCTCATTTGAAAAGTTTGATGGGAGAACAACAGACCAAAGACAGCCTCTCATTTATCCCAATAAGATGATCTTAACTATTGTGTTCAAGACTATAACACTGGGAGAAAATGAAGTTATAAAACATTGACTACAAAGGGAAAAAAAATAAGAATACCTAAACTGGAGAATACTGTGAAAAGAAAAGCTGATAAAGTTGTATTGTTGAATTCTTCTTGAGACTAAAAAAGAAAGAGTGGTTTTTTTTGGTTTTTTTTTCTACAGAGTTTCAGGGTTACTTGTGAACCAATTGGAAGAGTTTTAGCAGTTAGAGATCTCATGAGAAGACAATATTCTGGCCAGTTTTCCATACTTTTTTTCTTTTCCTTTTAATAGCTGTACCTATTGACTAGAGATCCCTAAAAATAATGAAATATTCGGAAATGTGCTGAAGCTATATAAATAGGAAATCACTCCAGGAGTTGCAACAATGATTACATTTAAAACATAAACACAGTATATGCTGTGAATAACTAATCTCTACAACTATTAAATTTGTCACAGGATTATTAGATGATTGCTCAACAGAATCAATATAATTCTAGTGAAGAGAATCCATACATCATAATACTGAAGAAAAACATTCGTTATTTTCAGGAAGATGATATTATGTGGATTTTTCTTTCATCCTTCCTCCTGCAACATTTATATCTCACTGTTTCCAAGACCAGTGTCCTGCAGCAAATGTTGCCAGCAATACTGAATACTTTCAATTAGTAGTTCTCTACTTCTCTGGTAGCTAAGCAACTGACCTGTGGTGAAGAATACATAATGATCTGCTGCATATCCACCTTAGACTATCAGACAGAGCACAGGCTTCAAAACACGGATTTGTTCACCTGTATGATGACTTTGACTTAGCTTTCTGTGAATTATGGAGTGTGTTTACCGCGTGTTTGATATAAACAAGTCAAACACAGAATTAAGAGGCCGTATCTGTATGTTGCTTTGTCTTTCCCCATTCATTGATAATTACCATGCTGTTAGCAAGCAAACCTTCAGAATTCTGTAAAATCAGGGTAAATACAAATTTGATGTCATCAATATACCAACAATCATAATTAACTGCACAGCAGAATATATTTTGCCTTTATTAACTATTGTGAGTAGTACGGTCTTGTTAATAAATCACAGTTCGTGTATGGGGATCTGAGAAAACAGCAGCTGGAGCATACTTAATCCACATAAAACAGAGGGCTGCTAGTTGTCAGGGGGATCGTTGCAAGAAAAAAAATAGCTGAAAGAATAACCTTGTCCACTGTGAGGCCTCCCAATATGTTAAATAAGCCTGTACCTCAGAGCTGGTCAGAACTTACCGGCATTACTAGAATCCCACATTCTAGCAAATGCCTGAGAAATTATCTCCTTTCAGCTTTTTTTGGTCAGACAACTATGTTTATTCTTGTCCAGTGAAGCTTTCACAGATGTAAACCCTTTGTGTATCACCTGAGGAGACTGCACAATATGAGGAAGTGATGGGTGATGTCACAGATAAACCAAACTAACAGAAGCTCCTTAAACACACTAGTCAAAAAACTCACTAAGAACCCACAAAAAGCAGTATAAAAAAGGCATTTTAGATTATTGGGTTTACATTACGGTGATCAAAATAGTTCGGTTAAGAAACATAAGGACACTTTGGCCAAAAGAGACAATTCATTTGTGAACACACAAAAAGTTAACGGTGAAGCTAATTGTAAAGAATCAGCATTTTGTTTAGAAGTAGATTTTGCATAGCACCAGCTTAAAGAGCGCTTGGGTTAAAGCATAGTTCAGATCATTTTCCAAGATAAAGAACACATGGCAAGAGCTGAAATGATTGGGAAGTGTCTCTGAGATGCTAGTATCTGAGTAGTGAGAAGTATTTGTCTTGTATGTAGTGCTTCAACAGCTCTCTTTTTTCAGTTAACTCAAGTCCTCAGGGAGTTTTTAGGCATTGCAGTCTGCTGTAAAATTAATTTGAAGGAAAGAGAAAATGTGTGCAGTCAGAAAGCCTGGAGAAACTAACATTTACCTACTGGAAGTTTGTGAGTATCCTGTAACAGTTCTTGTTTCAGAGAAGTAGTACTTATATTTCTGTTGGAATATTTTTTTTTAAATTCATAATTATTTTCCCACTCTCTAAAATGTCCCACCAATGACAGCTATGACATAAAAATTTGATTTCCTTTACTAAAAAAAACGCTACACCTGTAAAGTCTTTTCACTATATGCCATAATTACAATTTCCTACTGACAATGTGATAGTTTTTTCAACTATTCAAAGTGGATATGCAGAGCTACCTATTACATAATTTACTTGATTTACCTAAATTTGTAAAAGCATATGGCATGCCCTGAAATAAAAAAATATAGAACTGTTTATTAATGATATTGTCTTTTTACGAGTAAAAGATATTCAGCCCTGTAGGTGGTCCAAATGTCTTCAGTAACTACATGTTAATATAATGGTTTGGTAAGTTTTTTAAAGACATGATATAAACCAGAAAACATCTGTCATTTCCGTGGCTTGGCTCTGAGCCACTCTTTACTCTCATTTTTGTGTCGTGACATCCTCACAGACAGTTGCACAGCTGAAATGAAATCTCTGGTGTCATATCTTGCCTTTTATTAAAGTTTGTAGATCTCAGAACCTACATATATGAAAAAACCCACGAAGAACATCAGTGCAACTAAACACTCAAATTCAATCATTAAAAAAAAATCCTATCGATTCCAAAGTCAAGGACTCTTAAGACGGCTTTCTCTGCACAGTTCCTTGCAAAACCAGTCTGGACTTATACAGGTATTTGTACATAATTCATTACTAAAATAAAAAAATATGAGAAATTACTTTCTCAAGCAAGGGATTTTCTTTACATTAAAGCAGAGGATTTTGCTTAGGAACATTGATATAAAAACGTGTAATGGATAAATAGATCTGGATTCTATTCCAGTATGGGACTGAGAGTCCCTTTGTGATGTGAGAAGAATAAATGACATAGTACCCCTTAACAACTGTAGTTCACTCCATTTGTCTCAGACTTTTCCAGCAGTAATGGGTAGAGGATATATATTAAAGGAGCGAAAAAAAAAGAAGGCTTGTAAGGATACCTACACTGCTCCTGCCTTATACAGTGAAGAATTTTGTCCTTCTGTGAAGGAAAGTGGTACCTTGTTGAAAGAACTTCGTCTGACTCCTGGAAGTCTTTGAAATGTGATGGTGAAAGATGAACAAAGTGGAACGAGTGCAGTGAGAGAGAGAAGGAGTTTAATAAAAAAAAAAGATAGAGAGACACAGAGAGAGAAAATCAGCAGCCTGGTAGAGAATGAAGAGAAGAAAAGCTGCTGAAAAGAAGAGCCCATATACATATAATTACAAGCAGAACACAGTTATTTTCAAAGGAAACCATTTGGTGTATAAAAATCTAATTTAAAATTATATCTCAGTTTTACAAATTTTGTCTTCATTTTTGCTTTCAGTATCGCTAGTTTTCAGGCTCATTCTCTCTGAATTTTTTTAGTTTGAAGAAAATTTCATTGGCTTCATTCTGTCAGCTGTCACAGCCACTCTGAGAGTTATCAGCTTGTTGCCACCGGAGTGGATGGTCAGTACGTGGCTGTCTGCCTTACCGTGTGCACAGCACTTTGTTTCTCCAGCTGCTCTGTCCATGACAAGTTAATGTCTCTCAAGGGAACTGTAGCTGCTGTCTGACAGTAAGCAATGGTGGTAGTACTCTCTGCTACATCAAATTATACAGCCCTACGAGAGCGTGCTATTCAATAAAGTCATTCAGAGGATGGGAATAACGAACTTTAAAATTTCTTCCTGTTTTGATTTGAATTATTCTAAATTTAAACCAAATCAAGGGGAATGTTGTGCTTCTTAGACGTTGCTCAGTTGTGATGTCGCTGGATTTGAACTTTTCTATTGTAAGGTCGGGATGGCAATACTTTCCAATAGGAGTCTGATGTCAGGAGGAATCACAGAACAGTGGCGCTAGTTGGGCAACAGCAGGAAGTGGCAGTTAAAGGGAAACTTGAGTTTAGATTGGCGTTAGCTGTTAAAACGATGTGCTTATACATCTACATATCTTGAAATACAAGAATAGGTTATAATGCACCATCTCCACACGTCCATCTCCAGATATCCATTTTCATGCGTATATACAGCTGCACGTGATTCCAGCTCACACAGAATAAGAAACTAATTGCAATAGAATATTGTGAGTTCTAAAGTGTTTCTTAAAAAGATACGATATTTAACCGTTTATGTAGAATTTTAGGATCTCCTGCTTGGTTACTGCAATAAAATCCTTCAAAGCCTTCAAATTCACGTCCCAGTCATTACTACCTGTTTTGTTCTTCTGATGTCCTGTTTTGATTGAGAACTAGGCATGAAAAAGATTAATTATTTTCGATTGCTCCTGTAAGATAATGTTATTAATGCATATGTTTGTAAGAAATGTTGATTTATAAAGAAATCAAGGAGGGAAGGACAAAGTATTTGTTTATATGTAAGCACTAGAGCAGTGGTTTTCATATTCTGTACACAGACCAGGCTCAGGATAGCTTTCTAATATTCAAATGACAGTAGAATATTTAAGTCAGACATTCAGCATTTCTGTAGAAGGAAGGAGATTGAAAGCTGCCCCTTATAGACAATATGACAATAGAGTGAAGTCTGAATATGCTCTCAGGAATGTTCTGCTTTCAGAAAGCCACATGCATCCTCAGAAAGGGGATAATGTTCAGACAGGGATTTGCTGAAGGAGGGCTTTGATTTCATGAGGTGTCCCAACTACTTTTGCTGCATGAATCAGAAAGCAAATTCTCTTGGAGTTCTAAAAAAAGATGGTGTTTCTAAATTGAATAGATGTATTGCTACACATTATTCGTTTCCTTGAACAAAGCTTTCCATAGAATCATAGAATCATTGGGTTGGAAAAGACTTTTGAGATCATGAACTCCAACTGTACCTGTCCACTACTAAATCATGTCCGAAGCACACCATCTACCTGACATTTTGAACACCTCTGGGGATGGTGACTTAACCACCTCGCTGGGCAGACTCTTCCAGTACTTGATAACCCTTTCTGTGAAGAAATTTTTCCTAATGTCCAGCCTAAATTTCCCCTGATGCAGCTTAAGGCTATTCACTTTTATCCTATCACATATCACTTGGGAGAAGAGACCAACACCCACTTCTCTGCAACCTCCTTTCAGGTAGTTGTAGAGAGCAATGAGGTCTTCCCTCAGCCTCCTCTTCTCCAGGCTAAACAACCCCAGTTCCCTCAGCTGCTCCTCGTAAGACTTGTTCTCCAGCCCCTTCACCAGTTTCATCACTCTTCTGTGGACACACTCCAGGACCTCAACGTTTTTCTTGTAGTGAGGGGCCCAAAACTGAACACAGTATTTGAGGTGTTGCCTCATCAGTGCGGAGCACAAGGGTACAATCTCTTCCCTGGTCCTGATGACCACGCTGTTTCTGATACAAGCTGAGATGCTATCAGCTTTCTTGACCACCTGGATACGCTGTTGGCTCATGTTCAGTCGGCTGTCGACCAACACCCCCAGGTCTTTCCTTGCCAGGAGGCTTTCCAGCTGGTCTTCCACAGGCCTGTAGCACTGCATGGGTTTTGTGTCCCAAGTACAGGACTCTGCAGTTGGCCTTGTTAACCTCATCCCATTGGCCTCAGCCCATTGATCCAGCCTGTTCAGTTCCCTCTGTAGAGCCTCCCTACCTTCCAATAAATCAACACTTCCTCCTGGTTTAGTGTCATCCACAAACTTGTTAAGGGTGCACTCGATCCCCTCATCAGGTCATTCATAAAGATATTGGACAGGACTGGACCCAACACCGAGCCCTGGGGAACACCACTAGTGACTGGTCTCCAGTTGGATTTAACTCCATTCAACCACCACTCTTTGGCCCGGTCATCCATCTGGGTTTTAACCCAGCAGAGGGTATATCTGTCCAGGTCAGTGAAAACCAGTTTCTCAAGTAGGATACTGTGAGAAACTGTGTCAAAGGCTTTACTAAAGTCCAGGCAGACTACATTCAAAGTCTTTCCCTCATTCCTCAAGCGGGTCACCCATGCTGAGTGGGCCTGATCTCCCAGCTGTCCTGTGTGTGCTGTGAGATGTCACCCAAGATAACCTGCTCCATGACCTTCCCTGGCACTGAGGTCAGACTGACAAGTCTGTATTTTCCCTGAATTCTCTTTCCGGACCTTCTTGTAAATGGGTGTAACATCTGCCAGCCTCCAGTCCAATGGAACTTCTGCAGTCAGCGAGGACTGCTGGTAGACGATGGAAAGAGGTTTGGCAAGCACCTCCACCAGCTCCTGTAACACCCTCAGGTCAATCCCATCCAGCCCCATAGACTTATGAATTTGCCTAGCAGGTCTCTAACCATTTCCTCTTGGATCAAGGGAGTTTTGTTCTGCTCTTTCTCCCTGTCTACTGGCTCTTGAGGTTGAGTACCCAGGGAACATCTTACCTTACTGTTAAAGACTGAGGCAAAGAAGGCGTTAAGCACCTCAGCCTTATCCTCGTCCTTTATCACTTTGTGACTTTGAAGAATTTTTCAGATCATGTGTAACAAGAGGTGTTTGTTTGCAACAGCTGTGGCAATACCTAAAATCACAATACTAGCAGTGCAGTATTCAGCTCTCCAATACAAAATTGGGCGACCTCAGGAAGTTGCTGTGCTCTTTGTCCACTGAGACAATACAATCAGATTTTGGTATCAGAAAATGTTACTATTGGAGTGGCATCTTCTATTGAGGGCTTCTAGCCAGATGCCTTTAGGAACGCATCAGGGTATCATCGATATTCATTGAACTATGAGGATTCACAAAAATTTGTAACATCCTCTATAGTATATTTTGGGGGATCTTTCTGGAAAGGCGCATTCCTTGAGACAGTCTCTTGAAACTGAGTTTGAAATGGTGATAGGATAGACGTTTACAAAATATGATCTCTTTGCTTTTTATGCAGTGGGCTGATGGGATTTTTTTTTTGTTTAATATAGCATGTAAACTTGCTGTTATGATATTAAGGGAAAAAGTAGTCGGGACACTCTCTGCTGTAGTGTGTACCTCATAACTCTAAGTATGTGATGGGCATTGATGTCAGTCATTAGACCATGCCCTATGTCCATAAAGCTTTTTGTCTTTGTTTGCTACAGCACCAAATAGTTCAGCAGCTTGAACAAGGAAAGAGGAAATATGCAAGGGGAAAAGCAGCAGAAGTAATTTATGTTATAGTTGCTGCTCTGGAGGGCTGAAGATGTCAAAGAGTGGTATTTTGATGACACTATTATAATTAGGAAAAATAGAAATCTGTTTTCTTTTGGAATATTTTCTTATGAAAGCTGAGATTAAGAAAATGGGACTTTCTGTGGTTTTTTTCCCTTTCTTGTTTTTGCACATGTTACAGATAAAATACAAACCATTAACTCCTGCCTAACTGTAACAGGAGAACATGTTTCTTTTAATGTAACTTTACTCTTTCCTTGACAGAGGTGAATATTTAATGAACCCATGAAAGAAAAAAAAGGTGAGAGTTTAAGGATTAATTCCAATTCATCACCAACATTTAGTTTCATAAGAAAGAAAGAGCAAATAATAAAGAGATGAAAACCTGAATAGGAAAGTTAATACTAGCTGTGAACTAGCATTGCTGAGTGACAGAAGTGGTTTTTTAGCTGTGCATTTTTGTCTTCTTGAGTACAAAACCAAGTGGCCATTTGGTTTTTCTTCCCTTGACAAAGAATCAAGAGAACATGCTTTGTGAAACGAAGAAAGCTTTGAAGATATCCTGTTTAAAAGCAAGATTTTAAATCGTAGAATCATAGAATAGCTAGCGTTGGAAGGGACCTTAAGATTATCTAGTTCCAAGTCCCCTGCCATGGGCAGGGACATCCCAGTAAAGCACTAAAGCAGGCTTTTAAAAAAAATTTAAATTTTAATGTATAGTACCACACTGATGAAGCTATAATCACACTTTTGGATTTTTTCTTTTTGGTTTGGTGTTTTGAGGGGTTTGGGAGTTGGTTCTACCTTCCATTGCATGTTAGGAAAAAAATATATCCATAAACAAGAAAAAGATAGGTTTTTAATCAATTTTTGAAATTAACCTTCCTGTAATGTTTGCAGAATATAGTAATATTACAAAGATGTCTTGTCATGAGTAATGAGACACAGTAGCAACCTACTCCTTGCTTAGTGAACAAATAACCGTGAATGGGAAGACTAAGTTGTGTTTCAAAGTGGGATGCCGTTAGTCTGCAGTTAATATATATCCCATAAATGTACTTCTCTGAAGTATTTGTGCACCTAATAAGGAAAAGCTGCATGTTATAAAGGCATAACATCTTTCTTAAACTCCCTAAGACTGTGATCCCCCTCAAAAAAGAGACGATGCAATTAGAAGATGAACAAGAGTTGCTACTTTCTGGGCCAGAGGTTGTAGAGAAACTTTGCCATTGCTTTCAATAGTTTGCTACGGTTTTATGGTAAACATGAGAAACTAGGAGTCCTTGGATACCTCCCAAACCCAGATCTGTTTGTAAATGAGCACCTGTGAACATGTTCAAGAGATTCTTGTTCCTGCACTAATTATTCCTCAAATTTATAGAAGTTATTCGCACAAACACACTTCCAGTCAATAGAGCTCCTATTTGCAAAGTGCTTTGAGATTTCCAGTTAAAAATTAACAGCCTACTACTCTTCTGTTGGGTGGTTTTGACATATTTCACAGTTCTGGTCCTATGACATCCAAACTGAGGACTTGCTGTGGAACATTTTGCATCTCTTCTAGCCAACCCTCCAGAAAATGAGGGTATACACCTGGGTTACATTCCATTGTTATACCTCGTCGCGGCTAAAGAAAATATTCTGAACAAGGAGTGTTCCCCAAACCCTCAGGAAAATCCAGTCACAGACCACCAGGTGCGTGCATCCTTCCAAAGGAAGAAAAAGAGAAGGTAAAAAAGCCCAGTAATACAAAAGACCTCTAGATGTTTTTGGGTTTGAAAACAAGGAATGATTTCTATAGTCTTCCAGAACCTACCACTGTCACTTTCAGATAGAACTTGCACTTTTTAGTGGCATATTCTTTTTACCTGAACCAGAGAGCAATTTTATGTTAAGAACTGTGTCCAATGTTAAAAAAAACCCAAAACTCCTGAGAACATTTTTCTTCAGATTGTCAGCATGAAAGACAAAGTCTTCTGAAAGCTGGGTCAGGAAATGACATCTCCAATGATATCCATCTATTTTGGTTCTGATAAGCCCTTTGAGAGGATTCAGCTTAGAAGATCAGTACAATGACAAACCACTAAAATGCACAAATCTTGGTTGCTGTAACTCATAGGAGAGTCGTGCACTGAAAAGTCATAGTACTCTGCTCATTCTACATCTGATAAAGAAAGGGTATCTCATTATCAATGCCTGCCTGAGCAATTACCTCAGCTATAAATGTCTCCAGGAGCCAATTAATGGCAGTGCCATATTTTATTTACATTAACACCATTGTTAGTTGATACTATATGTATAAAAATATATATTTTTCTCTTCAGTAGATTTGGGAAATTCCTAGAAAGAAAACAATGAGCACGCGATGTTCATGTTTAAGATAAGAGACCACACATATATCCCTTGTTAACTGTAAGAGCTGGGTATTTAATTACCATTTTGTGTGTTTTTTTTAGTTTTAATTTCTAGTGCTAGAGGGCATAAATGTCTCTGTGGAGGTGAAACACACCAGACTTATTATTATTGTTATTTTTGTTATTTGTTACATATCCATGTGTATCACAATGCGTTCCGTTATATGTTACCTAGTGTGAAAGCAAGTCTATTTTATATGCAGATTTAAGGTAATAAGCATTCAGCTTTAAAAAATGGTTCTGGTATCCTGTAGCTTCTCAATAATAATATGCTCTTACATTCCAGCAGAGAAGGATGGATTATGGGTTTTTCAATTTGCATCAGGCATATTAATTGCAGAGTAGGAATTCCACATAAAATATCAATGTACTGGAACAAACTGTTAATGTACCAGAATATGAACACTTACATTCATTTCTTAAGATTTAAATGCAATCTTCTTTTTCATACATCTGAATAGCATTTTTTTTAAGTCTGTTAATGAGAACAATGTTACCAGTGTTTTCTGAAAACCTTAATTAGCTTAAGTGTTAATAGTGCTTTCCTAGTCATTGTACTGGCAAACAATACAACAAGCCATTAGGGAAAGAAAATAATTTGCAGGGTATGAAAAAACTTTAGAGCAGCTTTTAAGAAACATGCCATGCAAGATCAACTTTATGTTGTAATACCAAGCAAAAAAACCATTGAATTCAGGTTCTACTTTCCCCCACCCGGGAAAAAAGATTCCTAAACTAATAAAAGTGTACTTGGAAGTGAAGTTCAGCTGGGAATTTGAAAAGTGGTTTTAATGGTATGGAATCACAAGTTTATGGTTTGTGCTTTATCTGATTCATTCAAATTACACAAAGAATCCAAGAATTATGTTTTAATAGGTATTAATGATGCCAAAAAATTTTGCTGCATAGAGAAAATAATTATTTAAGTAAGCAAATATTAGATAAAAAAATCTTTTTTTGTGACACTTAACAGTTCAAAAGGGGTTCTTTGTAATATTTATCTTATTGCTTGTCTTATTATTAATATTTATCTTATTGCTTGTCTTATTATTAATATACCTGAGCAAGTATATATCTCACTGTTCATTTCAATATTAGACCATAACTGCACTAAAATATGCTGTTGTCAAGGCAAATTAATTCATTCTCTCTTTTTACTGTTTTGTTTTATGACTGCTCTGTTTCAAACTACTAATCTTTAACGGGCCTTCAACTTTTTCCCCCCTTTTTCTTAAAAACAGCAAATGAGTGCAGGTTCTTCCTATTAAAGACAAACAGAAAGAGAAAAATATTTGAGTTTGCATGCCACAGCTGCAGGCTGTGAATTATCACCCTAGGGAAGAGTGGAAATACCACCCACATAATCCAACAAGAGGCCCGATTCGTTTTGTGTCTGAAGCAATCACTGTAGTCTTGCAAAGCTGAAATGAGTTTCCTTTGCAGTCTTCACTGGAGAAAAAAATGAGAATATCACCCCTACTAATTCAAAGCAAGGTTCCACTTTTTAATTTATTTTTAATCCTATTTCACTTTTTCTCTTTTTCTTCCTTAGCTTCATACTATTTTGCAACTAGCTTGATTTTACATATAACAGTGGAATTGAATTTGAGATAGGATAGAAGGGACAACCAAGCAATATCTTCCCAGCCCTATCAATCTCAGCTGGACTTGTGACAAGTGATTTAGTTACTATATAAGAATCAAATCCAAGGAAATTTTCAGAGCCTGTTTTTAGGCTTCTAATCATTTTAGGGCAATCGGAAAACCTTGCTTCCTATCTCCCGCACAGGATGAATTACCTGACATCTGTTTAAGATCCCAGTGGAAGCACCTGCCTAGGGTCCTCTCTAAATATGCAGGACTCTACTCAGTATTCATAGGCTCACTTTATATAGCTTCCTACAGAACTTCAATAGTGAATAATGAAGAGAGAGATATGAAATTCTGCCTTTTAGATTCTTTACTCAAGGCCGTAGGGAGGTTTTGTCCTTTTGGGATTCTGATGCTTGAATATTCACTTGGAGATCTTTAAAGTGCTCAGGATCTTTCTTTCAAAAAAAAATGAGCTGGATTAATGATTTAAAAGTTCAGCTACTGACAGATGAAATGATGACTGCAGTAAAAGTGTGCAGGTTGCAGTGCTTGTCCAGAAGCAATCCTTGTTATTGCTTGGAAATGTTTGCATGCTTGCTGCCCATCCCTTCATACAATGATATAGTCAAAGGGTTGTGGTTATTAGGGCAGCAGGAAGTGGAGGGGTAAGACAGAAAGTGAGAAGGAGAGCAGGGTAGTTGATTTGAATTTCTTGAAGAAGGTGGAATTAAATATACGTTTTTTTTTACAGTTGGGCTAGGTAATCTTTGTAGGTAATTCTATGTCTCCAGTGAGCGTCTTGGACACAAGATTAATGTTTCTGTTCTACAGGAAGAGGAAACTGCAGCTATACGTTTAATGTATGTGAGCAGGTGAGCTTTGAGAATATTTTCCAGATCAAATCTCTCAGCAGAGTTGGATAGCTGCATGAACGATATCAGAATACCGACCAGGCTTTGGGTTGAGCGAGGTGCTATCCTGCTCAGTTTTCTTCAGAAACATATGGATGCGGAAGGCTTCATTACTTAATCTGACTGTACAACTCTTTATCATAGAAAGTTCATAGATTTCAGATTGTTCCTAGCAAGCAAAGCAAATTCATTAAAGCACCTAATGTCATTGTAATTACTTTTCACTATCAAATAGTAAAAATTGTCTAATATTTCAATACTTTATTGGTCTAATCATTCTCTAAATTTAAATTGAGATTTAAATAAAAGTTATATAACAAATGATTCTAAATCTTTAGTCACATCTATATGTGCTTAAATTCATGTGCATTTCAAAACTAAAGCCTAGATCAGTACTTATTCTAGTGACAGCAGAAATACGTCTCAGAAATCAGTGAGTTCCCACAAATTTTACTGAGATCCGTTAAGTTCTAGAAAGATGTAGGTAGTATACTTAATATACTTAGACATATGTAATGATCTAGAAGTAAACATTGTTTTAAGCATCAATAAAAAATACAAAACTGAAAATATATATATTATTATTTTTCAGTTTACTCGTAAAACATAGCTTTAGCTGTGTTTTATTATGTATATTAAGAAACCGTAGTCTCTGCAAAGCTTGCCAGCATTGCTTGTGAACTCACAAGAACAGGCAAACTAAACAGAAAAGAAACGTGAATATAGGGGAAATAACTGTTCTGAGAGCTTTGGCATGGCCCTCGTTGCCAGGGAAACCTCTTCTTTGTCTCTACGTGTTCAGAATGGTTTTCTCATTAGACACTGAACCTGATCATCGCTTTACAATACTGGGGGAAAAAAAAAGAGTGGGAAGGGGGAGGGGAAAAAAAGAGCAAGGAAGGGGAAAAGTAACAGGTCTACAAATCTTCAAGAACATGCTAAAAATGAATAAGGGTAATCTTAAATAAATCTATGTGTAATTAAAAATCTTAATGATGTTCTGTTGAGTGTAAATTCGCCCAGGCTGCTTCCCTCCACATTTATCTGCAGGTGAAGGAATGAGCAATTCTTGATTGTCTTTTACTGAATTAATAAAGAAAATAAGTGCAAACGATAAAACTTGTCAATTGCATGTTTTATCTAAAATATATCTCTTACTTTTAAATATTGCAAATGTCTATTTAATAAGGTCATTCAGCTTATTTAACTGCCTCAGACATTGCTTTAGCATTGCTACAGCAGATTTTATTGATGGAGTCAGAAGCATAAAATGGCAAGGAAAAGCCTATAGAGGTGCATTTATTACCGTGATCATAAAGAAGAGTGGTGAAAAAATACTAAAAATGTGAAAATATGTAGTGACAAGAGAGTTACTTTATATTACCTGCTAAGTTTTAATCAAGGCACTAAAATGAGCACCACATAAACATCTGAAGTGCAGCAGAAGTAGATGCAGTTTCAAGGTATTACTCACTGGTAATACAACTATGAACTCAAGGGCCGTTTGGAGCTCAGTTCCTGCCCTTTGCTGATGAGAAAAGCCTTTGAAAACGGGGTCAGAACTTAACCTACACCCTCTGTGGCTTATAATTTCAACAAAAGGAAAAGATTTTAAAGTCACAGTCCCCACATGTCTGTTCTTTGCTATGAAAATTGAAATCAAATCACAGGTGAAAGAGTTCACAAATGCCTAACTTCTTTGCTTATGTTTATGAAGGAGGAAACCAATCCAGCTTGTTTAGTTGTTATTTTTTTTTTCAGCTGTACCAGATTTGAAACTGATGAGTTAGGGGCAAAACTAGAAGTATGCCTGACCAGGTGATCTGAGAGTAATTGGTTTCTTTCCAAGAGTGCAAAGAAATGACACAAACTAGATTTAAATGCACCTGGAGCCATTTTCCTTCTCACTCAGTGATAACCTATGCTGAATCTCTGACTGTTGCCTAAGGAACAGTATATAAATTAATTATTATCATTTTTTTTTTAAAGAATGCTCTTCATATAACAAGCATTTTCCTGGAATCCTCTCCCTCACACCTCAGATACCGATAGCATTATTAAAATTGTGCTTGCAGATTATAGGTAGAAGAAAAGAGAAAAGAAATGGCAAAATGCAATCACCTATCCACTACAAGGCAAGAACATAACGTACACATGATTTCCTTGGAAAGTAGCTCTTTTCAGTTCCATTCAAAGTTTAATGAAAGATGAGTTACTCCAAGATAGATATTTTTTCCAAACAGACACCTGAGGCACAGAAAGCTATTTTGGAAGGCTTCTGTAACCATCAAGCTGTTTTGCCTTCTGTATGGCACTCTGACACATAGAGAAGATCTACATGAAGATCCTGGATTGCACAGGTGATAACTTCCCTTTCCGAGTGATAGGAGAGCCAACAAGGAGGGGTGCTATGCTGGACCTTGTTTTCACCACAAGGAAGGCCTGATGGGGAGTGCAAAGCTCAAAGGAAGCCTTGGTGGCAGTGACCATGAAATGGTGGAATTTGAGACTGTAGCAAGGAGGGTGCACAGCAAGCTCAATGAGCCGACAATTCAAGAAAGCAGACTTTGGTCTCTTCAGGGATCTGCTTCATAAAGTATCATGGGACAAAGCCCAGAGGGTCCTAAGAAAGCTGGTTAGTATTCAAGGATCACCTCCTCCAAACTCAGGAGCAATGCAACCCCATAAAGAGGAAGTCAGGCAAAAATGGAAGGAGGTCTTCATGGATGAACAAGGAACTCCTGGACCAACTTAAACTCAAAAAAAAAAAAAGAACCCTGCAGAGGGTGGAAGCAAGGGCAGATAGCCCAGGAGGAATACAGAGAAACTGCCCAAGCAGCCAGGGATCAGCTTAGATAAACTAAAGCCCTGAGAGAGTTAAATCTGGCCAAGGATGTCAAGGACAAGAAGAAAAGCCTCTATAACTGTGTCAGGGATAAATGTGGGCTCTTTCCAGATGGAAACAGGAGAACTGGTTACCCAGGATATGGAGAAGGCTGAGGTACTAAGTGACTTTTTCACCTCAGTCTTCACCAGTAAGGGCTCAATTCATGCTGCTCAAGTCACAGAAGGCAAAGGCAGGGAGAATGAAGAACTGCCCACTGTAGGAGAAGATCAGGTGCAAGACCATCTAAGGAACATGAAGGTGCACAGGTCCATGGGACCTGATGAGATGCATCTGTGGGTCTTGAGGGAACTGGTAGATGAAGTTACTAAGCCACTATCCATCATATTTGAGAAGTCGTGGCAGTCTGGTGAAGTTCCCACTGACTGGAAAAGGGGAAACATAACTCCCATTTTTAAAAATGGGAGAACCAAGGAACTACAGGCCAGTCAGCCTCACCTCTATGCCTGACAAGATCATGGAGCAGATCCTCCTGGAAACTCTGCTGAGGCACATGGTAATTGATGACAGCCAATATGGCTTCACCAAGGGCAAATCATGATGAATTTGGTGACCTTCTATAATGGGGCTGCAGTTATGACGGATAATGGAAGAGTAACTGACATCATCTACTTGGACTTGTGCAAAGTGTTTGACACTGTTCCGCATGGCTTTCTTATCTCTAAATTGGAGACACACAGATTTGACTCATGGACCACTTGGTGGATAAGGAATTGGCTGGATGGTTGCACTCAAAGAGTTGTGGTCAATGGCTCAATGTCCAAGTGGAGACCAGTAATGAGTGGCATTCCACAGGAGTCACTACTGGGACCAGTGTTGTTTAACATCTTTGTTGGAGACATGGACAATGTGATTGAGTGCACTCTCAGTAAGAAGAGAAGGACATCAGTGTGTTGGTGGATGAGAAGCTCAATGTGAGCCGGCAACGCATGCTCACGGTCCAGAATGACAACTGTATACTGGACTGCATTAAAAGGAGTGTGAGCATCTGGTTGAAGGAGGTGATTCTCCACCTCTACTCCACTCTCATGAGACCCAACCTGGAGTACTGCATTCAGTTCTTGAGTATTCAGTACAGGAGGGATCTGTTCTAGTGGGTGCAGAGTAGGACCATAAAGATGATCAGAGGGCTGGAACACCTCCCATACAAGGACAGGCTGAGAGTGTTGGGCTTGTTTAGCCTGGAGGAGAGAAGGGTCCGGGTGGACCATAAAACTGCCTCCAGTAGTTCCAGGGCCTACAGGAAAGGTGGTGAAGGGCTATTTATCAGGGAATGCAGTGGTAGGATGAGGGGTAAAAGTTTTCAGCTGAAACAGGGTAGATTTAGAGCAGATATTAGAAAGATAATTTTTACTGTGAGAGTGGTGAGGCAATGGAAGAGATGGCCCAGAGAAGTCATGGAAGCCCCATTGCTGGAGGTGTTCAAGACCAGATTGGATGAGGCTTTGAGCAACCTGATCTAGTGGAAGGTGTCTCTGCCCACTTGTCTATGTCAACGAGGCTGGAACTAGATGATCTTTAATGTCCCTTCTAACACAAACCAGTCTATCATTCTATAATTATATGAATATGAAGTGCAAGTAGTAGCAGCAAGAAAAGTACTAGAATATTGTTTGAAGTAGTCCGGCTCTACAATATTTGAAACAACTGCTTTCTGTACCACTGGCTTAATAACAACTTTTGGTAAATATAAAGTAAATGGTTCCTCTTGGCTTCCCTTTTAAGTAAACACATACTAGAACACCTAGGTTTGAAGACGAAGATTGAAAAACGCTGCTTGAATCTTAATGCAGAAGTGTGTGAGCTTGGATGTCTGTGAGAAAAAGCAATTAATTAGAAGATACAGTTATAGCTGGCTAGTTGTTTTTATAATAGCTCTGTTTTGTTATGACAGTTTAAATGAACCAGGCTGGAAACTTAGGACTTCAGTGTGAATAACATTTCAAAGTCCCACTCATGATTTGGGCTGTCAAGTACCAGATTTTTTCTTGGGTTAGTCTCTACTGACATAATTTCTTGATTGCGTTAACAGACCTAAAAAGTAAAATCTTGTGTCTCCTCATTTTAGAGGAGGAGTTTGAAAGAATATTGAAGAGATTTCAATAACTTACTGATCTCTCAATGCAGAAAAAGAAAAATATTTAAGAAAATATATGTATACTTTTCAGTCTCAAATATTTTAAAGAAATAAGGCATGTTTTCTTAAACAAGAGAACAGAAAATAAAGAAAAGAAATTAAAATGCAACTTTTGTTCCACCATAGTTTTTAAGCTTATATGTTAATTTTAGCTTGCACAAGTTGTATTGCTGTTATGGCTCAGGGCCTCGCTTTAAAGAAGGAAAAGCTTCTTCTTATGCACCTTGTGAAATCTCTACAAAAGCTGTACCTATCAGTGCATTGAAAATAATTATTTTTCAATGTACAATACTGTACAAGATACCAAATACCTCACAATCCTTTCTTTTACATACGCTGTTTTGAGACCCAAGGAAACAGTCTTATCTAAGTTTAAGCCCATTAAATGTTACACACCCCATGTGCTGGCCTTAAGGCAGAAATGGGTGCACAGTCTCCATCATCACTGAATCCGAAACTTCCAGAACTAAAAATATAAGCAGTTCTAGTTGGAGGTCAAGACTATGAAGGAAAAAGTGCACTTGTACAGACTGCAAAAAAGGAAACCAAGAAGTCTTCAGGCAAAAGTCCTTATGTAGTCACTGAACCCACAAACTGACTCTTGCACATACAAGTCAGCCTTTCAACACAAAAATCAGAAAATAAGTAAGCAAAGGGTTTTGACCTTTCAGAGTGGTTTAAGTCACAAGTAGATTGTATATTGTAGATGCCTAATATCCTCACAAGACCCTTGGTCCTCAGATACAGTGCACACTTTGCTTTCTGATCTCAGCATATCTCCAAGGCCATTGCAGGAAAGGAATCAGCAGGTCAGTTTCATCTTTATCCTGTTGGTTTTGACATGTGACAGTGTGCATCCCTTGGATAACCAACTAGAAGGACTAAATGTGACAATGGTGTAAATCCCAGCTCTTGCACAAGACGCATACAGGAAAAGGAGTGACATCATTTATTTAATGTATATATAGAAGCACAGAAGAAAGGCACAGGTCTCCCACCTTAGCTAGCCTTACCAGAACATGATGAGTGCCCTTGTTTCTTTCTTGTGTTTCTTTCTTCTCCTAAAAAGCCACCTTTAACAAGCACCATCATTGAAGGGAACCTTAAAATTCACATTTGAGTCCAGTGAGGAAAATGCAATCTGTTGTCTCTCTGTTCTGCCTCTCTGTTTGGTAAAAAAAATAAACAAATCACTATCTCAAAGCTGAAAAGAAATAAGAGGTGTACACTAGATATTAGGCTGCTAAATGCCAATTATTTTACTACAGCCCCAAAATTACAGTTTGTTTGGATATTTTGAATGTAACTTCACCTTTAAAAGGAAGAATTCTTATCAATCAATTGATATTTTTAAACATAGTATTGTCACTGAAAACCTAAAATCACTGACTGCTCTCACGCAGATTTGGTACCAACAGACTTAAAATAGTATCCTTTCTAAGCTTTAAGCTTTGGGGCACAGTGTATGTGCAGTCTAATGGCAATTCTTGTCTCAGCATAACATACATTAAAAGTCTAAAACAAACTGTAAGGATTATTTTTAGGTTTTCTTTTCCTGTCTCTCCATGCTTTGAAATTATCTCTGAAACAATAGTATTACACGCATGGTATTACGTACTGGTATTTCAGGTATATTCACGGATATTTGAAAGGATGCAAAAAGACACTTTCTCTTCTGGGTTCAAAGTTGTAGCTATATTTGCAGGTGAAAGACAAGAAAAAAATGAAAAAAAAAAGAGAATTTACCCTGTTGGTAGCAACCTACCATTGTCAGTCTTATTCCTAATCACACTGAGGCAAAAAGTAGCTCTGACACTTCTGTGACTGCTCCAGCCCATTGTAAACAGGAGGTGGCAGTTCTAGTCTTTGATCCCATATGCCGCAGTGTTATAAAACGGCAGTAAGTAGCTGGGGAAGACATTTCCACAATACGAACTCTAAATAGCTTTTCCAAGGCTAGTTGGAGCTGCTGCTCGTTTAATCTCTTTTTGCAGAAGGCTAAAAAGTGTTACAGAATGTAAAGAAAAAAAAAAAAGGAAAAAAACAGAACAGTTTTCTGACAGCTCAGTATTGGTGGTGTGATAGAGACGATAGAGACTCTGGAACTATCTGCACTGCATCCCAAGCTTTTTTCCAAGGTGCAACCACGCAAAAATTGTGGGTTTAGGACTTTTTTTGAAACAAAATCCCCTTTATTCGTCTCACGCTCTCTTTCAAGCATTACTTACACAAATCTTTCTTGTCACAGAAAATGCTTTATATTCTATAGTAGTAAAATTCTGCTTAAAACTGAATTAATGCCTCCTTCCCCCATTACATGGCAGAGTGAAGGCTAACAGGGGAGGACCTAAAATTCAGTAAAGCCTATGCAACAAGCCATTATTTTTAAATTTCTGTTGCTTTTTTCAGATGCCCTTCATTTGCTAAGAAGGCATTGCATTATCATTAAAGTAACTTCATGATGGAATATTCTCTGCCAACTCTAGATATGGCAATAAAAAGGCTCAAAGAACATATTAAAAAATATATGACAGTGAAGACAAACAGCAAAGAATCACTCTGAAAGCCTTTTACTACAGAAACAGCCTGACATCTAGGAGAAGTAATACAAGTAACTACTGTATTTACTGCTTTTTAATTCAGCTCTATGTCTGATCATGAAAAATGTCAGGAGCCACAGCAGGAATATATAGCACAACTGTCTTGAGAATTTTATAGAAGGTCTGGAATTAGGCGGAGATGGGAACTACTAAAACCACCTGACATACAGAATCATGAAGGGCAACACATATCTCCTAAGTGCTGGTATCCATGAAGCTGTGTAATGTAATTGGCAAACTACAGCCTTACTTAGGAAGAGATTTGGGATGTTTCATTCTGAACAAATATTTTTTACCTTTCTGATAATCCATCAACATCACCCATGTAAGTAACTACTCTCAGAGTAGAATGACTGCTTTGTAGCATGATGTGTGAAACTAGGACATAATGTCACGGCCATAGATAACAAAATATCCCACTCTTCCCATCCTGGTGTCCAGTGGGAACTCCTGTAGTCAGACACTTAGCAGTGTACATTAATCTTCACAGGGTTATACAGGACATTTCTAACTCAGTTCCCTTACATCCCAACAACTGAGTATGTCCAACTGCAGAAAGATAAGACACAAGTCTGATGTTGTTAATCAAACAGGCACACACTCACATATCCATTCACATATTTCACAAAAGGAAGAGAATCTAGATTATGTCTTGTAGCCACGGAGAATAAGAATGATAACACCAGCACTGAACTGAGGAAGAAATCTGCTTATAATTGTGGAAGTATTGAGGAGGCAGGAAAGTAGTACAGAGGTATTGACACATAAGCATTTTAAGGATTTACATACAATGAAACTCTCACAGCGTAATTACTGTGTATCAGCTGAACCACCATAACAGTCCCCAAGAGTGCCTTTCAGCTAATACCAGGTCCAGAACACTACTTATCCTTCTTTACTTTCCAACCAAGCTATGTTTAACTACATTGCACTTACCAAGCACTAGAGGAGCATAGATGAACAGGTTGATGGTTCTGACATATAGTACCTCAGGCTGTGTTAATCTGACATGATATCTATGTTTCCTTGGATTATTTCCTAAAAAAGTACTAAGGCAGGGTAAAATCAGCACTGCATATCCTAATTTAAGGGGACATCTGGCAAACCAAATTTCTCACACAGAAGATCTCATGGCAAGAGCTAAGAGGCTGTGAAAAGATTCACAGAAGTTCTTGGTATAAAACTGAAAAAAAGAGTGAGACTTCAGTTCCTAAAATTGAGTTCTAAGCAGAGGTAGGTGCCTTCCTGCCTGCCACAAAGAACCCCCCATTAAGGTTTGAATTTTCATACATTAAGACATTTTCATAGTCTCCCTCTATCCATGACAAATAAGACCAACTCCCAACTGTACCACTCGCAACTTCTCACGTGGAAGAGATTTGGAGCCCAAAAATTTATTTCTCTGTGCGTGTGCAAAAACCAGATGTCATAGGGCATTCTGAGACATATTTTCTAGTGACTTTGCTGAAATTCTGTCACTTCTGCATAGTTATTCCAGGTTTCCTGGGACTGGAATCTCCATGGATCCCTATGTTGCATGTCCATGACAAGTGCCTTGAATGCAACCTACAGAGCTAGGCTTTTTTTTTCTCTCCTGTGTTGTGTACTGATACACTTTTTTTGTGATAAGGACAGCTCTGTCTCTGAGAATCATTTCTCTTAGAAGACTAGACATGATCTGGGATACTAGGTCTCAAATTCCTCTTGCTGTGTAAACATTGGATTCTAATCTCACATATAGAAGTTTCATGTGGTTCATGGTGGCATCCAGGCACTTGCGTAGTTCAGTTGTGTTCTGAGCACACAAATGCAGATCAGCACTCCTGAAAGAGTTGCCTATTCTGGGAATCACATTTTGAGTGTTCCGGGGTCCAGCAGTGGTTATGATAGCTATGTAGCCTTGTGGATATCCCCTGAGAAAGCAAGACAGATAGTACACTCAGCATGGAAACAGAGGCAGAGAAGAATATGGTCTCTGAAAAGCAATTCTGAGGCTATGGAGTAGATGATGAGGCATCTATGCCCGCCTGAGAAATCAGATTTATAAGGTTCTTGTTAAAGTTCAGGTACATAAATGGTCCTGTGAGTTTCAGTGAGATTACTGAGGAAAAAAATTGGATGCATGGTTAAGTTTCTCTTCTTCCTCCAAGAAGAGAAGGTATACAATATATTGAGTCCACTAGACTTTCATTACATTTGAAAAAAAAACTTAGAATTGTAAAGACTCAGACACAGAAACAAGTTGCTGAAGGTCAAAAAGGTATTGCGTGTCAGCTGAGACACACAAACTGTTCATCTGAGTTCTCTTTCATTGCAGATGTGACTAAATGAAATTATTTCAATTTTGCAAAAGTAGGAGCCCACACATCAAAAAAAGGGGAGAGGAGAGGAGAGGAGAGGAGAGGAGAGGAGAGGAGAGGAGAGGAGAGGAGAGGAGAGGAGAGGAGAGGAGAGGAGAGGAGAGGAGAGGAGAGGAGAGGAGAGGAGAGGAGAGGAGAGGAGAGGAGATTAAAAAGGAGAAAAAGAGGAGGGGGGAAGGAAGAAAGAAACTATCTGCCATCAAGAACCAAATAATTGAGAAAAATGTCAAGTATAAAATCACTATTTCTGAAAGCAGAGAGACAGTACTTACAGATGTGAAAAACACTAATCTAAACAAAAAATGAAAAGTAGGACAGAATTCAAGAGGGTGAATTCTATATTAAAAACTGGATAATCTCACAGAAAACAGCATGGCTTTTTAATTCTGCCTTTTTACCATCTCAGTATTTGTAAAATGTAATTGAAATCTTTTTCCCCTCAATATTAGATTTGAAAATTTCTGTCTTACTTCGCTCATTTTTATCCAGAGTAAGCAGATTTGTCCAAGAAGTTATCAGAGACATCTTATTCTGCAACTATTGAAATAAGCTTTTTTACCTCTTCTCTAAACCACATGTGCACATAGATGCATATTCTTCTCTACTAACTTTTTGGTCTTACATTCTCACCTTTTCCCACCAGATTTACTTCACGAGCATTAGACTTTTCTACTAATTATTAAACATCAGAAAGGCATAATCATACTAATTCACCTTTGCAGTGTCATCAACTTTCATTTAAATATAAAGACTTCCCCTGCTGCTGAGCTAACAAATATGTTTTGTTCCCTGGATATTACAATAAAAAGAGCAACTGTCTTTCCTTACTTCTATCAAGAAGAAGAAACAAAGTTGTGGCTTTGTTTGGCTTTACCTCTCAAATGTTCATGCCATTCCTAACTTTAATTTATTTCTTTCTTCTGAAAGGTTTATTACAAATAGTTTGGCTAGACAAATCAGACTGTGTTCCAGATAGAATTAGCCTAGTAATTGAACCAACATAACAATAAAATTGAAATTCTAAGTACAAGATATTCTTTGGAGAAGTTGTTGGGTTTTCTGTTTAAAAACAAATTGCAGATACTTCATGATAAAATAAGCAAGATTCAAACTTGCAAGAAACTCTGAATCTGCAGACTCTTATTTGCATAGATACAGTGTTGATAGTAGTGACTTATTTTCCCTTTAAAAATAATAAGAAAAGAGAACACTAGCACCAAAGCCTCCTATATATAGTGACACACAGAGCAATTTTTATATTTCAGAAAAGGTCAATCAAAAATAGATATGGTAAAAGTCCAGTTAATAAATAATCTTATTAAACATTGCACTCATTGTTTTCCAGTCACACATTAGTCATCTACAGTGACCTCAATGTCATTTTTAACATATTATTTCAAAGTCCTTGCTTTATTATTGAGAAGGAAAATATTTTTAGATTGAAAAGCTCCATGTATAGTTGAGGTCCAGTTCAACACAAATGAACAATTTCCCCATAGACATGAAACTACTGTGACAAGAACATTAATAATATCTCTGAACGTCTACCACCCAATTTAAGTTTTTTGAAGAAACTCACATTTTTATTGAGAAATACTAGAGGAACAAAAAGAAAAATGAAAGAAGAGGTAGGAGAAGTTATTTTGCAGGTAAAGCTGGTTGAATTAGTCATTCTTTTACATTTAATCTTTTAAATTACTGCTTAAAATAACAATCCTAAACCCATATTTTCAGTTTCAGTAAAAAGGAGGTGCATCTTTGCATAACAGGCCATTCCTTTAACAGTGGAATTTCTGAAGATGGTTAAATGACTTCGATATCACTTTGAACTTGAAAAACACTAGATGCCTGTCGCAAATTTTTTAAAATCCCTAGAAATGTCTTAGATGCCATTTTTTTTGAATTGGCTTCCCCTTCTCTTGATATCCATAAGCATAAGGAAGGCTGATATAAGCACCTAATTTTGAAAATTTATCACTTATGAATGCACTGTTCAATGTGTTCCTTCCATTCTGCATTGAAATAATTCACACTGGATTTTAACAGTATTGTAATAAGTTGCTGGAGAGGTTTATACTTCTTTTACAATCCAAGAATTGAAAAATCTTAATTTTGATAAGCTTTTAACCTACTCAGATGACAGTCTTATTTTCAAATATGCATCCATCTCTGAGTAGTCTATCCCATTGTAAGTTATAATTTGGCTGCAATGTTATTCATAAAATGTATTTGATCTATTCCCATTTTATCTATTCACACAGGAGATCTGCTCTTCAGCAGTTTGATGGCAATTTTACAAGGACTATAATGACAAACATCTAACTATAAATGATTAATAAATCAGTTATGCAGTTTTAGAAGAATAACCTGGTCAGTATATTAAAAAGAAAGTGAAGAAACTTTGCCATTGTGAATACAAAGGCTGCCAAATACTTCTAAATTATTTGTAAAATACAGAATGAATTTGCTATTCATTGTAAAAAATAAAGGGGAAATACAGGTATTTTAGAGAAAATAAGAATGCTCAAGGGCATGGAAAAAAACAATAAGAGCATGAAAAATTTGGGATTTTTTTCTGAAAGGAAAAAAAAAGGATCAGAAATGTGTATAAAATACTGAACGATCAAAGAGTGCAGATGAAAAAAACAAAGGAAACATTTCCTATCTTGGTTCTATAATAGAAAAGAGATAATTAAGTAGTAGAAGGTATGAAGTAAATAACAGGTTATAGTTCCTCATGAAACATTGAGTCAAAGAAACTCAAAAGAGTAAACGGAAGACTGGACATGCAATTCCCAGTGTGGATCAGTGCAGAACTTCTAACCTAAAGAGAGATCCTGACCCACTCTGGATTAGAATGAAGAACACTTCAAGCTACATACAATGGAACAGCAGCACTTGTCATTGATGATGATGGATAGATAAAGTACTGAGTAGGACTGCACTCTAAGAGAAGGTCGTATCTCACATTCATGGGACTTGATTTTGCCATCTGTCTGTAGGGAGGATGATCAAACTTAGACCAGGACAAAAAGAAAATTGCAATATTTATTGTGTTCAGTTTCCCTTATGAAACTGTATAAACTCTCGTGTGCAACAACTTTTGAGATTGAAGGTAAGTGGAAGAAGCTATGAACATGAAAAGAGAGGTCTTGATACATCAGTTATTGTACTGGTGGCGGTATTTGGGAAATAATCTTATGACCTGCATTTCTAATGGACAGCAATTCAAAAAATGTTGTTTCTTGTCATGTTATATGTGTGAGAAGGTAGTTTTGCATCTGTCGACCATTTTTTTCTCTCTCTTAAGATGTTAATCTGAAAATGTACATTTGTGCAGCAGTACATTTTAGACATAATTTTTTTCTGCTATAACCCAGATTTACTCAGTACAATAAAATTCCAAGAAAAAAAACAGAAATAATTTTCAATCTCCGACCATAACATGAGTGCCTGTACGCTTTGTAAAGGTATCTGGAAGGTGAAAACTTGTTTAGTTCCAATGCGAGTACGGGAAGACATTGTTGAGATCTTTTTAAAAGATCTATTAATATTTGTTGTCTGAATCTTCACAAACTTGGTTCAGAGGGAAAAAAAAAAGGATTTTTGCATGATTTGATTTAGAATAGCAGAAGCTAGACCGGACTGGGATTCTGTATCTTAAAAAATCATTTAGCTGTCAGTTCAGACATAATAACCATCTACATGTATCTGCTAACTCCATGCTAGTAGCAGAGTTGATCTCTTTCTCTGAAATTTAGGGACAGTACCACAGATAAATAATTCATTATTGTGAACTGACTTCACAACAGTTTAATTAAGATTGCAGAACAGCCTCGGGGCTGACTATTATTGTGGCATGGATGGTAATTTAAAAGTTGAACAGCACTGATCTGGATGTGCTAGATTAGTCACTTGGAAACAGTATTTTCTCATCTATTATAACGCCTCATCTTTATGCTAATGTTTGAAAATCTCTTGTCTGATTTTCTGGCATCACGCATGCAGCAAAGGCTTTCTGTATATATGTTAGTAATGAAGAGTCTATGGAGAGAGGCTTTGCACAGCAGAGATGTGTAAACAGAACTTCCACTGCTCAGTAACTAAATAATGGATGAACAATTCAGGGAAACACAAACTACAGGATATCAAAATCAAAACGGCTGGCCACAGTGCCCAGTTAAGAAATTATTCCTTAATCTTCTGATTCTAAAGTTTAAACTGCCAACTTGTGAACCACGTGAAAGAACAGTTAAGCACGTTATCTTAGAACATGGATTTGAATCAGCCAAAAATGGAAAAGAGTTAAACTCAGAATGAAAATATCTCTTTCATTATAACCATTACTAAGACTGAAAGAGCTTTTGGAACAGCAGGAAAGCTGAATAACAGTTATAGTCCAGTCCCTGTGTATACCGAATAGTCTGAATGGGAAGTGCCCTTTCTCCACTAGATGATTGAAAACAGAAGGTGGTGAGACATGAGTTTGCTGTGAGAGTAATAAAATACAAACTTGCAGAGAAAGTGAGCTGTTCTGTTTCCACTTGTATTGTTGTTTTCATTTGGTTTTGAAACTTGATTACCTGGGTACAGCAAAGAAACAATTCCCATGAGCTATTTTCTCATTTTGAGAACAGAAAGGAATAATATCAAACAGTGCAAGGAAGCAAGGGTGACGAAGGCTGACAATTGTGAAGACATAACATTTCTTGGAACCCTCTAGTGTCATTTCCCTTCTGAAGACACTTACTCCCAGGCATTCAGAATATATCTGTTGCTTTTAGTAAGAAAGCTTTCAACCAACTTAGATACCAAATTCCAGCAACTGAAAGTTTATTACTGGTGATACCTGAGTCAGGATTAAAAAACTCAAACAAAATGAAATAAAAACCAAGCCAAACCTTCCAGGCTTTTAGGTCGTAAGTTGAGCTGGGCTGGCAGTTAGAATAAACTGCCCTTTCATTTGTACACAAAACAAATACCTGCAAATCACTGAGCTTATAAAAGCTCAAACCCATTATACTATTTTAGAAAGCTGCATTCTAGGGTAGAGTAGAACTTTAGGCAAAGATTGTCCGTGTTCCTGGTGATTTTTCTCTACAGAAAGAAATTTAACTGTTTTCCCTCCTGTTTTTCACCCATTCTTGCACACAAGAAGTGATGAATCTGCAGAAATATAACATCCATTAAATATTAAATAGTAAACCAAACATTGTTTCATTTCCCAGAAAACAAACCTTATTTTATATACTGCTGGAAAATTAGGAACTCTACTGGATAATACTTAACCACACATTTGAGGATGTAAATGGTGAAGAAAAGACTATGTGAAAGACCATGTAATATCAAAACATAGAGTTACTTAAGAAAAAAAGTTTAGAAGTGTTTTGTTTACACTGTTGTTGTAATGCATAAAATAATTGAACACACCAAGAAGTAGGATTTAATTAGCTTAAGGCATGAAGAACACACACATATTTAAGTTTTGGCCAGTACCCGCATTTGTTTGGAAACCTGTAGGTATCTGAGGTTGTTCACGTGTCTGTGTAGTTGTAATAAAAATTGCTTTGTAAACTACATAGGGATGATGCTCCAAGGACATTCATACAATAATCTGTGTCTTTCTGGAGGGTCCGGCCCAGGCAGCCTGACGCCCTGGAGCAGCCAGCTCCAGACCTTGAGCTCAGCGAAGTGAGGGAGAGCCGTGCTTACCCTGCACCTCTCCTCCGTTGAACCCAGCACCGCAGATGGGGCCCTCAGGTGACATCTCAGGCTCCATCCTTGAGGTGCTGCACCACCTCCACTATTCATTGCTGGTGCCACAAAACAAACACACAAATGGCCAGCCTTCAGACAAAATGTTTAAGGCAAAGAAAGAAGCAAAGTCAGGTTTTACACTCTTCCCTGATCAGTCTAGCTTTGCTATTGATTCCTTATTCCAACTTATTTAATGTAAAAGCTGTTACATAAGGTGGTTAAAGTCGCTTAATGAGCTAACCGATTAGGAAGAAATGGATTTGAGATGACTTTGAACCCACTCTGAGTTTCCCAAAGAACCAAAATTCAAGAGGTTTGGGATCCTCGAGGAAAAGAGTAGAGGACAGTTCTTTAATTAATAGGATGTTTGTGTAGCAATTATATTTACTACTAAACAACCTTGGTTTTTTCATGGAACCAGAACATAAAATAATCCTGTTCTCCTTAATTTATAATAATCCTTAACTTATAATAATCCTTAACTTGTCTCCAGTGACAAGTTAAGCCCTTGTCACTGAGCAGAATTTGTCCCATGGCAGACTGAAAGTCCCTAACACTAACACTGACCAAACTTCAATTGTTCATTATGTTTAATATAAGACCAAAATAGAAATACTTGATCAAACAAAGTTATGGAGGAGAGACAGAACAGACAATCTGTGCTTGAAACTATAAAAGGGAAGTTTACTTATGGCAGTCTTTATCACATCTGTTTCTGTATTCGATTTTTAAACCAATACGTCGTGATTAAATTTCACAACCCTTTTGCACCTGAATACATTCATGTACATTATGTTTCGTCTGTAACAAAGTAAATGAGGCTGAAAACTTTGCAATAGACTGATACTCCAAGTTACTAGGAAAAAAACTTTAGAAACGTACTCTTCATAAAATGGCTTTCAAATTTTTCTACCTGACAGCTCTATTTGAGTGGCCTAGATTTTGTTTTGCTATTTATTTTTCAATAAAAGAACAATAGATGCTTCTATAAGGACCTTTGCCTGTTTTCCACACTATCCGATATAAACAGTCTGTGTCTCTGCCATCTTGACTTGTTCTACATATAGTTGTGTAGCGGCTGAGGATCCAGCCAATTAAGACCGATTCAGAATGAAAAATAACTTCAAATAGAAATATTCCTAATATTCAGTACATCAATGCTTGACAAAATAGTAGCAACATTTTTATGTTCGTGTGCAAATCCCCAAATTAATCAGAGGGGGTATGCATGTTACTTTGTTATGACGGCATAAAAGCTACAGAAAATAGCTCTTGTTTAGTTTTTAGTGCCATTATCATGATGCTCTGGTTTGAGCTAAAGAAGAACCGATTCTCTAACTTCGGCTAAGTCTCTTCTAAGTGATTTCATTTCCTAAAAGTTAAGAACATGTTTTTCAGAGATTGTCTGCCTCTAGAAATGATAATGGCTGATGTTTATCACCAAGGTAACCATCGGTATGTAGAGAGGCCATTACTCATACTTATGTAAATCAAGGCCGTCTGTGGTAATATATTGTTATCCAGGAAGTTTGATTTGTTTTGTTTTTTTTTTTTAAATTATATTTGTATATATTTTATGATTGTCTTATTAATCTTATTTTCCTTTTTCATTATTATTGTTTCATTAAAGCTGTTTCAGTTTCAGTTTCCAATCCACAAGCCCTTCTCCCCTATTTCCCTTTTCCTTGTGCAGAGGGAACTGGAAATACAACTGCATAGTTTGGCTGTTGAGCAGACTTGGGGCGGGGAAGGATAAACTGGGATGATGTAGACATTAGGAGAAAAGTACAAATAAAAGCTAGCTTGAAAATCAGTTGCATGTTTTAATATTCTCATTCCTTAGAAAGTCCTTCTTCACTGGTAATGTATGAGAAAAGTATAATTAGGTTCAGTTTTTTATTTTTCTTCACACTCTCACAAAAGTAGGGATAATTTCTTTATTTTTGATGCTTTAAAATATTTTCTTAGAATCATAGAATCATAGAATAGTTAGGGTTGGAAGGAACCTTAAAGATCATCTAGTTCTAACCTTAACTGATGATGCAGCTCATCAGGTCCCATGGACTTAAAAATGTTCAGGTTTCTCAGGTGTGCGTGAACTTGATCCTTCTCTACTGTGGGAGTACTACCCTGGTCACCATCATGCTGCCCCATGACCCAGGAAGGGTGAGCAGAGCAGTTGTTGGTGAAGACTGAGGAAAAAATGTTGTTAAGTACCTCAGTCTTCTCCTCATCTGTTCATACATGATCCCCGTTTCCAACCGTCAGTGGGGGTACGTTCTCTTTGACCTTCCTTGTTTGACTGACATACCTGTAAAAGCCCTTCTTGTTAGTCTTTACTTCCCTTGCCAAATTCAGCTCAAGCTGTGCCTTGGCCTTCCCCACCCACTTCATCCCTACACAACCGGGCAGCGTCTCTGTACACATCCCAGGTTCCCTGTCCCTGCTTGCACTGCCTGTGCAGTTCCCTCTTCTTTGTTTTAGTTTAATGAGTGAGTATCGACTCAGCCATGCCGCTCTCTTCCCTTTCCTGCCTGATTTTCTACATACGGGGACTGAGGGCTCTTGCGCTTCATGGAAAGTTTCCTTAAACATTTTCCAGCTCTGTTCTCCTGCCTTATCTCGGAGGACCATGCCCCAGGGGGTCCCACCGAGTAATTCCTTGAAGAGCTGGAAGTCTGCTTTCCTGAAATTTAGTGTCCTGACCATACTCCTCACGTGTCCCATACCCCACTGGACCCTGAACTCCACCAGTGCATGATCACTGCAGCCCAGGCTTCCTCCGATCCTAGCGTCACTGATGAGTTGGCTTGGATTGGTGACCATAAGGTCTAGTATTGCTTCTCCTCAGGTGGGGCTCTCTATCAGCTGGACTAAGAAAATATCTTCAATGCACTCCGGGAGTCTCCCTGATTGCCTACAGCTTGCCGTGCTACTTCTCCAGCATATATCTGGGTGGTTGAAGACCCCGAGCAGGGTGAGAACTTAGGAGCGCAAAGCCTCCTGTAGCTGGAGGAAGAAGGCTTCGTCAGTTTTCTCTCCTTGATCGGGTGGCCTGTAGTATACACCAACCGCAAGATTCCCGTTGTTTCTTCCATCTTTACTTTTTACCCACAAGCTTTCAACCTGTTCGTGGCTACTCCAACAACAATGATTCTTCTTCTTCTTTGGTCTTTAAAAATAGTTAGACTTAAACAAAATATGTGGAATTTACAGTGATATTATATTTACCATTGTTTGGGATTTAAAAAAATCAGAACAACCAGAGATTAGTTTCAATGGTATTTAAGAGACAATGCGCACCAGAACCCCTTTGAAGCGAAAAAAGTCTGTCTCTAAGAAAATATGTCAAAATGTGGTCAGATGTTTGCTCTCTGCTCCTTGAAAAGAAATATCTTCTTTCTTCACTGATGTATCGTTTGCATATCTTAAATATAAAGTCACTTACAATTAATAAAGTCATTTACTTCTTTCTGTATGAGCTTATGTTGTTAATGTTAATGGCAGCTTTCCCATGATAATTATCATAAAAAACTCAATATGTGCTCACCAATGTCACAGAAGGGCAATCCAACTACAGTGCCAGTAACTAAGAATAAGCACGTAACTAAGAGCCAACATACAGAGAAATAACTTATCAAAGGTTAAGAACAATAAATAAAATCAGAAAGTACCTCGTCCCCTAAATATTAGTTCACAGTTTCGCAGATGAAGTTATGGAAACCTTCATGCCCAGCACTCTTCAAGGTGTTTACTTGATTTCACAGATAACAGCGCTTGAACATAAAGCCTGATTTTGGCAGTTTTTCTTAGGAATTTTGGTATATTTTGGGTTTATAGTGGGATTATGTAGGGGTCTTGACCTATTTTTGGAGAGAGACAGGAAAATGTTAACTTAACAAAAGATGCTGGGAGAAGGATATAATGTTGACAAAGGTCTCCTCTGATTTTGTAAGTCAATCAGACACTCCCTTTGCTGTACTGAATCGTTTCGTAAGAAACTTTTATTCACCGGTAAAATGTTGAAAAAGACAAAGTCTTTGAAGCAAAGGCAATAATATTTTTATTTTACAATTCAGCACTGAATTGGATGTCCTTCTAAAAAAAGGCATCCCATCTTACAAAAGCAGTAGGTATACTAGTTTTAGACAGAGGATCATGTAAGACCTCGAAGAATGTTTATTTTCTTAGGTTACCCAACCTTATCTGGAGACTTCCTTCAGGTTATCTCCTGACCTTAAAACAGTTATATCTTACAAGACAACTAAGCATACAAATAAATTCTTGCAGCTGTAAGAGATTGTCCATGTCTGGTGATTGCCTGCATATTATCTCTTGATAGAAGACAGATTTATATGACAAGATAATTAAACATAAAAACCAGCTGCAGGAAAACTTATCAATTAATTCTCACATGTTGATGTATTAGTCCTGTCAGACTTTTCTAACCTGCTAACTCTTGTTGTAGGATTCATCATCTCCATATCTAGCCTTTCCTTTTAGAACAATATTTCATCCATCAGAAAATTGTCTGATGGCATTATTAAGGTTAATGGGAACTCCAAGTGTAACATCTGAAGGAGAACTAAAATACAATTCCACCCTCTGGTATTTCTCAATTTGTGTTGAATGCTTCAAACAACAATAAAAATTGTCTTGCATAATTATTTTAATCTTTCTAGCACCCAATTTTAAAATTAAGTTTCCAGCATTAATATAGGTGATGATGACCTAATCAAAGGTATTGGAGAAGATTAAAGTGATATCTCTAAGCATAATGGTTTGTATCAGTGAATGTATATTGAAAGAAAATACTGACAAAAAATTAATTTTCTAGTGCTTGAATTAGTTTAGCCCAGGAGCTGTTTTTTCCTAGTGCCAATGAAAAAAAGTTAAGAGGAATTCATCGGGTTTAAAAGGTGAATTTCTACTCAGTCAGATGAGATACCCCACTCTGTTGCCAAAGTTGAGGGTGGTGTTATTGTCTAATTCCATTATTTAGCTAAAATCCTATAGAAAAGAACAGAATAAAAGACATTCATTATTGCAGTTGGTAATGGGAAAACTCAGGTTTAAGTAACAGTTTGTTGAATAATAAGTCATAAATTCAACAACTCACATTTTAAGTAACTCTGTAGATAATAGCATCAGGAACATGCTGGTTGTAAACTCTATTTTAGATGAAAACTAGGATCGCTTTTCTCAAAGTATCTTCTTTATTCGTTATCAGTGACACTAAATGCCACACAGACACCTTTCCTAAAATCTAATTTAACTTTGAATTAAAAACCTATTAAAACTTAGAGTTGTAGAATCATAGAACATTTTGGGCTGGAAGGGACCATAAAGATCGTCTAGTTCCAACAGCCCTGCAGTGGGCAGGTATATCTCCCACCGGATCAGGCTGCTCAAGGTCCCATCCAAGCTGGCTTTGAAGACTTCCAGGGAGGGGGCACCCACAGTTTCCCTGGGCAACCTGTGCCAGTGCTTCACTAGTGAAGAGTTGCTCCCTAATGTCTAATTTAAACCTTTCCCCTTTCAATTTAAAGCCATTCCCCCTCATCCTGTCACTACATGCCCTTGTAAAAAGTCCCTCCCCAGCTGTCCTGTAGGCGCTGTTCAGGTATTGGAAGGCCACTCTAAGGTGTCCTCAGAGCCCTCTCTTCTCCAGGCTGAACAACCTCACCACTCTCAGCTGGTTGTCATTGCAGAGGTGCTCCAGCCCTCTGAACATGTTCATGGCCGTCCTCTGGACCTGTTCCAACAGTTTCATATCCTTCTTAGGTTGAGGATTCCAGAACTGGACATAGTACTGCAGGTGGGGTCTCATGAGAGTGGAGTAGAGAGGGAGAATCACCTGCCTCAACCTGCTGGCCACACTTCTTTCCATGCAGTCCAGGACACGGTTGGCCTTCTGGGCTGTGAGCAGACATTGCCAGCTCATGTCAAGCTTCTTATCAGTCAGCACCCTTTCTCAGTAGAGCTTCTCCAAATACGTTGTCTCCCATCCTGTATTGAAAATAAGGATTACCCCAACTCAGGTGTAGGACCCTGCACTTGGCCTTCTTGAACCTCATGAGCTTCACACAGGCCCATTTTCCCAGCTTGTCCACATCCCTCTGGGTGACATACAGTCCTTCGGGTACGACAACTGCATCACTCAGCTTGGTGTCATCTGCAAACTGCCCTGAGGGACACCTCTTGTCACAGATCTCCATCTGGACATCGAACTGTTGTCAACTGCTCTCTGAATGTGACCGTCCGACCAATTCCTTATCCATTTAACAGTCCACCCACCGAATCCATATCTCTCCAATGTAGAGAGGAGGATGTTGTCAGTGACCATGTCAAAGGCTTTACAGAAGTCCAGGTAGATTACAACTGTTGCTTTTCCCTTGCCCACTGATGTGGTCACCCCATCATAGAAAGCCCCTAGGTTGTGTAAGGCAGGACTTGCTCTTGGTGAAGCCATGCTGGCTGCCTTCAGTCTCTTCCATGTCCTCCATGTGCTTTAGCATAGTTTCTAGGAGGATCTGTTCCATCATTTTCCCAGGCATAGAGGTGAGGCTGACAGGTCAGTAGTTCCCAGGGTAATCCTTTCTACCCTTTTTAAAAATGAGCACAATGTTACCCTTCTTCCCTTCACCAGGGACTTCCCCTGACTGTCATGACTTTTCAAATATCACGGAGAGTGGCTTGGCCACCACATCAGCCAATTCCCTCAGGACTCTGGGATGCATCTCATCAGGTGCCACAGACTGGTATCTACTCAGGCTCCTCAGGTGGTGATGAGCCTGATCTTCCCTTACAGTGGGAGGGTCTTATACCCCCCTGGTCCCCATCTTGTGATCCATTGACCCAGGCTGGATGAGGAGAGCAGTTGTCACTGAAGACTGAGGCAAAAGGGTTGCTGTGTACCTCAGCCTTCTCTTGCGTCCCACTTAGAGTGAGCTTGTTTGAATCACTGGTACAGCATCAGAGTGACACAAATCACTCAGGAGGAGGATGTAAACAATATTTACTAAAAAAAAGTGCGTGCCCTGAAACACTGGATGCAACCAATCAATGACTCCTATATGACAGACCACTGACAAGAAACCCACAAAAGACCAATGTTACCCCAACAATCTGCAACTCAGAAAACACTAGTAACACTGTATAACAATCTGCTTAACATAACAAAAACACATAAAAGGAACCTGATGTTGCCGGGATCCAAACTAAACACCAAAAATTCCTGCTACACCCTACTGTAGCTGCACTTGTTACAAGGAAAAAAAGAAAGGAAAAGAGAATGAAGAGAGAGAAAGAGAAAAGAGAAAGATGGTTTATAGGAGGGCTAGAAGAGATGAAAGCTAATCACCACCTTCGATGTTGTAGCTTGTGTTTCTTTGTCCTGCAGGTCTAAGAAGATGGGAGGTGTCCATGAGGCTGCAAGTTTATGAGCCGTTATTTAAATTCTGTCCCAACCTCCCACCTAGTTCAAGTGACAGGTCAGGTAACAGGCTGATACATGCCCTCAAGCACATCAGCTCCTGTGACCTTACCCACTGTCAACTCAGGAGAGGGGTTGCCGGGGGTACGCAAGGTCACATCTCAGAATCAACTGCTTTGAGACATTTTGACCTATGCCATGCTGGGTCACAAGTTTCGTTCATCAGTGGAGATGCATTTTTTTTTTACTTTCCTATTCTGGTTGACATAAGAAGCCCTTCTTGTTAGTCTTCATTTCACTTGTCAAGTTCAGCTCCAGCTGTGCTTTGGCTTTCCTGACCCCATTCCGACACAGTCAGTCAGAGTCCCTGTACTCTTCCCAGGTTTCCTGTCCCTGCTTGCACTACTTATGCAATTCTCACTTGCTCTTCAGTTTGATCAGAAGATCTCAACTCAGCCGTGCTGGTCTCTTCCCTTCCCTGCCTGATTTCCTACATATGGGGACTGAACGTTCTTGTGCTTTATGGAAAGCATCCTTAAGTATTTGCCAGCTAATTTATTAACAAGTATTGCACTTAAAAGCAAACTTCCAATTTAATTATATATATACTAGCAAGACAGTTTCTAACTGATCTTTAAGTTCAAAGAATTGTGTTGCAAAGCAGCATTTGAAAACTCTACCTGGATTTATCTAAAAGTATAATGAGTGAAAACCCAATTTCTGCTGAAGTGAGTAGGAAAAAATCCAACCCACTATTACTGAGTTGGATCTATATTTCCTACATAATAGAAGATATGTGGAGAGAGTTGAAACATGAGTTATGTGTTTAACAATGATGCATAGGCTGGATTACACTGGTGTCATCTTTAGAAGCATAATTTGGTTGTAATTAACAAATACATTTTCTAAAACTTCCCATTTTTATGCTACTTTACATAGCATTGAATAGAGGTATTTGAAGGAGAAATAAGGATCTGGTATCTGTTAGTGGCCATTTGATTCAGACACTGAGGGATAATTTTAAATCATTTTCATACCATCTAACAAATGCGAACAAACTCTGAGGAGAAGGAGTAATTAAAGAAAGCGTAGGCTCTGCTGCAGTCTGGGATATACTAGCATAGCAAAATGGTAGGAAGGTGGCACGAGAAAGTGTACTAATTTAAAGAATCAGGTCTATAACTTGTAGAAAACTGTGAAGTATTTTTCCTTTTGCATCACCTGTGAATCTAGGAAATGCACCCAGAGCAGCACAATCACTCAAAAAAATTCTGGCAAGCTGTGTGGACAGCCATCACAGCAAGGCATTTGGAAGTTTTGTTTCTCCAGACTCTCACTGGGTGTTATCAGCCCTGGGATAAATGCTTTATACATTTCTTTGGTGTTTGTGAGCATAAAATGAGTGTTCCTCTGCAATGGAGCGCTGCAGTCTTGATGAACATGCTTATAAATATTATAGGAAAGCGTGTCTTAAAAATATAAAGCTCATGTCAAGCTGATATTCAAATACTTGTGTTATTCACTACTAAGTGTTTTCTGAAGAAAGTTATAATGAAACAGGACACAGTAGCAGTCAGGAGAAGCAAATATCTAAAAGAAATTTTAGGTGTATCTGGCATTTTGCCAAACATATACAAGTTCTTTTTAACAAAGAGAGAGATGTTCCTGCTGTGCATATTTGGGGACTTTTCAAGATCCCCCAAAATAGGTGGAAGAATTGAAATTTCTAAAGGGCTTCATGAACAATTGACTTAATTTATCGGGTGAAGTCTTGGCCTTGTCAAAGGCTATGGGAAAACTCCCTTTGATGAAAAAGGAGCTGAGTTCCCTGTAACCATGATTGTTCCAGCACCTGACCTCACAGAGAGTGAGGGAAAATAAGTCTTTCAAGTATGGGAGATTTTTAGTACTGTTATCAGAAGCTTTTTCAGTGGTGATTTCATATCAATAAATTTTTTCAAACTGTAGCTATTGTGGAAATCAAAGCACAAAGAAGGAAAATGTATTTTCACTTCTGATATACTCAAAGTAAGATTAAAGGAAAAAAGTGTGCTTACATTATTAAAATCCTCTGTATTGTCAGTGATGTAGTCAACAGACTTCAGGACTGAAAGAACACGGAGAAACAATGAATTGGGTTTTTTATACCCTTTTTTGTTATTTGTTTTATGTTTACAAAATATTAATGAAATTTTTGCATTGTTTTCAGGTTTCTATATTTTCATTTCCACTTCATTTGTTCAATATCATTTAAGAAATTAATTTTCAAGCTTTGATTTAAAAAAAAAAGAGACCAAAATTCTTCCTCCTCTCACCCAAACTCAGATGAACAGATCTGTATTCAGAATTTTTACTTAACAGGACATACACCTTCTTCTTTCAATTTCCTCTTAAATCCTGTTGCATCCTCTGTTGAAGGAGCTGTATTTTTACTTATGTCATGTTTTCATGCTTTCGTCATGAAGCACAACCTTGTGAGGCAACACTGGATAGAAACAGAACTAGAAAATGCTTCAGGAAAAATACTAAGCATGCAGTTGGCTAGACACCAAGAATAATAGGATTTTAGATTTGGCACATACCCTTTATTAACATGAGCAGACTGACTTAACCTAGAAGGTGTAGTGTTGAATGGTTTGAAAATTAAACAATGAAATACAATTTTTTCTTTTGAATTACAAAACAATCAAATGTGTTTAGTGAATTGTTCGGTTTGTATTGTGAATAGAGCTTCAATAAATATTTGACTGTTCCTAACAATACACATTTTGATTTTCTTTAATGGGTATTTTTTACCTAATTTGACTTTAGCAGGGTAAAATGAATAATTAAAGCTTTCATCTTGAGAAATTTTTGGGTTTTTTTTTCTAAATTAACTATTATCTTGTCTTCATCTTTTTTTGGCTCTCTTACCATTTAGATACGGTTTTATCCACACTGACATTTTGTGATGAATATCACATGCTATTGCATGATTTTCATATAAGCGCGTAGATCTCATATTTCTGAAAAACAACAAAACCAGTTAAATATTAAATGGCTTTTAAATGAGCCAGTTTCAGAAAATTAAATAATTTAAACTAATTTCTGGAGTTAAGGAATGAATTGTTTCCTTCAAGAGTGTATAGGTTTAAATGTGGGGAGAAGGTGTTGTAAAGTAACGGACAGCAGGGAGTAATTAATGGATTATGAGAGGCTGACTCAGGCTGTTCTCTCTTGAAAAGGATGTTCAACTCACTGCTGCAATTTATTCTTTATCTGTGATTATCTTAAATGTCTGGGTTTATTAAGAACTTCAGCTGAATCATGGAATACTTTAATATGTAATGGCAAATTTTGGATATTTTAATTTCCTCTATTATTAAGTTTGCATCAACATGAAGGGCAGGCACAGAAATATTTTTGCAGCTAAACTTCAAATGAGCACAAATAATTTCTTTCCCATTTCTCAAAAAACTTGTATAAACTCTCCAAGATCTTTTCCTCCTTTCAGCTGTTTTTGCTTTACTTAGACTTTTGTATCATTATTGTCATAACATTTAATGTTTTATGGTATTTTTGAAGTTGGACACTAACTGCAGGGTGGCAGGAACTTTTAAAGTCTTATGAAAGACAATGTAAAATATAGATATGAAAATATAACTACATTAAAGCTACGACATTCTTTCCTGATATTTTCCACTTCGCTTTTTTGGTTTGGATTGATGGATGGAAGCATTTGATTTCAATAAACTTTGGAGGCCTATTGCACGTTTACCTTTATGCATAAGTTAAACATTTTGGTGGACTGAAAATCAGAGCTTAGCATCTTGTATGAACTTAGTCCCTTGTTTGGCAAACTCAATTCAGACTGCTCTGAACGTTATTGCCATGTACTGCATAGCAAAAGGGAACAAAACATTTAGGACAGGTAATTATGCTGTCAGTTTGTTAAGAAGCATTTGTGTTAAAGTTCAGCAATGTATGGAAATTCCTTTCCTAACAAAAGAGAGAAAGGAAGTTACTAGACATACTCAATTATAGATTCTTGCAAGTTTTAGGTACTGATGTAGAAATGGACCCAAAAGAATTGTTTTAGAAGTGTAAGCAATAATGCATATTTATTTTCCTAAAAAAAAAGTTTTCCTTTAGAATAAAATATAGTGTTCTCATTTCCTCTCCTACTGTAATTCTGTTACAGTTAGTTTAATTTATACTGGAATATTATATCACAGATTTTTCTAGCTGCTGTAACAAAGATAAATGGAAACAGGGATTTCAATAAAACTTTGCAAACATTTCTTTTATGACTTGTCAAATGCACATAGAATTGTAGCTTTACGTCTTTTCATTTATATGTCAGTTTTGTTAAAATTGCTGACTAAAAGTATGGACTCTTACATTCAATTTCTGCATAAAAGAACAAATTAACAATTCAAGTATGAAGTTTTTAACTATGTTTTCAGTTCTGACATTTCTTACTGTCATACAAGAATTTATACCAAATGAAAGAAAATTTCAGGAAAAATCTAAAGACAAACTTATATGTTATTCAAATATTAATAAAGTATTCTAAAAGATTAGAACAGAAACTTACATTTTCCCCTTTCTTTTTTACTTTATTTTCACTCAAGTTGTAACAGGTATAATTTAAAAGATATTAACTCTGATTTGCAGATTGTTTCTACCATGTCCATGGTGTTATTATTTTTACAACTTACACCTACTTTAAAATAACATTTTTTTCTGTTTGTGAGAACTGAGTTATAAGGTCTTGGTTTCATACGCTTTATGACCATTATGGTGAAGTTTATATGTGCACATGGTATTCTTAATTCAAAATTCACTAGTATATGAATTCAAATTCACTACTATATGTATTCAAAATTCACTACTGTGTGTAGTCAAAATTCACTAGTGCACACAGAAAGTGGAAGTAGTATCATACAATGGGTACAAGAAAACACGCTGCCTATAGTCATAGGCAACTTGGTGAAACCATGACATTCTTTTTACCCCTATCTTTCTGCTTGGGAATCAGTTTGTGGGTTTCAAAGAGATGATCAATTACTTGATTAGGCAAAAGACTGTGCTCAAGGAGATTTTTAAGACTGCCAGTATGGCTTATTAATGTCTCGTTAAGTTTGCTTTTATATATTTTTGCAGGTTTGATAAAAAATTATTAAACAAATAAACAAGCATGTCTGTCACCATAAACTAAAACACTATCAACTTCTAATAAGAAATATTAGCTATTATAATTAGAAAATCAAGCTCAGATGTGGGGTTGAATTAAATCACAGATCACTGAATTAATACGTTCAGCAATCAAATCATTAAGTTAATACAGGATGCAGTCAATTCTTATGAGTCTTACCATAGGAACCGAACAATCTAATTATCCCCAGTAGAAGCGATCTTCTAAATTTGCCTTAATATAAAAATCTAAATTAATTTAATGTTCCAACCTCAGGTCAGATTGAGATTATTTTTCCTAACAATGCCCAGGACACCTCCCTGCTCTCCCCTTATTTTTATTCTTGTTTGGTCTGTGTTCTGCAGTTCCGAATCTCTAAGAGTCAACTGCACATCCATATTTTCTTACAGAAGTAAGTCATACTCTCTGACAGTTCATGAAAACATTTAAAGGGAAAGTGCTGCTGTGGTTTACCAAATAGAACTCCTTTAGCCTCCTAGAACTATGAAATTCTCAGTGCATTCCCAAGAGATGGGGATTATTCTTTATAGGAAGGAAGGCTGAAAATATACATATATGTATATTACAGAATGTGTCACATACAATAAATAAAAATATGATAAAACCAGAAATGAAGCCTAAAATCTTGTGCTTTATGGCATTTCAAGGCACATGCTATTAAAATCTGTGTGGTAGTTTAGAAATAAAGGTAAGACAAAAATGTTTTTTCCCTTTGATGGTCAAGGGTGTGTGATATTTACTAAGAAGCTGTCCTGTTCCTGGCTTAAGACAGCAGATAAGCATACATCTGTGAGTAAACTTATCAATTACTAAAAAATGATTCTGCAATGACTGATGTTGGTGTCAATAAGATGGTTAATTCCATTTGGGAGGAATATGTAACAAATTTCAGAGTCTGAAAAACATTGCAATGGAATACAACAAATCCAAGAAGCAAATATATGCAGAATTGTTTACTAATTAGCCCATTTCAGAGGGAATGGGAGAGAGGAAACCCCCTTCAAATAAAGTTAAATGATCACTTTCTGAATACTGAGGATATGATGTTGAAACTTACACAAAACCTGACACTAATTCAATCACAAAATATGCTTGTAACAAGACAGATTCTCTTTCACTGATGAGGTTACAGCTCTGGTAGCAAGGTAGTATGTATGTTATTTACATCTGGAAATAGATCTCATGTAACTGACTGATTAAATTAAGTTTAATATTAATATTTTTTAATTACCATCTCATGATGTCTGCTGATCTTACAGCAATTATGGCTTTAAAATTAGAGTGAAATATTTCCTCCAAAAATTTCTTCAAAAATCACATAGGAAACAGTGTGAAGCGCACACCTGACAAGAACCATATATAAAAATGCAATCCTACTGAGGTAAAAACAATTCACATTTTAAAATATATACTGCTTATTGTTTAGCAAGAGTAAATTTAAGTAGTAAATTTTAAGCCCAAACCTTGTTGCATATATGTCCAGTTATGCTAAGAACAGAGGGGAATCAGGTGTTCCATAAATACACTTAAAAAGAGAGAAATACCAAGGTGGTGGGGTCAAAATGAAATAAATGGATCTTCCTCTGTTTTCAGGTAATTATTGTTCTTCCAGTGCTTTTCGTGATTCTTATCAGGGAGCATAGCCCCAAATCTTGCTGCAACAGCTTTTGTTCGGATAGTAATTTAGACTACATTTAAAATAAATGGCATCTGGGCGCAATAACTTTGTTAAATAAGTTTTCCTGAAATGTCTTTTATAGCTGTTGCTTTAACATAACTTCAAATAAATTGTGGTATAGAGAGCATTGAGTTGCTCCTATGTTTGTATATTAAGACAAAGCTAAATTTTAATTGCAATGATTTCAAAGAATATGAAACTGCCCTAGCAGCAGAATGATCTAATCTAAACAGAGCCAGAAGATTCAAGGGAAAATCCGACTGAAATGCCTCAATATTTTGTTTAGTATCAGTGTGTATAGTCTGCACTATCCATGGATTAAGGAATTCTGGGATAAATCTGCCTGTGGCCTTTTACTACACTTAGCGAAACGTGGACTGAATTGAATGTCTGCTCTCTCCAGAGGTCTTCTGTGCACAGTACTCTTACATAGAGAGTATTTTATTGGGTTTTTTTAGTGAAGAGTTATCCTGCAATATATAAGAAAATATTCTGCAATTGATGGTGTATGTCTCTCCATTAAGTTATTAAGACACCCTCAGAAAAACACCTGTGTGTGCTCTGAGGAATATAATTGTGTATAATTCGTGTCTCAACAATCCAGGCAGGAGTTTATTCAGCAAGTGGACTTCTATAGAGAAAACCGTAAAAACCTTGTGGAGAGTGACTTCAGAACACACAGAACACAAGTGTTGAACTTGCTTACCCTTTTCCTAAGTTATTTACTAATTCTGGAATCTAGAATCACTGAGCAATTAAGAGTAATATAAAAAAGTATCCTACTTGGGGAAAAAAGCTTCCCAGTTACTGGTCTTCAACCACGCACCAAATCAAACCTTTTGATAACTGAGCAATGTATATAAATGTGTTGATACATTTAAACATGGAAATTACTGACATGCAATTAAACAATCACCTCAAACCAGAATAAGCTTGCATAGAACATGTGCTAATGTACTCTCAGTGAGTGTTCTCTCCAATATTCCCTCAGATTTGGTTTTCACACAATCATTACTAAGAGAACAAAAAAACTCCCCCAGTCACTCCACCTCTCTGTCACCTCAGCATTCATTCTTAAGAGAAATCTAAATTAAAAAAAAAAAAAAATCAAAACAACTTTCAAAAGATTAAGCTGGAAAATAAAATAACATCACCAGCTCTCCAAAATCATAAACTCTAGAGATAATAATAGTTTCATGGGTCATGGTAATTGATCTCAGTTTTCTCCTTTAATAGAATTTTGATGTCAACTCTTTTCTTTCAGATAACCTGATTAATGTATCTTGTTACATTCACAGAATTTGTTCTAAACCCTGTACTTAGCTTTGGAGATTGCTTCTTCAATTTCTGATAGCAGGAAGTCTTATGGATCCAAAAGCTTTCCTCTTTTCTCAAGCCCTACCAGTAGTTCTAAAAAAAAAGGTAGTGTATCTTCCTACGAGCTTTACCTTTTTTATAGCCTTACTCTGTCACAGCTGCAGTCAATATAATCGACATAACACCTGACTTATGGTAACATTAAGAGAATGGTCATAATGTCTTTTTAATGCATTTAGTTAACATTTAAGCACATTGTTTTTCTGAATATATTTTCCTCCAGTAATTCTAAGACACCTATTCCTGTTATATTCACTGTATGAGTCAATATTTTTAATATATTAGTCCCGCCAAAATCCTTTTCAGATAAGAAAGTGCTGATTATATGGGTTTAAATCAATGACACAGGAAAGATGTTAATGATTTGCTCATGTTTACTGAAAAACACCTCTATGGACAAGAACACAATGAGAGGCTTCTAAACCCTAGATTATTCTTCTAATCTGTAGAAATATGCTTTTGCTCATTTATAAATGTGGGTAAAGCAGAAAACAATCTATATCATGCTAAAGCAATATGATTTTCTAGAGTAGTAGATATTCTGACTCAAACCTGCAGCTTATTTTAAATTGTAAGTTATATCTGTATCCCATTTTAGGTTATACTAATGTGGCATAATTGATTTGCATTGCCTTGACTCCTCTAGGATACGTGGTCATGATTCTTCTAGAAAAAATATCCAAATTAGATCAAGGATTCAGTTCTGCTCACAGAAATTCAGTTGCTTTGGCTGACTTTATGCCAAGTTTGAGAAGTAAGGCATATGCTAATGGCTCAGTTTCACCCCTGTATACAAATGTGAAGTTCCTTGCAAGTTCACATTTCTCAGAAAATCATTTGAAATCTAAAACTATACCACAGAGGTTTCCTTTTCTGAATATAATTTAATTGCACCCATCTATGAGGAGTTTTCCTATAAGTAATCACAGTAAGGCATAAAAACTGGAAAACAAATTAATTTAATTAAATAAGGAAAATATAAAGAAATAAATTGCATTTTCCAAATTGCAAATTCCAAGTTGATATTTCAAGCAATGTTTCAGCAAAAAAACATATATCAAACACGGAAACAGCTCCAGAATGAATAATTCCTTGACAGGATTAGCAGGCTAGCTAAGTCTTTATTTTTAACCCTCTCACTCTGGGCTCCTTATTGGTCCATAAATCTTGATGAACTTTGTAAATGGTCTCATATTTTCATTAACATGACTTCATTGACAGCAAAAATATTGATCGTGATCAGCAGATGACTATGCAAGAAGTCAGTGTAAAAATGATGCAAAATCAAGAAGCTGAAATAAAACCAAGTATTTGTAGGACATATCTCTGCAGCGCTCTGCCTTTCAAAACAGCCATATGAAAGTATCGGTTTTAAATCACAGCTCCTAAGGAGATAAAATTTATTAATGTGATTTTTTCCCCTGATGTTTTAGTGAGCTAGTGAAATAAAGATGAAGATCTGCAATTTATTTCTTAGGGCAAACCATAGCATTTCGTGAATTATTTGACTGAATGAGAAATAGACATCTGAGTTGCTGATTGACTATTTTATTTATGTATGATATATTGACTCGCTCTTTCTGTTTTGGTGAGTTTTGTAGTTCAGTGGCTGATGCTTTACATCAGACTAATATAAGTAGTATTAACAGTTTTGAAACAGTAGTGATTAAACAGCTGAAAGATGTGAGATTCAAAAATACTCTGGGAAAATCACAAAAAATTGATTTATTAATCCTGCCTTTCCTCCTTCTATACACCAGAACTTGCAAACCTCTGGGCAACTCATTACACTTCCCTAAACTAAGGAAAAGTCACCAACCTAACAGCAGCATATGTTTTTTCTTCAGTGTTCCTGAAATACAGTTATTCAAAGAATGCTAGTTAGAGAAATTGTCCTTCTTAGAAAACATAGCTTAAAGGCATAAAACATTGGATCTTAGTAGTGAGGATTTCTTTCTGAAACTTAAAATTGTTTATCTTCTATTTTCAGTAAAATTCCTACTTCTGTATTCCATATGGTCAATTATGGCGCTTCATTTACAAAACCAGTTATGTTGCCATGTAAATTAAGCATAAGAAGGTGGTCATTAAAAGGGCATTTTGTGCTGGCTTTCCCCCATCCTACAGGCTTAAGCCCTGTGTAGAGGGATATAAGAAGGAAAAGCCAGTGAAACTCTTTCCATTGCAATCAATGAGTTTTTGAACCAGGGTCACTTATACAAATGAAACAAAACTGAGCGAGCCTTTTGCAATACATAATTTAGGCAAAAATGTTAACCTCTCCTTCTTTTCAAGTCCTGTCCACACCAGATCACACGTTCCTTGAATTTATTTCTATTTAGAGATCTTTTCTGGAGAATAAAAATATTTTCTCTAGTGGCTTTTATAATCACAACTATTCATGAATATTTGATAGCATTTATTTACTGTTCTGTCTGGTAGTAAGTACAGATTTATTTATTATTTCTATTTCTAATTCATATAATTGTGTTTCAAATAGTTGCAGCTAAAAGTCATTTCTTTAAAGTGAGAGTAAGACCCGTTTGTCTTATTCTTAAGATTATTAATATTTTTGGAACCAGATTCCACAGAGTTCTTTTCTCTGCTACTGTAAAGATCTTCCAGAAAGGGGATTTTTTGGAACTGCCTTTAGTTTAAGCCTTCCTATTTCCACAACATTTGGAACATAAGACCTAATTCTGTTTGAACTGGTATGTTAGTTTGCCTTTGTGAGAAGTCATAAAGACAGAATTGTAAACACGTTGTTATGCACAGGCCTTTGGCATTTGGAGGAAAACTTGCTGACCATGCACAGACCTCACTGGGAGCCCCCATAACCGTGTTAGTACACTGTAAATGTTAATATCATAGACCCTCTCTCTCAGCTTTGATTTCTATCAGACTGGGCAGCGTAGTGATGCAGCCTCCTGTTGTTTGATTGGTAAGACTTGGGGAGCTTACATCTGTTCGTGCAATGAAGAAAACATAGCTCATCTGAAAAAAAATTGCCAGAATACTTGCTAAAAGCCCAGCTTCTAGGAGAGGAGACTATGTTGTTTGGATAACAATATAAGGGTGCACCATTTCCTTAGTTTTCTCCGATAAATGCAGGAAACAGAAAGTGCAGCTCACTAGATAGGGCTTTGGCTTACTAGAAGGGTAGTATTTTCCTACCATAATAACAGCCGCCAAAGACGAAAAACAAACAATTCTTAGTGAATTATAAGCATATTCTGCCACGGAATGTTTGTATATAGCTGATATCATGTGATTCTGAGTAAGTAATGTCTGAAACTTATGAGTATTTAACTGCAAGGAATAAATGTAGATATTCTAATGTGTTTATTTGCATGAAAACTAATGTTAATAAAGATAACAGTTAATAAGTTTATAAAAAACAAAAAAACCCCAGAATAATAGAAACACCAATTGTAGCAAGATAATTATGCAGATTGTTCTCAACATGATTAACTAAACAACATAAGACATTGATTGGCTGTAACCAACAAGCAATAAAAAATCATATACGGTTTTAAATAGAAAAATGGAACTACATTTTAAGCACTCATTTTAGATTTAGCTTGTATAAGGGTAGACTATTTCCACTGCAGCTTACTCAACATCCTGTTCTCCATTTGATATTCTCTTGGGTTTCAGTCTATATCACACCAACAAGGCTTAAAACAATGAAGACGTGAATATGTTCAAATCAAAAAGATCCCAAATGAAGCTTATATATTTTTCCCGTTAGCTGAAATCTTAAGAATAAACATTCCTATGAGATCTGGACCACTTGAGACCAGAAACAAACCCATCCCTTTCAGGGACCAAAGCATATCCCCTTCCTCCCAATCCTGCTAGACTCCAGGGCCTTGGATGGAGGCAGCTCCTTGCTTGCTATGAGGTCGCTCTGTGTAGTCTAAAAGCTTGTTCCTTTTAATTTGGGAGCAGCTATAACAGACAATAAACTTAGTATGAATTTGTAAGGCCTCTGGACTGAGACTTGTCAGGCCTGCTCTGTCAATATTTCTTGACTTGCAGCTTTGTTTCAGTTGGCAAACAAAGTGTGACACTACTTTCACTAACTGACCAAGTGTCTATGTCTGCTTTGTTTACCTTTGTTTATCATTGTGTGTGGAATAGCCGTAGTTTTAAAGATAGCAGTAAGAAGCACTTCTAGGTGAAATGAGACATTTATGGCGTTTGTAGATGGTTGTAGTGTAGATATACAGGCTGGGTGTAATAGAGACCTTGAAAAATGAAGGCATGGGATGTGGTTTGAGGAGTACAGGCATGGGCTGGTAAGAAATGGGGCATACATTTGGTATGAGCCACAAATACAGACTGCTTATTAATGGTCAATTGAAACAAACAAAAACCAACCCAAACAACAAGAACTGGAGACCCTCAAGACTGGGATAGAGGTAACGAAGATAACAAAAAAATAGTACCAAACATACATGAAGAGCTTCAATACAGTAACTCTGCAGGCAACCTGCAGCAACAGACCAATGAAACCAGAAAGATGTAAATGCACATTCACAAACTGTGTGTTTGTATAATGGGAAAAAAAGGAGAAGAAATCATCATGAACACCATATTCTTCCTAGTGAAGGACTTCAAATGCTGATAGCTTGCCATAACACTCCCCCAGCCCACCCTCAATCAAGACCAGAATGAAAACAGGAACTTCAAGACCCAGACATCAGTAGCAGTAATACAATTAAAATCGTACACAAGTACTCTAACTGCACTTTTGTTATTCTATTTTAAGCATCGTTTGCTTAATTTATAAAATTAGGTCTACAGTAGTGCTAACTTTCAATTAGATTGTTAAGATTTCCATTACACTAATAATAAATACTTGGCTTTGCACATGTGTGTGTGTGTGAGTGTGTGATGTACTTCCCTTGTCCATTAACCAGATTCTGAATGTTACTTTTTCAGCTGAATTCTCACAATTTTCTCCGGGCTAAGGCTATACTGCAACAACACAGTCGCAATACCACTGCTTGGTTAAGTAAGCTCAGGCTGAAAGTAGATAATTAGCTCACTTGCCTAGTCAAAGAAAAATCTAGATTAAAGCTTCTTCCTTCTATTTTCTCAGTTAAAATTGAGTGATCTAAACAAAAGTTGTGTTCTTTGATGCTCTGTTTCCTATTTTGAAAAATACATACAGATTAGTAATTGCATACTCTTGTAGAAAATGTAAAAGTTCCTTCGTTACGAGCTATTTATATTTTGCAATTTTTGTTCCTTTAATTAGGAAGATAAGACAGACTAAAGATTCAGCTAGCAATGAAACGCTGGTTAAAATGGGTTTATTTTTCCTTTTAATATTTTTTAGTTTATTTTTTAAAAAATTTTATTTCCCTCCTTTAAAAACTGGTAACAGAAAGTTAGTCAGAATAGTCTTGACTGGTCTTAATACATGTGAATTTTAACTGACAGAGGCAGAGGACACATTCTAATATAGACAATTTTTAGAAAAGAAATCATTACCTGTAAACATAGGAAGCAATGTTACATAATCAAACGGGGAAAAATGTCTTAAGCTATATCTAAACCAACAGTTATTAGGAAATGAAGATGACTTCTCAGAACAGTTCTTCTAGAAGGCTCGTCATTACTATGACTGCATTATGAATGGGATTTTGACATTTATGTTTTAACAGTTTTCTCTAGAATGAGTACTTTGTATTTTGTTAGTATCGGATTTCTCACCTTCGCAATTTAACCGTCCCTTATTTATAACTCTATTGAATCCTCTATTTATTGAATGCCAACAGTTAAAATAATGGAAATTTCCTACAAGATAAGAAAATAACCCAACTGCATGAAAAGACCAACGGCTTCCATACAATACCTAGATTCTGGTTTAATTATTCCCTACCATACTCTCTTATGAATAACATTCATTAGATGGTTTGATAATTCAAATACATTTGTTCTCAAAACTTTTAATTTACAGTATCACTTCTACAATATATCCTGAAAAGACATACAGTCTGAGGCATAAAACTTTTGCTTAGAGTCTTATTTTGTTTTTGCCCCACCCTGGCCATCAATCTTTTTCGTTATAATTTTTAAGGACCTATAAAACTGACTGATTTTTGCCATTATTTATTATACTATTTTAAATAATCCATACTTTATTAAACTAATCTTCAGCCAACTCTACCGACCAGTGAGAAGAGATATAGTCTCTCTAAATTCTGTAGTTTACTTGGAAATGTCTAATAAAAAGACTTAAATTATCAACTAAAAATCCAGGAAAAAAAGGAAATCCTGCAGAAAGAGCTGACACAAATAGTTTATCATTTCAAAAGTGGACATCACTTCACACATAAGAAGTGAGCACAGGCAGAGTGAGTTTCCTGAATTCCTGAGAGGAGGTGTTTGTCAGTCCTGGCTGGTAAATGTACATTGAGTATGAAGAACCTACTAATATAAGGTCCTGTCATCTGTTGTGCATTGGCGGAAAGTCTTTTTTTGATTTGAGTACTCCTTAAAAAGTGAGATACTGCATAGTTTCAAAAAATCCATTGATTCCTTTTCTCCTTTCTGCTTGTTTTCTTTAAATATATGCTTAAGGGTATTTCCAGACAGTACATTTGGAACAAGAATAGCCATAAACTATAAAACAAAGGAATAACAGCAAAGTTAATAACACTCAAGGCATGAATCAGTATAATTTATTGCTTTGTGAATCCACAACATGCTTTTCCTTCAGACCAAATACTGTAATCCTCTGTCCAAAACTAGTCCAGATCTTTAAGTTAAAATGAGTGAAATAGGAAAAAAGTTGAAAATAGACTCTCTGTTGACACTTATAAAAGGGAAAGCTGAATTAAAATACTTGTTTTTCTAGTGTAAATTTGTACCGGTGTAAATCCCAGTTAGAAACCTGTTATTATTCAGTGACCTGAAAACAAACATGACTATGACTTCTACTTCTTAGGCAGTACCCTACATAATGAATCTTATGAAAGAGAAATATTTCAAAGTTTCAGAAGAATTTTATATAATCAAGGTGACATCATCCTCGTGAGTTGGGAAATGAGGATTCTGTGAATTGAGTGACTTAACTTATTCAGCAGAGTTTCTTTTGAACTTGCCCCTTCAAGTAACTGCAAGTAACTTGAATTTTTTGTGTGTGTGTAAATCCAGGAAATCTGTATCACTTCCACGCTGTTCTTTGAACTCTTTCCATACACTTGCCACTGAGCAATTATACTATAAAAATGTGTGAAGGGTGATGACTCACCACTTTCGAATTTCAGGCAGATAGAAAAATCTTCATCTTCTGCACAGTGAGGGTGGCTCTGCTCCCCTGCAGGCAAAACTTCTTAAAAGAAACTCACTAAGAGTAAAGCACCTTCATCAGAAGCATACGCTGCAAAGATAGATAGCTCAGCTTATGTACAAGATGCCTCACGCATTATTCTGAGATGCCAGTAGCATTTCTATCAGTTGTTACAGAGAAAGGTAAGTCTTCTACATGGATCCAATTTTTTCTTTATTTTATTTTTATTTTTCCCTGATTTCATAAACACTTCACCATCACAATAACTATATGTTCTGAATATTTATATGAATTTCTGTAACTAGTTTTGGAGCTATTTTTCCATTACTTTAATGTTCTATGGTAGACATAAAAATAGCAAAAATTGAAAAGGATTATTTTTGGTACGTATTTTTCAGAAAGTTAAAATATACATCTCAACCCTCTCATGTCCAGTTATGAAACTGTGCAAAAAGACTCATACCAGAGACATCTGTTTATAGGTTTGGGTATGTCTCCAGTGCAGATAAAAAGAGTTAACTCAGATTTTTCTTCTGACTTTACCCACAGGTCACATTATGCTCTCCATTCAACTAGATCTTTGCTTATTCAAGACTCAATTTAATTGATTACCAAATAAAATAATTTATGTGAATTTCAAAAAGCCTAAAAAGTTCACAAGAATGATAAGAGTCTAGGATATTTTGATGGTTTATTGATGGTTGTGGGTTTTTCTTCACTAAATATATCACTGTCAATGAGTCGTACTGAATAGCTATTTTTGTTTGAACTTCGGTGTGTGACAATACAATTTCTGCCTTTGACAATCTTTTATTTCCATGTACGAGGTTGTTTCAAATACAAAGCTTAGGTGTGAACAATCTAAATCTGTTATGATAGATGTAATTTCAGACCTGCATGTAACAAATGGTTTTCTTTTCCATTTTAAAAATATAAACAAGTAGTGTCTGGATTATTTCAGAGGCAGATCACACAGGTGCATTGAAATTATTTCAGAGAATAATTCATTAAATTTTATGATAATACAAGCAAACTTCACACTCACAAATATGATTCATTCAGGGTTAAAAACAATCTCAATGAAAGTTTATCACATGATCCAGTTTTAAAGTATTTGAATACTAAGAATTTTTTCTGTATTTTCCTTTTTTTCCTCTTCGCTAATATGAATATCGTCACAATATACAGTTTTATGATTTAGAAATAATTAACCATTAAAATTAACACCTGAGGCCTGAATTTTAACAAAGAGACTAACAAACAATCTTTCACTTCCTCAGTTCTCAACACATTTTTGGAGTCTCTGTGTAGTGGCTTCATTTTTGCTAGGAGTTGGCACTGATGTTCCACTGCGTACTGAGGGCTTGAAAATCTGTTCTCTTCATTTGGCTCTTAAGTGAGAGCTCAATTGGTTTGAACATTTGGCCCTTCTGGGCCAAGTTCTCAAAGTGCTTGCCTAGTAATTACTCAAGAAAAAGTTCCAGTCATTATTTGACTTGAATTTTAAGAAGTTCACCATTGAAGAACGACTGAGACCAATGTTTTTATTTAATTATTTTCACTTAGTAGAATGTATGCGAACTACCTCAGGATTTCAGTAGGCTCATGTTTTAGTTATTTGTGTTTTTTTAAACACATGTAATCCACCTTCCCTTAATTAGTGCAACTAAACCAAAAAGCCATATCTGAATTAGAAAATAACTAATATCAAATGAGGCTAAGTGGTGCATACATACCTCATGCTTCCATCAGAGCAGTATGTACGTTATCTTCATTATGATACTTAAAAGTAACCCCAAGGAAGTGGAAGAACTCTGTCCTGTCTTGTTCCTCTGAGTCTCTGCTTGTCCCATTTGCTACACTTGCAGCTGGTACATACCCCACTTAGTACTTTTTTAACACATCATCTACCAAGGAAAGAAGGGGAGGACAAGAATAGTCCAGCAAACAGCTGCTGGCAGAGAATGAAAGCTTTGATGCAATGTAAATCAAGGATTATATCGCGGCGTCGGCAGCTGATACAAAGTTTGAAAGTAAGAATTTGTTACTTTAAACCCTGAATTCTGAGAGTTGCTTGTCTCAGCCTAGATAGCGAATCTTAGTCACATATAGTCAGGTCAGATACTACCAGATTTAGATGAAGAAGAAAAGGATAATCAGTATTTTATGCTCAAAGCAGAAGTAGGATCACAATTGTAAACATTTTGTTTTAAAAACACATTGCAGAGGTGTATGGAATCAGCAGGTATAAAATTCGTCCTATGTGAGGAAATGTGTTATATTGTGTTTGGTGCTCATATGTTGCTATTAAACCATTACAAACAGAACTTAGATCATCAAGCTTGTTTCAATTTACTGACTTCATGTAATTAGATGCCCCAGAGAAAATGGCAACATTTCGATCTACTCTTACCATATCACCCGTACAATTTATTTGTATTGATCTGTATAATCTGTCTATTTTTCTTTTTTAAGACATAATCTCTCAGCTCAGTTTCACAACATTAAGGAATAATTGAATTCAAGTAGAGGTAAACAAAATTATTAAATAATAATAGCATAGGCCATTTGAATCTACTCTCATAACAACAAATTCTTTTAAGGTCCCCAAAGCAAAATTAGTGCCATCAAGATTGTGCAGGGTGGGGCAAAATGGGAGTAGAGTCTAATTCAAAGCTAATTAATCTGCAGTTCATTAGCAAACACTAATGTTGCTTTTGGGAATGAGGAAATTAGCAGGATTATAATTATAAGCAACAAGTGTCTTCATAAACATTTAATTGCTTGTCAAGGATGTTCAATATTCTATGTAAGGCAATCACTTAGGATGGTTGCATGCCATAAATCAAGTATTCAGTTGTGCAACAGATTGTGCGTATAACATAACACTGTTTCTGAAGACCCATTACAGTGACCGAAGCAATTTCACAAGTGTCAGTGGGCCTGGTGAATTGTAATAAGAAATTAATTAAAGGACAATTTCTATCTTTATCTTTGTAGATTATCCATCCTACCCTACAGCCATAGGCACACACCGCTATCAGCTGGGTCCCCTGATAAAGACAGTAAACCAGTGTTAGATGCTGAAGGAAGAGGCTCAAAGAGAAGATCTTGTGCATCAGACTGTCTGGTCTCTGCCAGGCTTTGTTTGTGTCCACACAAATGAAAGCAGTGATGTGAAGGAAGAAGAGAGGCAAGCCAGTTGCCAGTAAGTCACTTTCTTTAGTTGTTGCAAAGAGTTTGGCTCCAGGGGAATCAACTTGGATATTGACTCCTATGGGGGCTTGTTAGGTTATACAGCAGACATCCTGCAAAAACCTTGAGTTACAAACAAGCCTGGCAGGCAGAAATCATTATGATGCCTGTGGCTGCTCTAAACAGTCTCTTCTAGCAGGGTCACTTGATGGGATACTATAAAAAGCATGAAAGGGATTTAGGAGAGCTATGTTGCCTAGAAACTGATAGAGCCTTTTTACAGGGGAAAAAATTTCTGCACTTGAAACTCTTCAAAGCTTTTTCTGTTCTTAGCATATTATAGGCTGTTTTTTGGATTCTGATTCCAGTTTATGCTACAAGAGATCAGTTGTTTGTAAAAGTTGCTTGATACAAGTTTCATGAATGTAAAATCCATTGATTCCACAATGCCTTACATTAAAGGCTTGAAAGAGAAACATTTCTACATGCATTTTATGCTTGTTCTAAATTTGACTTGCACTTTCTGCCTCATTCTTATCATTTGTCCGTTTAAAGGCCTTCATCAACGATGCAGCCATTTGCAAGGTGACAGGAATGACACACAAATGCACAAATAGATTAAAGTTTCTGTAGCTCTATAGATCCATATTAATGACTGCTATGTTTCTTATAAACGTGCTCTTGACAAGGTTCTCAGACAACAGTAAATATAAAATATCTTGGTTTTATAAAACATAGAAATATAAAGATCATCACATTGAAATTACTTCTAAAAATGAAATATTTGGAAATTATTTTCTGCTTTTCTTTAAACTATGTCCATAGGCACTACAGAGAATGGGGACACAAACCTAGCAAAGGTGAACTACCTCCCCCTGGCTTATCTTCCCCTGCTATCGAGACAGTTCCTGAAATATGCTTAGGCAAAGTTCACCTAGACTTTGACATTGTTTTATTTGACAAAGGGCTAAGCAGAAACTGAGAGGTTTCTGTTTCAGTGAAATGAGCCGAAGTGGGAAGTAGGGACTGCTCAGAAATGAACTCTTTCTAAATGTCAATTATGTAAGTAGATGTTACAAAAGGGAAACCAAACCAATCCCACTGAAAGAGCACTGTTTTCTCCAGTATCCTGCTCATCACGCACTTAAACATATACATTCTATGTTCAGTAAAGGAACATCTATATATGGCAGCTGGGATAGTCTCAAACATCTTACCTAAAACACGTAAATATCATACACAGTGAAGTTCTCCCTGATCCTCTTTCCTTCCAAGGAAAAGAATTCAATATGTCTGTCAAGACATTTAAACTACAATGTTAAGTTACACAGATGAAGAAAAGACTTGTATATTGTAATAAAAATACATAGATATTATATCTGCCAAGATTTATTATTATATAATGGCTTTTCATAAAATCCCTCTGCTTATATAGAACATCATGGTATTCTCAAATTCAAAATACTCTGGATTCATTCAGGGCGAGAAGACCTTGAAGTAGACCTTCTTGTAGACGTATTTTATTTTATTGGCATTTGTAATTGAATCACCTTAAGACTATCTGGAGATTTTGTTATTTAAAGAAAGTTCTCACTTTGTTTATAGCTTTAATATTCTTCATATATCATGACTATTTCCCTTTGGATTAACCTTGTTTGAACCAAATACTAAGAATTTTGCAAGAGCATTCAAGTTCTTACAGATATTTTTGCCAGAATATGCAGCTGGAGGTTGATTCCAGAAGTCATTGCAAAGCAATCAAAACTTGTTCCCTTTACCAAAATTTTTTGTCATAGCTTTCTGTGTTTAGATTTTGAAGAGCAGGATTTCTCTCTTTTTAGCTCAACAAAATAAATTACTTTGCTGGTGTATCTGGCTTGTGTGTGACTAAGAGAAAAATACATGTGATTTTTTGTAAGTAACAGAAATAAGATTAGTTTATAAGATTGTGAAATCTTTCAAGTTCCAACTTAACTCTCACTGTTGTCTGATATGTTAATCTTCAGTTGCCTTGAATATTATTAAGATGAAACAAAACATTTCACTACTTTGTAATCTAATTTGTTTTTCTGTACTTATAAACATGCTATAGAGAAATCATATGCCACAGGCTAATATAGTAAAAAGGGATGTAAGTTGTTAAGTGTTAATAACAAACTTTTAATGTATAACTGAAAATTAAAAAGCGTGCTGAGTTGCACATGTTGTTATTGTGCATGAAATATGAGTAATTGTACATACAAATGTCAAGAAGGAAAAGCTGTATATTCATGATATATGTCAGCAGGCAGGAAACTAGGCACAATTTTCATGAAACAGTGAACAAAGTTCAAGTTCAAAAATTGGAGGTTTGTTTTTGGATTAAAAATTATTTGATATTTTGATTTCCTATGAGAAAAAAAGGCATTTATGACTTGTTTCTTTTCATTCAAAGTTTAAATTACTACAATGTAGATAGTTATGAAAAATAAATATGAAAATAACCAATTTGTGTTTTGCTTGTAGAATGCAAAATCTGTTATTTGTGGTTAGTAGTTCTTTAATAAAATGAGGTTGCAATTTTAATTTCTTGTTTAGAACAGTCTATTATGTGTTGGGCAAAGCAAACAGAAATTTGATCAATGGCAAGCTCAGGGACATCAGAAAAACTTTCTGTAGGACCTTTCAGTGTTTTCAGAAATAAATTACAGTGTAAAAAGGAAAGAGTAGTAATGAAGACACACTTACCAGCAGCAGTGATTGAGATATGCTGCACCCCTCATCAAGTTGTGTTAACACAGCAGTAAGTATGAAGAGCTGAAAGTGGCCCATTTTCTACACCTAGGTAAAGAGGTTCCCTAAACACAATGGGCAACTATCATTCAAATCTATGTAAATGCACCAAGTCAAGGAAATTGAAGTGTCACTCTAGAACAGAGGGCCCTCTGATTTAAAAATGAACTTTCCTTGAATCATCTTTGCTTAATTCTCATATACTGAGTTACAGAGGTATTCCTGCTATCCATAGTAGGATAAACTACTTTGCCTCCAGGGTGTTTTTATTATGTGATAGACTGAAAAATGTTCACCTTTCCCAGTTTCAAGCAAGCGCAAAAAGTCACTGAATGTCATACTGATCTAGGCTTGTTCTCCTTGACCAAGGGGGCACTGCAGAGTAGAAAAAATAGAGTTTCAGACTAGAAAAGTAGAACACATAGCACTCTGTATCAAGTAGTCTCTGTGATTAATAACTTTGCTATTCAATACAAATAATTTGCTCAGAGGGAGTAAGGAAGACTTTCATTCAGACAGCTGAATCAGACTGCCACTTTAAGGTAAAGAGAGCTGCATGACTTGGCTTTAAATCAGCTTTGTTTTCCAATAGGCTTTGAAGTGCCTCATTCTAGAAATAGCTCTAATAATCAATATATGGATGTGAAAATTAACTCTACAGATTTATAATATAAATCTGTATATTATTTATAATATAAATAATAATATAAATTTAAATAATAAAAATATAAATAATAAAATAAATTTATAATATAAATCTGTAGTTGATCTATGGGTTTTTTGTTTTTATTTTTGTTGGCTCTGATGGCTGACATCTAAAATCAACATTCAAGACATTGCTAACTTGTATGTGAACACCTGATTCCAAAACCACTATTATTCTTTTTTTCTCTAGAAACTGTGGGAGTTCTTTTTTTTCTCTAAGATTTCTGAATGATCAGATCTGAACTCCTCATCTTCAAACAGTGTTGAGCCTTAGGTTTCTCAGGATCCTCAGCTCATGCCCAAACTCAAGAAACATCATGATACTATCTCTGGTTTCATCGACAAACGTTTTATGAATCATAAAGATGAATTACTCCTTATTCCTCTCATATTGTACTACAAAGCTTGAATAGCTATGAAACTTTGGAGCCCTCCAGACCTACAGCCCTCCTCTGTGGTCACATCATACATGTACTGAGGGTTAACCTGACCTGGCCATTCATAAAACTTAAATAATTTGGATTTGATGATCTTCCTTTGACTTGCCTGTCATACAAGTCTGGAAGACAATACACTTATTAGAGTTTCTGATATGATGGCAGCTTTAATGGAGAAGATCATCTTGTGAAAAATGTGACATTTACCTGCTAGCATTGATTCACCTTAGAGAAAAAGTAAAGCATGTTCCTAGTGACTTGCAGTATTCCTACCCCATAAAAAAAAATCACCAAAATGAAATCTCTCATAATGAAGGTATGAGTGAAAGAATATTTTGCAGTGCAAGTATATCACCTATATTCTTTCAAATTTTTATTCAATTTGATTTTCAAATATCAAATAAATGTATTTTTTTAAATTTCATAATATTTCAGCATTTCATTTGAGGTTCCTTGAAAGAAATTTTTTCTTATCTTGTCCTTTTTCTTTAAGCCTCAGATGCAGGAGATTGAGAATTATGGCTTATAGTGAATCGACTAATTGCAATTTGAAGACAATTATATCCACCATATTAAAATATCCCGTCTTCAATCACAGGTGTTTCCACTGTGCAGAAAGACTTTACTATGCTTCTTTAAGGAGTGGGTATTTTATTTCTAGATGACTGCCAATTAATTTGTCAGCAGGGAACTGTCTGCGACATTCACCAGAGAACAATAGACAAAGTATTATTTTCCTTTTCTTTCTTTCTTTGTTGTTCTGGAGTCCATCCCTGCCATTCTTTCAATGCTTGCAACGGTCTCCTACAGTGAATTGACCTGGATGGGCCAGTACTTGTGCTCAGGTCAATGTGAGACTCAAATAATGAATTTTTGATTCATTAACTGTCTAGCAAGATGCCTTTCATCAGTGTTGAATATAAAAAAAACGTTAAAGTAAAGTAAAAATTCTAATAACCACAGTCTCCGTGCTATACAAACAGGACTGAAAAGCTCATTGGATTCAAAAGGGGGGTTATTTTGTAGGATTAAGGGGAGTTTAGGAATAATTCTTCTCTGGGAAATCAATTTTTTATTTTGTAGTATAGCATCTAAACAAATGACTGTGGCTAAAGTCTCTGCCTTTCTGAATTTCTTCTGCATTTAAGTACTTACCCACTTAAGTCTAAGAAAATACATTCTTCCCAGTGACTTTTTAGCTGGCCAGTTTTTATCTGGCTTTCTTAATTATAAGAAAGTATTTCCAGTTAGTGTTTCCTGTTTTGCCCATGATATAATGACTTTGTCTTAAATTTCATTCCAGAGATATTTCAGGCCAGCTTTCTGGTCTGCTTGAATACTTGGTACACTATTTCTAATTCATTATTTATCTCTCACATCTGAAAAACACACAGATTTTTCTTAATCAAATTAAATATCTGTCTCTCCCTATCCTGTTGGTATTTCTGAAGGAAATTTTAACATTATATTCTTGCTGAAGTCTTTTCTTTTCCTTAATTTTTTTTAATTTTACTGTTCTTTCTCTCACCTGAGCTGTTTCCATACTGTGATGTTCTTACATTCATCTACCAGAGTCTAATAAAAGATATTATCTCAAATTGTCCACATTCTTGATCAATGTTATTAGATTCTCTTATGAGTCAAGGATATGAGTTTCATGGTTTTAAGTATGTGTATATGTATAAAAATATGTATGTATATGTATACATGTGAAATGAAGTACATTGGGTAAATCAAAGCATTTCACTGAAGTTTAACAAAACATAACAATGTCTTCTTTTAGAAACACCGTAGACATGTGATCAAGTCCTTTTTTTAAAGACATGATTGTTTTCTAAGGAATAAATGATACCTATCACAAGCTTCACAATATGTTGAAAAAGAGGACAATTTTTCTTTGGTCTTTCTTCATTTTCTTGCCTTGAGACCTTAGTTTCTTGACTTTCAGTCCAAGATTTAAAATTAAAGAGTCTTACTAAATATTTTATGAAGAGCACAAACAGACATCTAATTGCATATCTAGAAACATAACATTTAAAAGACCTCTATAATATGTAAAGTAGAAGTAATAAAACCTTACCTTCCAAAATCTGAGTTAACACATATGGAGTAAATATGATGTTATCTTCATTGATATTTCTGGGCTTGTCATGTCAGCAGAAGATTGATCTTCTAAGAATTTCTTAAATTAGTTTGACTATAATGTGTGACTAAATAAAAACCTGAAGTCTAAGCATGCAAAGAATCTCATTACTCCTGCACAAGGTTCATGAAATTCAAAAAGTATATCCCCCAAATTCAGCAAAAACAAAGCAAGGTTTTGCTAAAGTTTTAAGAAGAAAATAGTTTTTTTCATCATTATTGAATCTTATGCCCAACAGACATATTAAAAATTCACTGCAGGACATAATGGAAGTTTTGTTCCCTGGTTAGTTTCCTAACTGCTGTAATTTATGCATGTCCCTCTATACTTAACTGCTTCTTGAGTTTAAGGCGCTTCTATATATTCTGCTGTTTTGACGCTGATGTAAATCTTCAGCAAATACTCAGTGTTCTATATATGTTGTATCAACTACTTCAGTAAAAAAAGTTAACAAAAGTTCAGTTACTTTACCCTTAACTATCTTCTATGTGTTATTTCTACTTATGTCTGGGTGTTATTGCCATGCATATATCATTGCTAGTTGCATTCTTGTATGCATTTGTGTATTGGGTCATATATAGGGTTGTTTAATGTATTTTCACAAACAGTGTCTTATTCCTAGCCATCACTGAACCCTATTAAGTCATGAGATGTTATAAATTATTCTTAATAAAATCGACTTGTTTGTATATGTACAAGTCTCAGGAATTTAAAAGGAATTGCTGATTCAAACTCAGCAAGCTAGACAAGATTGATTGTTTTGGGGAGATTGTTGATAAGAATCTAAAGAAAATGGTTTAGGGCAAGCTGGATAATATTGATTATTCTTGTGTTATTGCTCAGTGTATCTTACTCTGGCTCTCCTTTCTGAAGTCTCTTGTAGTATTTTCCAATTTACTAATCATTGACAACACTATGACTAAAGAAGTTCAAAAGAAAAGAGTATCAAGTAACTGCAAAAGAAAAATATTTATCTGGGTCAGTAAACATTTGATTTCTAATCAACAATGACATTCACTTCTATATGCTTTTCCACAATTTAAGACTTTTTGCTTTCAAAAATATTGCACATTGCAAAGTGGACTGTTGCTAGGATCCTAGAATTAACCGAATGCAACCAGCATTCACAAAAGTCATATAAAAGAGGTTGTATTAGCACTTAGTGTAAAGTGAATGGAGGATAATCAAATAGTCACAGCCCCCATAAAACAGGAGAAAAAAACCCAACAAAACTCACGGTTCACTTTAATGTTGTTGACAAATAATGAGCATTCTTTTGTAGAGTGAATAACAGAGTGGAAGAATATAGTTTTAACTCTGATATGTACAGTCTGTAAGAATTCTGAAACGAAATAATTATAATAAAAATTATTTTTATTTTTAGAAATATCATTATTTGAAAATTGTAGCTATAAAGCTTCCTACAAGTGTGTATTTTATGTTACATATTCAGAGTGTTCTGTCATCAGCAAGGAAAAGAGCTATTATAGGAATGATTATTGAGTTTTAGCCTAGTAATGTTGTCCTGTTTACTTTTAATTTTTGTTTAGTAAACCAAGAATTCTTAATGGCTAAATCCATAAGAGTGCCTGAGCAATAAAATGTGTAATTGGTGTGTTCCTTTTCTCATGTTTGATCTCTATTTTAATTAATGATGAAATAAATATAAAAATCAGAGATTTGACTGCTCACCTACATTTTCTTCCTTTGTAGATTCTGTGGTTGTTATTTGGTGTGTAATTTTAAACTAAATTTTGTTTTGAAAGACTCTTAGAGAAATACATTTGGACCGTACTGCAATGAGCATGAAGTACAAGGGTATTTACATATAATTATGCTGAAGTCTTCACAGAACAACTGAAAACCAATGCTGTATACGTCAGGCTTTGATTGTAAACAGTATATTTTCTTTTGGCTGCGTTGGTAAATGAGTTTGTAGTCTTCTTCTGCTGCAGGCTGTTCAGTGTTTTTAATTAACTATGGCAGCATCCCACCTTATATGCCTTTACTGCAGCATTGCCCTTAATGGAGCTTAAAACCATTTTGGCAGTTGCCACTGCTTTGCATGTTGGTAGTTAGAATTCAAGGGAAGTATTAAGCTGGACCATTCTTGGCAGATATTAGGGAATATAATAATGGAAATTGTAGACAATTGCAATGTATATTCTTCTAAGATTTCAAACTGTTTGGCCTCCAGATCATTATCAGTTCTCAATGTTTATCCTCATGTTACATTTTAGGATGCTTAACTGACAAATTAATGCCATGAAGGTGATAAGACCAGAATTAGAGATTGTGTAAGTAACAGTCATAGAAGTATGTTTTTTCTTTCACAAATTTGTCCAGTTACTTTCTAAATCCAGCAAGTCATTACTACTAAAAACTACAGTAAGGTGTTCTACAGCTTCTTCATTCCTGTGCAATGACTGTTTGTAACTGCTCTTTCAATGCTAATTTTGTGTATTTCCCCATGTCCTCATACTGGGAGAACATGACAGTAAATCTGCATTCAGTGTCTCTATGCCTCTTATTACTCTGTAAAATTCTACCATAGTCTTTCCTCACTCATCTTTTTTTTTCTTTATGGACAATTCCTGTTTTGATATCACTTACACAGAAACGCTGATTATCCTTATCCCTCTTCTCTATGCTTTTTTTCATTCTGTCATTTCCTTGAAGACTGAGTGAGCTTAACTGCACATGGAATTTTAAAAGTGACTGTGAAGGATGTATGTGGTGGCATAATGTTTTCTTTATTCCTTTCTTATTAATTTTGGAGTATTTCTAAAGTAAGTAAAGATTCTTCTCAGTCACATCCAAAATTTTCAGTTCAGGTTTGCTGTTAATCCCACTAATGCTAAATGCATTAATTTTACTACTGGACGGAAACTACATCTGATTTTGCAATCAAAAAAATAGGAAAGAGGAATTTTAAAAGGAAGCAAAATGCCAGGGACATTTGCTGAATAAGTTTATTATTCATACTTGACTAATTGTCAGAATTCCATTTTGTCCGGTAACCTAGAAGATTACTAGTGGGAATGCATAAGATGTAGAGTAGTTATTTTCATTAAAAACAATCAAAGATTATGATGATGAAATGTGTATTTCAGTAGGCCTTCCTGATGTTTAAAATTAACTTGTGTTAATTAATATTAAACAATGGATTATTTCTAAATAACTTTACAGGTTTGTTCCTCATCTTTATGAGAACTTTTATGTCACCTATGTCATGTTCTGCAAACCTTATGTATAATCTGACTAAAGAACTGAGTTGTATTCGGATGCAAAATGTTTTAAATTTGAATGATAGTTGAAGGGTACTAATAGTGAAAAGAGGTGTATGTTTATAGCTCTCACCACACACATAGAAAATAAGTTCATAAAAAATTTTTCCTCACAAATTTCTAAGCATTGTTATGCCTATTTTGCAGCTAGGGAATCAAATTCCAGGAACGTATAGACTCTCAGACATCTTTACAAGCTCCTTAGCCATAAGGCTTATCCACCTATTGGCCTCCTAGAGATAATTTCATTGGATATAGAGGTTTACTAACACAAAGTTTTATATAGATATGACTATATATAGATATGACTATATAAATATATAAGATTACATATATATATGTATATGTTCATAGGTATATAAATGAATGAATATTTTTTTAATATGAAGGTAAAATAACCCATTCTGTCTGCGGTGTACGATTTACAGGTTATCATGTTTCCATGAAGCTTTATGTAGTAACATTCTCTGATAGGTAATGCCCTCGTGACTTCATCAGTAGATTTATTTCTAGGCAGAAATATTGTTCTCTGTGACACTTCTTTTGTGTGTGTTATGTGTTGGCTGTGGATAAATATTAGCAAACAAAAGGGACAATAGTACAGTCAACAGTCAGCTGTTATGCAAGTTCCTGTCCTGTCATTCCACCTCAGTCACCATTTAAATTAAACTTAATGACATGTAATTTGAATAGAAATAAATGAAAAAAAAAGAGATTGTTGTCACAGCACTGTGGGATAGTAGGGGAACAGAGTAGGGCAGATTCTAAGCAGACAAAAAGGGAAAATATTTTCTCAGTTAGTAGATTCTTTTGTCTTTTCTGGTTTTGGCGTTCTTGTTGATGGAGGTTGCTCTTCATTATCCACCAGTAAGGAGATGATAAATTCAAGCACTCTGGTCACACTTTTTATTTACGTGATTAAAGAATGAGATTTGTTCTATTTTATTTTAACTGCAGTATGAAAACAAAAATTCCTTTGTAACAGAAAAGGACAGCATGATGAAGATGGTATTTCAAATCAAAACAAGGTGTCTTTCTTGGTTTGATAACATTTCTCTCCAATTTTACTCATGTCAGAGACTGTAAAAATGCTAAGTAAATTCAGATGTCACTCAAACTTGTGCTTTTTCATGCCCTTTCTTTTTTCCTGACTCTTTTTTCTTTTTTTACTAACCTATGCATGTACTGTACTTTGTAACTTTTTTTTTAAGCACACAACAAATGCACATTCTGTATCCAAAGATTTATGTCAAACTCCTAGTTTCTTCAAGAGCTAACTCTTTCCTCTCCATTTGAAAATCTGCTTTTCTTCAGTGGTTAAAAGCAAACTTTGCCTCCTTCAAAGCCAATCTGTTCCCCTTTGTGGTAGATTTGTACTATGTATTCATAAAAGTCTGGAGAGGAACAGCTTTTTGATGGTTCCAAGCAGTAGTTCAGCCATTTATGCTTTGCTATCTTGACTTTGCTTACTCCATCTGAATACGCCAGTGTTCAAATACAAGGGCATCTAATGTGATCTCTATCCATGGGTCCAAAGGAAGAGGGATAGGATGAAAGTCACCAAAATCTGTGGAATATTCAAATAGTCCTACGGTGCTACATTTGAGAGAGATTAGGATGCTCCCAATTTCAACGAATAACCAATAAATGTATTCGTATCAGTGAAGTCAGAGTTATAAATCATACCCACAGAAATGAACTTTATTATGTGAGGCATTCTTATTCTCAATATTTTTGTTTTACAAAATATTTTTTTTACTGCATAGACCTACAATTTGATTTACTGCTGTTCCAGTCTTCCATGAAATACCTCTGCCACCTTTCTTCACAATTCCCGACTAGTTAGAGGAATATAATTAGAAAGGAATTCTGTGTGAGAAACTTTCTAATTTTTCTGATTCTTGCCTATATGAATGCCTGAATGTGTTGTTTAGCTGCTCATAAACTCTAAATGACTTCAGTATATAATTCTTTCTCGTCCCATCACATGTTGTTATTGGATGAACTGCTTCTTTGATGCCAAGAGAATACCTTTGGAGCTACACTTGTTTCTGCTACGTAGGCTGGCTAGCACAATGACTTATATTTATTGTTCACTATTAAAACACTATAAGCAAAGTTGTAATAAAGTAGACACCCCAGTATACAAATGTGGTTAGAAGAGATGTGACATCTGTAAAGAGGTCATATTTTTAATAAAGCAAGTGATACAGTTAGAAAAAAGCAGCAAAAATTTTAGATAAATTGCCTTTTCTCTAGATCTGACAAAGTAACAGTAATTTTCAAGGTAAAAACAGATAATGTCATAATTTCTTTTAGTGTGAAAATAGATTAATTTTTTATACTGCTAATGATGTTTTCCCAAACCTATTTGTTCCTGTCTTGCATACTTATTTTTATTTATTTCCCTCCATGATTTCTGAAATAGCCACAATAATACTAGGAGTTATCTACACGTCTTAGAAGGATAATTAATATTTACATAACCATTGATAATTTTATATTTCACTCATGTTTACTTTAATATTTGCCCTCATGCGAGGCATTTTTTTACCAATTTCAACACAGGATACTTTGTGAGGTTAAAAAGTTTATGCTTTACTCATTTCTCAGCTGGCAAACCTAACATAACAGCGATTTGAATCTGGGTCAAAATTTGCTTGCAAATTAGGCCTGAAGTCCTTTCTTTAGCAACATAAACAAAAAATGCACAAGGTGCTGCTACATTTTGCAATGGAAATATTTCCTTTCCTTATCCATTAAAGTGAATTTAATTTACACTTGAGCTAGCACTCAATACATATACCTTCAGTACCTGTGTATATTACCTTCTCTTACCATTAAACAGCTTTAGATGATTTCAGGAAAAGCTACCCTAGAGGGTGATAGAATAGTGAGTTCTTCTTAGCATCACATATTTATTTTCTCTCTGATTCAGATTATAACTTTTTGGGCACTCTTTTCAGGCTGGCATAACTTGAGGAGCCTAAAGAACATAAACATACTCATAAAGAGTATGTTTTACTGCAGTTTAGTGTACTAAAGCGATAGCTAACCGGAACTATTTTAAATAATGTCAGAAATGACTAGAGCAATCAGACTCTTATCAGAATCTGTATGGTGGAGTGAGACCGTTGTAGCTTTGGCCCCGCAGAAAACTAACATAAAACAATAGTACAGCACAATAGACAGAAGAGTTTTGGAGGATATCCTGATTCTTAACTGAAAGCGTTGTCGAGCATTGGAACAGGCTGCCCAGGGAAGTGGTTGAGTCACCATCTCTGGAGGTAGTTAAAAGATGTGGTGCTTAAGAATTCTTTGTGGGCAGACCTGGGAGGACAAACATTATGTCATTCCTGACCCTTCTTTAGCCCACAGAAGGCCTATCATCTTCCTCTTCACAGTATCGTGAATTTTAGAATTTGCCTTCTGTGCACAAAAGAGCTAGAGCAGCTACATAGCCGTTAAACTAACCAGTCCTTTATTTCCTGGGCTACTTGTTCCTACTACCTGTGTAAAACTGCGATCGTGGCATGAAGATACAAGGACAAGCAAAACAGAAGCGAAATTGTTGTTATAGCTAAACTAAACACACATAAAGCAGCATTCAGATCACTACATGCTCAGGAACAGTAAGCCTTACAACCCTCAGAGCTCAGACCTTGTAAAGTCAATGCAAAGCATCCAGGCTGCTGTTAGTAATGTGGGTCCAGTGTGGGGCTACAAGGCTACATGAATGAATATTCAAATATTCAACAATTAATATAATAATAAAAATATTTCACTCATTCTCCACCCACCCTCCTGCCAGAGAAAATCCTGCACCTTTGTCATCCCTACAAGAATAAATATATGGGATTATTTATTTTAGAAAACTCTTCATTATTATTAATGATTCTTGCAAAGCCTTGTGAGCTTTTTTGTAAGTGAAGGAAAATCTGGCAATTATCAGAGCTTCAAGCCAATGCAGTAGTTATGTTCATGCGATTTATCCTCCTCAGTTCATAGATTTGGGTCTTTACAACTTAATGTAAATTGATCTAAAGCTGCTATAAGTCTTTTCTATTGAATTCATTGAGGTCTGCCCGCAGCCTTCAGGACAGGGTGTCAGTCAGATCTGGGTTTGAAGTAGATCTGCTCAACGTTAATTATGTAAGGCTTCCCATTTGGGGTTATAAAGGGAAAAAACATCTCTATAGATGAATAAAAGACTTCTTTTAAATTCAGGAAAATTTACTGTCTGGGTAACCTAGGAAAGCTCCAGGATGGATCCATGACTAGCAACACAATTTTAACAATGACTTAATTTGGGGGTTTTATGTGTTTGAGAACAAATTCTCAAGAAATTTTATCAATCTACACTAATTTTGGAATATCTGTAGGAGATATCTGTATGCTATACAATAATGATGGGTAATCTGATATGCAATCCATATTATCCATGTTGTTGGTTACAGAACTAGAACCATTTTATTCTGAGGCATCTATTTATCTCACAAGGAAAAGAAGTTATCACAATAGTGCACGCTTTGTAATGCAAAATATATTTTAAGATATATCTATTAGTTCTTTTCTGGCCAAAATTCTTATCAAGAAATAGTTCTTAGCAAAGACAGTAAAGGAAATCGTTGTTTATTTTCTTCTCGAGGACTTTTTATAAGACATTTGCTGACATTTGTAACCAAAAAAAAAAAAAAATTCAGAAAAAAATCCATGGGTGGACTGAGTCTTGCATTTTTTTTCACCCCAATTAGACCTAACATGGTACAATCCTTTGTAAATCTGAGCCCAGCTGCTCTGTCAGTTCCTCTGGTTCATAGGTGATTACTGTGCCATAAAAATCTCATGTTCTGCATCTGTCAGTTTTCCAATGCCTCCTTCAACCTGTAAATAACCTCCTTGTTCTAAAATGTTTTGCTAAACTCAGATAAGTAGGAGTTGGAGAGGCCGGTGAAACACTGTAGAATAAAAACTGTTCCTACAAAGGCTTCTAAATAGAGGAAATCCCCAAATGAGATATCAGAGCAGCATTTTTTGCCCCCATGTTAAAATTTCCTTTGATGTGGCTAGTTTACCTAAAGTGGCTACATAAGGATATTCATTACAATTAGTTGCCACGTTTTTTTGTTTTCTTGTGGCTGCCCTATACATAAAATGATCTGAAATCAGATGGAGGAAGTTTTATCTCCCCCAATACCTGAGAGACTGCACCCCCCCCTCCAAGTTTGCAGTTTAAATCCCAACTGTGCTGTTGTCTTTTAGCCGCGCAAGACAGCAAGACAGCCCATTTTGTAGATTAAACCAATAAACTAGCAAACATAAAAGAAACAAATCTCATAATTGTGGATTTCAATTAAAGAAAGGAGGATCAAAGCAAACATTCTGCTTGAAATTGCACAGCTGCTATCTACACAAAATGAGGAAAAAAACCAACCCCCTTCTCCAGTTAGCCATAATTTTTGGGGTAGGAGAAGGAGGAGGGAGAGCTCAAACCCTGCAGTAGGACAGATTGCTTATGCTTCTCACGTCCCAATCAGTAATACAAAAATATTGAGTAATAAATTCTCTGCCTCTCCCGATCCGAGTAGCTCCTACCATCTGTGAAAGACAATTTGTAACAGCTTTAGTATTAAGATTCAGTAAACAGACAATCACAAGCGTTGTGCCAAACAATGCCTACGTTTGGAGAAAAAACGTGAAGCAAAAGCATGAATAACACCGTGACCTTTGTATTGCAAAATTACCCAGCGACCAAAACAGTTTCAATTGCAGAGGATTTCTTTTTTTTTTTCCTGCTTTTCCCCAGTCCGTAAGGAGTGCCGGAGTCTGCACACATTTCAGATGCATCTGTGGGCTGTGTATGTAGGCCTCATCCTAATGTGTTGAATTATTATTGATGGCTGAGGCAGTTCTGCTCTGCTGGTGAACCAATAATGTCAAAGCAGTACCTGCAAGATTAATTATAGGAGAGAATGGGCTCTGGTTTCCAGGGACTGAGACATTAATAGAGACTGAGCATTAGTTTCAGGGGATTCAACAGACAGCTGAACAAATGCCTCAGACAATGTTATACATGCTAAATCCTGGCACTTCCCTCTTAACAGAGCTGAAAAAAAGAATGTTTACAACAATTTTGTTTAAACTGGGGAAAACAGAAAGCTCTATAAACCAAATGAAAAGGAAACAAAACAATACTGGGTTTGCTAAAACAAGTTAGGCTCTATAAATTTATGTGAGTGTGTTGCCCTCTGCAATGTACTGAGGAGAAAGGAGACAGTAAATAATTTCTGTAGCATTAGCAGAAAAAGAAGCTGGTGAGCAACAGTACTTAGGTTTTCAAAATATATGTAACATTCTACACGTTGAAATGTGTAGGAAAAAAAAAGAGCAGAGTTGCTTATACTGTTTCTATTGCACTACTGCAGTCGAAATTTGTACTCCATGAAGCACTTTAGCTGTAGAGAACTGAGAATATGCAGTGGATGAAGCTGCAGCCATAGCAACAGCTACATAAATTTTCAGACAATGACAAGGCACACAGTACAAAATTTAAGCAGTATAAGTTCTACACTGGATTCAAAAAAAAAAAAAAGTGGAGAAAAGGACGCTGAAAGCTATTTATTAGAAAGTAATAATATAAAGACCTTGGGCTTCCTGCATTTTGCTCATGTTTAAGGAACGGGTGGATGAAGTGCTTAGGGACAGGGTTTAAGGGAGTGTTAGGAATGGTTGGACTCAAAGATCCAGTGGGTCCTTTCCAACCTGGTGATTCTATGATTCTATGATTCTATATGATCAGAGGTGCAGCTGATAGATTAGCTGTAGCATTATCTTGTCCTTTAGCTCTGGCAGGTGATGTTCCTTTTTCATTATCTCCTAGGCCTAATATTTTTGAAACAGTCTTGGGAATTTAGGGGCTTATTTTTCAGTGTATTGTCCAATTACCCATGCTTTGTTCCAATTGTGCAATACTTTTGATGAAATGATCAAAAAATAAATAAAATCCAGAGTCTGGCATGGCTCAACACACCGAAGTACAGACTTCTGAAGCTGATCTCAAAAGGGCGAAAAAAATTCACACTTCAATGACTTTCTAGTTTCGCAATTGCGAAGTGCATCACTGCTTTTCTTTCAAACAGCAGCAGGAGAACTATTAAACAAATGCACTTGAGGTTGGAAGATCCACAGTAGAAGGATATATTCAATCTTCAATCTTGACTTTGTGTTCTTAGCTTCTGGGGGATTTCTTTCACAGTGTCATGTGAAACTCCACCGCCAATTTCTCATTGCCCACACATACAGCTTAGGAGACTCCAAAAAAACCTTACATGTCTCAGACTCTGGGACCTTTGCAAGTCCAAAGAAAGGTGAAAATGAAGCTGACAAGAGGGGTTCGAATCCTACTCTGAAATTAAACAGTGAGACTCCTAAACATGTTTTTACTCCATGCTAGAAAGAACACCAATCTCTAAAACACATTTCTAAAATCAAACTGTGTTAAAATACGTAATATAAGCTGGAACACTCCATTTTATGGTTTTTTTTTTAGGTCTGTGTTTTAATTATTGAGTCCATGCCATTCTGACAAAGTGATACCAGTGAAATCATATTGATCTGAGAAGAATATGACCAACTTGAAATCATAAGCTGAGTTCATTTCTGCTAAGAGTGATTTAATTCATATTGAATAAATAACAGTACAAAATCTATGTCCAGCACCTGGGTGTAGGAAAGCATCTCCTGCTATGTTGTTCCAGGATAAGTCTTGGGAAGGAATGAAGTCCTGAAGCTAAATCTTGTTCAGCTGATCTATGAAAAAATACAGTTTGGAATTGCTTGGTTTGTCCTTGCATTTTTTTCTATGCTGATTTTGATTTAAGCTGCTCAACAGTCACACAAATAATGCTCAGTTTCCTGTCATATGCCATAAAAAAGTCACAAGGTGTTATAAGCGTGACTGACAGTAGAGTATGTTACTATGTTTTTTGCCATCCAGAAATGATGTCTTGCAAGTGATTAGTTAGCTAAAATGTCACATTATTCCCAATCGTATTTGAAGAAAGTGAGATACCACAGCTTCATCGTGTCTTTATCAAACAGTAGCTTGTGTAGGTGTAAAGAAACATGACAAAACTCTGTTATATGACAGCATCATTCGTTTTGAAGTTGTCTCTCATTTTGTAGTCCAGAGTTGTCTTATTTCTGCCCAACCATCAGCTGGTATTTTTCTTATTGATGATCTGAGTTTTGGAATAAAAGGCACATTGAACCCAACTGTTCAGGCCTGGATTTATTTTTTTTTCCCCCCTAAACTCTAAAGAGTTTAAAAACAGGAAATAAAAGTCTTAAATCATAAGAAACCCCATTATCTTAGTTTTGCATAGGTACTTCAGAATTGTTTAAACTGTAATAAATTTGTAGTAAATTTAAAATTTAAGCTCCCATGAAGAGTATAAACTATTTCCTTCAGAGAATCTGGACTCAAAGAGAAGAGAGGTAGGCCAAGTACATTTCTTCCAGAGCAAGTCATAGATAGGTGTGGCTATTTTAAAACAATTAGGTCATTTAAAAATCAGATTTAGCATACTGAATATTTCCCCCAAATGGTACAGTACATCACTGAATGCTGTTGGCATGCAAAATCACCAGACCTTAACAAGAAATGGATTTATGTCAAAATTCCAGAACAAAAAGTTTCAACTTTTATAATACCACTTTTGAAGCCACAGACTTTTTATTATCTTAATTTGACCAAATTATCAGAAATTTGCTTCTCTCCCTCACAGTGGAAAATAGGTGGTATAAATGTGTCAGACTCAGCTGACAGACATTTGGAAAGAGTAAGAAAAAGGTGAAGTCTAGATACTTTCTGCTGAGTTGTGGAAGGTGTTACAAAGGTTTTATGACCTGATCATCTTCAATTTGTACTGCAGTGCAATGCATCATGCTAAAATAATGTCTTCCCTGAATTTTCATCCATCCAAATATTAGTGTATCCTGAAGCTCTGCTGAGAAGTTAAGAAGGATTCGAAAGATATTAGCCAAGGGAATTTATATAAAGAAGCAGTAAACTAAGGAGGCAAAAGAATTACAGGACAACATAGTCTTTCCTAAATGAGAACATTAATCAAACTAAGAATTAATTATTTAGTACAATGAATATTATTACTAGCTCCTCAGAACTGAAACTAGAAGCTCTGCAAAAGTTGCATCTGAGATAAAGGAAAGAAATAATCTGAGAAAAAGCGATTATTTTTCCTTTGGATAGTTGTTAAAATTGGACTTGTTTGGGTTATTCCCATACCCAGCTTCCTATGCAGCCACATTTGTGCATTATATTCTCATCAATGCTGATAGTTCATCTCTTATCTCAGGAAAACCAAACAACAAAGGAAGAAGGAGTAAAGTTACAACTTACTAAACACTTATGCTAGTGGTAGAAGAAAATGGTTTTGTCTTCCAAGTATTAGTGCTATTATACCTATTATATTTTAAATAATAAAGAAATGTATCAATCTTTTGCAGAGTTTGGAAACCACCATATTTGTTACTGTCTTACTATTAAAAGAGGAAAAGATAGGAAAGCTTTATAACAACATTAGAACTTCCCAGATGAGAAAGGATAAAATGAAAAAGGATTAAAGCCTTATTTTGTGTTTATATTCTGGAGATTTTTGAGGTGTTTTACAATCCTAATGTAAGCCTAATACTCTGCGTACAAGCACATTCTTAATTATGTACTTACCTATAGTTTTGCGCTTTAGAAAAGCCAACTTTCTTTCTTAAAATATCTTGAACATAAAATACAATGCATAAATATACAGGAAAAGTTCTGAGTCAACTCTTCCTTTAGACATTTGTTAAGACTTCCTACAATTTCTGTCTCAAAAAGTGTAGTATTCAAAACTAGGTTTGAAATGTATTTTAAGTATTTAGTGAATAACAGCTGTATCACTTTTACCTCTTAAATTAATTTAGTTGCTTTGCCTCAGCACTGATACCGACACCTACGTTTCTTCTTGTGGTGCATGGGAAAGCTGTTAAGTCAGAGTTTAAAAGTGATGCCCATTTTTTCTGAGCATTAACGTAGTGAAGGTTAACATAACATTAAGTTATTTCAGTTCATGATCATATTTTCCTAAGACAAAGTCAATTTCTAGCAAAAGATACAGTAGACATTTAGGGTCCAAAAAAAGGATCAACAGACTAAAATATCTTTTAACCTCTATTCTTTTTTTCCTTCCTTCTTAGAGTCCCAACAAAATAATCAGCTATTGTACTGTCACAGCTTCTGAGTAGATATTTGCTATTCTGTGTTTGATGGTAAAAACAATTTCTCTTGTGTCCGTGAACTTCTAGGGAAAAACTGCATTTGTGTGTAATTTTTTACACAAATATTCAGTGGGGAGCTCAATGAGTAATTTCACAGCTTTATAAATGTGTTCGTGAAGTTCAGCTCATGAAAAATGAAGGGAATTTGAAACTTTTTCTGTCTATACTTGCTCTAGTTAAGTGCTATAATTCAGGGTAGGTTAATCTAGAGAAGTAGGAAGCTGTCCACTAAATAAAAGTGAAATATCTACCTTCAATAACGCCTGAATTGTGCTCCACAGCCTGTTTGTGGCTCTGCTCCATGGAGCCTAGTGCTAGTGTTTTAATCCAGACGGCTGTGGAGATGAAGGGTGGCTGTGGTCCTCCTTGAACTGAGTGGTTGTATCAGATGACTGCATATCTCCCTGTATATGGGAGGGGAGCAGAAGGGAAGAGAAGGCAAGGAAAGTGTCTAGGATTGTTTTCTTTCACCATTTTTTTTTACAGTAATGCTGGTATTTTCTGAAAGTCGTGTACACACCATCGATGGGCGTCAGAGGACAAGCATGTGTGTGCAGGAAACTGGGCTGCAACTATACATTATTGGTACCAAGAACATTTTCAGTTACACTATTCTGAGCCAGGAAAGGAAATGGTACCTGGTGGAATACTTCTGGCTCTTCCACAGGATTGAATTAATTTTGTCATTATCCTTGGGGTGATAAAATTCAATTTTGCTTACAGTACTTAGAAGCTTTGAGCTGTCTGTGCTACAAATTCACCAGAAGGGAAGGATTTTTTTTTTTTTTTTGCTAAAAATGGCCTTCTGTGACAAAGGAATCCTTGATTCTTCCCCTAGCTGTAGGTCAAACTTCTCATTAAGTTGCAAACAATATAGCACATCTACGTGTTTAGAAGTGACCCGAGTCAGATAAGCAAAATCCAGAAAATAACAACTACAATAAGGAACAATAAGACATCAGAGCAACCCAGGAAAGAAACATTTTGGTACCATTTACAGTGAAAACCTATTTGAGATAAATAATCAGAAATTTTATTTCACTTCCTTTTAAAATGGATACAGATTTGAGGAAATATGAGATATTTCACTTAATTTAATGATTTTACCGAAGATATCTTTTAGGATATGACTCTGAAACTGCCTTCTCAAGGAATTTATTTCCTTGCAGATTTCTATTGCTAGACCAAAATAGATGGATTTTTTGATTTTACAAAAGATACTGCCTTCTAAATAGACTTCTTTTAGAAATTACTTACCTGTTTTATCTGAGGGTTTTTTGTCTCATTTGGTCCAAAAATAGGAAACTCTGGAGTAAAATAAATTTCTTGAGAAGGCAGTTTTGCAACCATATGACCTGCTGTGAGAAAAGCATGTGAATTGCTAAAGGATAACCTCCCTTGACCTGATTGCTACACTCCTCTTGATGTACCCCAAGACACCTTTGGTCTTCTTGGCTGTGAAGGCACATTGCTGGCTCATCGTCAAGCTCTTGTCTACCAAAACTCTCAGGTCCTTCTCTGGAGAGCTGCTTTCCAGCTAATTCACTCCTAACTTCTACTGGTGCAGAGGATTTTTCCTCACAAGCTGCAGAATCCTACACTTGCCTCTGTTGAAATTCATGAGGTTTTTCTCTATCTGTGCAGTTCTTGCTGAATAGCAGCAACCTTTTGGTAGATGCCACTTCTCCCAGTCTTGTATCATCAGCAAACTTGCTGAGGGTACACTGTCCCATCACCCAGGCCATTGATGAATATGTTGAACAAGACTGGGCCAAGTACTGAACCCTGGGGAACACTGCTGGCCACAGACTTCCAACTAGACTCTGCACCACCAAAGACAACCTCTGACCTCTGCTATCCATCCAGTTCTCAATCCAGTTCACCGCCTACTCATTTAACACACAATAAGAAAATTTACAGCTGTTTGACAGCATCAAGCTCCTATACAAATAATAAGTATCATTATTTCTTTCAGTAGCAGAAACAAACACATTATTTTTATTTTAATATTAGGTATTTTGGTATAATCATTAGGCAACAGATACTCAGCTAATATAAACTGCCATAATTACACTAGGAAGTTACGACATGTTACACTTTCCGAGAATTTCCTATGAATGTCACACTAATTTGCACCTAATTTAAGGCACTACTTTTCTTTTTTTTTAATATGATGCTTTTTAGATAACTGCAGAATAAAAGAAATTTCTTTTTGAGCTTTAAAGGACAACTCTTGAAACCAACTACAATGTACAGAATATGTGCTACCAATCATGTCAACAGAATTTATTTTCTTTGATTTCACAGTATAGCTCTAGGCATCTGCTGTAGAAGGTAGAAGTGGCTTTTGATAGCTCACTAAAGCTATCATAGCACCAAAGGACTTGAAAAAAGGGCTAACAGATTTTGTAAAAAAAAAAAAAAAAAGAAGAAAAGTGGTAGCAGAAGAGGATCACTAGCTAGCTTGTGCCTAACAGAACAAAAAGCAGCACTGTCTTCAGTGAGATCACTAATGCATATTGTTGGGTACTCTTAAACTTGTCACATGAAGTAATGTAAAGTGGTGGAGAATGTTAGAACTGATTGCTAATTGAAATGATAAGACCAGTTTATCAGCATCGCCCTGTCTTTCCAAAATAGTCTTTGCTATTGTTGCATGTAAACTATGTGATGTCAAAACAGAGGTAAATTGTGCTGGTATGCAATATTGTGTCCAGTCTGGAGCCCTCAGCACAGGAAAGACATAGACCTGATGGAGTGGGCCCAGAGGAGGACCACTAAAATGATCAAAGGCATGGAACTTCTTCCCTATAAAAATAGGCTGAGAGAGTTTGTGTTGTTCAGCTTGGTGAAGACTCTAAGAAGACCTTACAGTGGCCTCCTTATACGTAAAGGAAACTTATAAGACAGGAAAAAACTTTTTATCAGGGCCTGTAGCAATAGGGCAAGGGGTAATGGTTTTAAGCTAAAAGAGGAAAAGTTTAGTCTAGATATTAGAAAGAAATTTCTATCACTGAAGGTGATGAAGCATTGGAACAGGTTTCCCAGAGAGATGGTGGATGCCTCATTCCTGGAAACGTTCAAGGTCAGGTTGGATGGGACTCTGAGCAACCTGATGTAGTTGAAGATGTCCCTGTTCACTGCAGGGAGGTTGGACTAGATGACCTTCATGTTCCCTTCTAATCCAAACTGTTCTATGAATCTATGATTCTGTGACTCTACGACATAATTTTGATTCACCTTTTGGAAATAGTATTGTGATTGTCAGATACTTGAATTTGATACACTGTCCATAGTGCCAAATTCTAACTCCCTTCTCTGTTTAAAGAACCTAGTTCCATAGCATTTATTGCTCTAAAGGCAGTAGCAATCAAAAAGCACTCATTTATCATACAGCACAACTTTGTCTGATCTACTGACATCTTAACTACAAAATCTGTGTGGTTTTAAAGAAATTCTGTACTACATACTTCAGATCGTGAAAGATGATCAGGAAAAAAGGAGAACCCAAACCCCAATACATTAAAAAGTCATTGTGAATACAGTAGATCAGATCTGGAATTTCCACACCACTCAAAGAGAGAGGAGGTAGGAACAGTAGGATTTTTCTTCTATGATCTATATCTATGCATCTGCCAAAGGCTGAACTGAACTGACATCATCTGTTAGTAAGTTCATTGACGCATCGCTTTTACTTGTTATGCATTCCAGCAAGCAGCAGGGAAACAGCTTGTTCAATATGCTTTGAAATCAATGATAAGTTCACTTTTTTTTTTACAGGGAACACGCTTTGGTGAGAAGTGGATCACATTTAAGAAACTTTCCCTCCAAATTCATGTTTACATGAAGAGTAATAATTTGGTAGGTCAGAAAAATTCCATTTGCAAACAGATTTGCATATAATAGATTACCCTGAAATAACCTGCAACGCTAAACTGTATACATGAAAAATACTGCTTTGCAGCTAGCACCAACAGATGTGATGGGACACAAGGTTGTCTGTTCCAGAGGCTCTGCAAACTACGCTTGAAAGTCAAACAGTTGGAAGTATCTTGGCTCTGTATCCTGCCATCATTTCTGAACAGCTTCTTGGTACAGCTGTCACTACTGTCAGTATTACTTGAGCCACCACTGTGATAACTTAAACTCCCACCACCACTGCATGATTCACTATGCTGTTTGATCCTAGGAAACCCTGATGCTGTGCTGTGACTTCAAAGCTGCTTCTGTAGCTGCACGTATGGAAAGTTATCATCTACTGAATCTAATATAAAAGCACCAAAAATTATTAACCCTTCTGTGACAGACCAAGTTTCTGTTTCTTGGAACTACATACTGAATCAATGTGCTTTTAAGCTCCTAAATAAGTCCAGCCTACGCTCTGGTCCTGATCTTGCTCTCTGGGACTAGACTTTCAGGTTTAGTATTCGTTATTGGAAGATTCATTTTGTCATAATACTGGTTTACTTTCTAGAGTCTCCAAACTAATTCTTCCTGCACATAACTTAGCTACAAACTGCAAGATTAATACCATCTCTACTCAAACCTTAGAGATCCTTTTGACACACCTTCTCATTAGCAGCTCTTCTTGTTAAGACTTCAACATTAAAAAGTATTTCTCAAAACAGCCCCTTAAAAAAAAAACACAAAGAAGTATAAAATACCCAATGAAAGTATGTTCACATGCATATATGATTTTTGTTCTTCCTCCTATGTAAAAGAATCTTTTGGTTGAGGCCAATGACACAACTTCTGATAGAGATGCTGGAAAATTGCAACCCCAAGCATTGCTCTGTAATACGGATGGCAAATATGGCAAAATACTGGAATATCTCATCCTGTAATTGGCCCACTTCTGAACAGAAAAGCAGAATACTTGCATGTTGGTGATGTAACTGTAAAAACTATAGTCATATTACTTGTATACAAACATATTGGATTACCCTTTATATTTACAACTTCTCTTTATAAAGAAGCAGTTCTGTAGTCATCAAAAAAAGTACACTCCTCTGATCTATGGAATTAAAAAAAATGTGGTAGGAGTTCCACTAGTGTGATGCCTGATGCCTTCAGGGCTCAGTGATGGAGCTATACACTAAATAGTTTGGATGACACAGATGCTAGGTCAAAAGATTGTACTGGAGTTGCTAAATGTTGCAAGAGTCATTCATTAGCCATCAGACCATAGTTTAGTCTAACAATCGCATGTGCCTTGTGCTTGTCACTTGATTGAGTCTCTGTCTGAAGGTGAAGAAAGAAAATTAGGTAAAGAAAAATAAGAAAGTACTCCTAAGATCATAATGGACCTGCTACTTAAAGATGAAGGAAAAGACAATAATGACTTAATCAAATAACTGTTCAACATCATATGTCAGCTTTTCTGTACCCGTAGCAAGATTATGTTACTGTAGCTATTTCCATTTGTCTGTTTAGGAATGGAAAGTCATCCAGCAATTTGGATTTTATGCCACTTACAAGATATTGAGGAAGAAAAGCAATTGTTGCAGATCTTTACACACTAAAAAAATGAGACAGGCATTTTTCTGTTCAGATTACTTTCTTGGCATTACAAAAACAACAAACACAGAATCAATTAACATGAAGTTATCAGTAGGTGGAGGCTGATCTGAATGTCCCAAATTTCCAGAGCAGTGGGATATACAATAATGATTTCTTGTTTCAGTCTGAGTTACAAAAAATCATGGTTATGGCTCATAAAATTTTAGTTATACTTCAAGTTACTAGTTTATATGACTTATACATGCAGAAGAAGAGCAGCTTAGAACTTCCTCAAAGTAATGTTCTGTTTGCTAAACCCCAAACAAGGAACCACACTTTGATGATTTTTGGATATGTAAAACATGGCCTGGCTGAGTTTTATCTATTGAAAAAGTACAATGTGCTGCCCTAGGACTTGGGTGAGGTTTATGGACACAGGTCAGAAAACAATCATTGTTTTGGACTTTTGCAGTGTAGATGCAAAAAATAAATCAGAATGCACACAGGAAGCAGAGCCAATTCCAATTAGAACTTTAACTGCTATTTTTAATATGACACCTTTAGACTGTAGAAAATAAAAGCAATCTGATAACATTCTGCATTTTGGATTCTTAAAATGGCTTTGTATTTAAATGACCCTGAATAAACTGTTCCACAGCATCTACTCAGAAGGATTTGGGAGTATGATAAGCTTTAAATAAAATAAAGCTTCAGCCTGTGCTTTCCTACCCTTAAATCTCTTAATCTTGAATATAAATATCTTCCCACTAAAACTATAGAAGTACAGCATCAGCAATTGTCACGGGGGATTCTAATACCCAGCAAGCCAAATAGGTCATTCACTGGAGAACAAGACAGTATACTGGGTTATGACACTGTAACAGTGTTAAAATTAGCAGAGCATTGCCAGAAGTGTGTATATTTTTGTTGGATGATACTACAAGTAGCAGTATGTACAAAGCTGACAAAGGGAGAAAAGATGAAAGCAAAACACTAGGATAGAACTAATGATAATAAAACTCTTGGCAAGTCAAATTACTGTGTCTCATATCAAAAGCAGCTTTGACAATAATGGGATTCCAGAGTCCATAAAATTAGTCATGATTCAAAGATAAGAACATCAACAATTTGCATAAAAGCTTTACTTTAAAGATTTAGCGCTGTGTACCAAATGGAGAAAAAGCACCGCCATAACAGGAACACTTTCATATAGGTATCCATTATCTAATGTTTATATAATGGATGCCAAATGAGCTCATTATTATCAGTGCTATTATACTGAATACTAAATGAACTCATCATAGAAACACACTTGCTTTAAAAACTATTACCACACCATCAGTGACAAGGAAAAAAACTCTGCCTCCAAACTTCTTGAGATTACTAATTTGATTTCAGTGTTAACTTCTAATGCATTATTAATCAACAGTTCATTATACTTTTAGATAGCACATAGTTTATTTGTGGTTTATTTGTACACAATTCATTTCTGTAATCTTTTACTATATTGCACTTTATTCCTATGTAAACAATGATGGTTTGGGCTGATAGAAATGTGCGGTAAAAGGAAGTATGAACTGTTTGTGTGTAATACAAATTGGTTCTGTTTTGCAAAACCATCAGAAGTACAAAATGGATGATGTAATCCAAAGTAAACAATAAGCTAATGCTATGAGAAAAGACTGTGAAAATTATAAATTTTTAAAATGGACTGTATAAATTTATTGCTGAAAGATTTAACAATCCTGTAGAATATATAATAATGTATAGATGCGTGTGCATGCTAACATATTGCTGATTAAAAGCAGGTACTCATGCTTAAAAAATATGGTCTCAAAGAATGTGACAATTCATATATACTATTCATGTTTATATGTGACTAGATGTTTTAATGTACCAAAATAATGTATTTAAATCTTAGTATGTTACTTGGAACCTGCAAGTATTATGAATTCTGTTTTCCTTCCAACATAAACCACAGTATTTGCATGATGGAAAATTAATATTGCTTCAGTCTGGACTGCAGAAACTATGTCTTGCATTATAAGCTGCATCTCAATGTAACTTCAAAATTCTGACATGATTTTCTGGTAATGGAGTTTACGAGCAACAGAATAAGGGAGAATTAGGATTCCTGAAAGTTAGAAGTCCTCTTCTCTTCAGGACTGTTTCCTCAGAAGTTACTGAAAAGCGCCTTCCCCCAGTATTTTACAACAAAAGACTGCATCTTTTCTTTACTTTTTTTTTAAAAGTTTTCATTTACATTCACATTACAAATTTAACCTTTAGTTTAAAAACATCATATAGTTTTAAACTAAATTGAAAACTAAAAATAAAAATATTTTCAAATATATAATCTCAAAATATTTAAGTCATTCTTCTAAAATGACTTCTGTAACAAAAGTTTTGGAAATAAATTTGAATACTAGGTTCACTTGCCTCAAATTTTCAGTAAGATCTTGAGTAAGATATAATCTTTCTCTGATAACATCCTGTTTACAGAAGAACACTAATAATTTTTACTTGCTAGTAATACTGAGAGAAGAGACTGAGTAATATAGAAGAAATCTTTAAAAATATTGAAGCTGGCTGCCATAGGAAAAGAAACAGTCCAGAGAAAATATTTTTCACCTGTTATTTAAAGGTTTTGTGTCCTTAACTTACAGGTTGGTCCAGAGAATAAGCAATGCCTTCGTATTTTTGTAGAAGACTTGAAACATTCTCAAAAGGAAATACTTCGACAAAGAATTTCTGTGTAATATTACCTACAGAGATTTTGAAGAAATCTCTCTGGTCGTATTTCAAATTACAGTATCATCTTTCATTTTATGTCTTTGTCCTCTGTTGTGAGAGGATTCTTGGAATTCTACATTCTGTTTCTATAGAAAAATTAATTACTATATATAGAATTCTTCTTGTATAATTTTATATTTTGTGGTAACACAAGCATGATTTTCATATAATACAAGCACTGACAGGAGTTCCAAAAGCCTTGGTTAGATGAACTTCTGGTTTAATGGAAAATATGGAAAAATTCTGCGCAGGTCAATTTGAAAAACATTTTTAATATTTAAATATTTCTTTTAGTGTTTAATATTTTATTATGGGGTTTTGATCATACAAACAAATAAACAAAAAACTGAGAGGCACACTGCTCAGCCTGAGATGAAATGTTTTATTTAGGTCTCCACTAAATACAGGAATGGAGCTGAATGTGTGGAGAAACGGGACTGGGTGGTTTCCTCTGCCCCCTCCCGCCTTGCCATGGGGCTGGTACAAGTCTTTCAACAGAAAGGAATGCACCAAGGGCGCATCAGTGTCTGAAGTGGGGGATGAGATGCCTAAAAGTAGGTGTAGTCACTTCTTCCTTATCAGCAATATCCTTGCAAAGACAGGAATCTAATCATTTTCTAAGAAGACGGATTGTAGCTGCTGTTCTGACAACTCAGCCCTAGAGCTGACCTGTAGTCATCATTGTAATATTATTATAATACTAAAACACACCTCCATAGCTAAGGCTCCCCACCTCCTACTTGCCTCTGAGGCAAACCACTCCTATGGCAGCACCCACCGGGCTTGTGCAGTTGAGTTTTGGCACACAATAGAAGAATCCTTTCTCCACCGATCATCAGGGCTTGACGTAGTGACTTCAGTCACTCAAGATTCAGTCACTCCTGTCTCCCTTAAAAGTGAATATCATAGAATCACAGAATCTTAAAATGGTTTGGATTGGAAGGAACCTTAAAGGTCATCTAGTTCCAACCTCCTTGCCATGGGCAGGGACACCTCCCAATGGATCAGGCCACCCAAGGCCCTGTCCAACCTGCCCTAGAACACTTCCAGGCAGGGGGCATTCACAACTTTCCTGGGCAACATGTTCCAGTGTTTCACCACCTTCATTGTGAAGAATTTATTCCCAAAGTCTAGTCTAAATCTTTTCCTCTCCAATGTAAAGCCATTTCCCCTAGCCCTATCACTACATGCCCTCGTAAAAAGTCCTTCCCCACCTTTCTTGTATGTCCTTTTCAGGTACTGGAGGACTGTTATAAGCTCTCTCTGGAGCCTTCTCTTCTCCAGAAGAGACCAAACCCCAACAACTCCCAACTTTCGGGCTACAAATATGATCAGAGGGCTGGAGCACCTTCCCTATGAGGACAGGCTGAGAGAGTTGGGCTTGTTCAGCCTGGAGAAGAGAAGGCTCAGAGGAGATCTTATAGCGACCTTCCAGTACCTGAAGGGGCTACAGGAAAGCTGGAGAGGGGCCATTCATAAAGGCTTGCGGTGATAGGACCAGGGGGAACGGGTACAAACTGGAGAGGGGCAGATTTAGACTAGATATTAGGAAGAATTTCTTCACCATGAGAGTGGTGAGACACTGGCACAGGTTGCCAAGGGAAGTTGTGGCTGCTCCATCCCTGGAGGTGTTCAAGGCCAGGTTGGATGGGGCCTTGGGCAGCCTGATTTAGTGGGATATCCTTTCCCATGGCAGGGTGGTTGGAACTAGATAACCTTTAAGGTCCCTTCCAACGCAAACTATTCTATGATTCTATGAACTCTCTCACCCTATATTCATAGGACAGGTGCTCCAACCCTGTGATCATCTTTGTGGCCCTCTTCTGGACCCATTCTAACAGTTCCATATCCTTCTTAAGTCAAGAATTTGAGAACTGGACAAAGAGGTCCGGATGGGGATCTTGCCAGAGTGGAGTCTCTTTTCCTTTCCTTCCTGCTTTGCAGGTGAATTCCATTTTCCCCAAATACATTTTGGTACTCTTGCCAACACATTTATTCAGAACACAAGCTTTCATATATGATTCAGCAGCATCAAGGTGGTGTCTAATTGTAGAGCTGTCTAATAATTCCTAAGCATGTTCTTTGAAGTGCAAGGTTGTATTGGCTTAAATCTGAAATAACTCTGATGCTCATTGTCAAAAGTGATTCTGAACTTATGTAAATAGAATACTCAGTTAAATCTCTTCTTCATTGTTTCAAGTTCCAGACCATAAACCAAATTCCATGTTTAGTTTGGTTATGCTTAGATAATTTTATAAGCAACGGTAACAACAAATTAAATAAAGCTTTTTGGGCCTCTGCGACAAGTTCATTGACCAAGTCTCCAAAACCCGATTACATGACATGCATTGCTTGAACTCAGTGTCCACTGACCATGGTCCCACAAACAGGAGACACTACCTGTTCATTGATGACTCCCTCTGAGTTGCAACTGGCGATGAAGCACGGAAAATATTCATTTCTCACAGTGTGGTGCAAAATCTAATTATATTGCCAATGATATCTAGCATATATGCAAGGTTGACAGCTTTGTTGGTTGTGTTCATGTGTTCATATACAATCATGCGAATTTATATCAAGAGTTTGGGGTAACAATGAGAGATTGGTACTATTAGCAAAATATTTAAAATGTTATATTTTGTGAGTTCTGGTTCTCTTAACCAGAAAAATCTTTCTCGATCACACTGCAAAGTAATAGTTGGAACATGGTAGTCTTCACAGTTATACCTTACCTTGATTTTCTGCACCAGAAAAGGAAAACCTTGTCAAACTTGCAGCATTCTCAAGGCACCTTTCAAGGAGTTGTTCTAGTAGTTAGCCAATATGTCAAGTATAGAATGCATCAATTTTTTTCAGTGGAAGATGATATTTCAAGACTAAAGCTTGCTGTGACCTGGAGCAGAGACACTATTGTGGCACATATTTGAAGTATTACTCTGCTAGATAAAAAATGTCCTCTAAAAGCAGATTATGTAACTACATGCGTATGTATGTAGGGAACAGTTACGGCATATAACAGATTGAAACAAAGGTGTCCTGCATCTTAATAATTTGTTAAATGATGTCTATTTTGCAGCCAAGATGCGCAGTTATCCAGCACCAATTGACAGACTGCCAGTTTTGCATTAAGCTGACTCACTTATTCTCTTGTAGAGGGAAACAAACACAAACTGGAAGTGATGGCCTTGGTTAAATAAAAAGCTCATAATTAGTGACGTCATAATTACATCTTATAATGCCTTGATATAATGCGTAGGTACGTGCATATTAAATGTGGTCAGAAAGCAGGCCAAGTTCTGTTCCTACTCTATTAGAATCCATCTGACCTCAACAACTCACAACTGGGTGATTTGTTTGATGCATAAGAGACAGAAGGGAAGATTTCCTGGGTGGCAGAATATGTCCAACATTTGACCTTAGGCTGCACTTTATCTTTCTGAACTTGTCTAAAGGTTGGGCATTATTCAGCTAGAGACAGAGATGAGTCCTTCCAGAGATGTTTCATCATCTTTATCTTGCATGTCTTCATTAGGTGAAGATAAGCAGCTGTTTAAAGGGTCCTATATTTCTTTATTGACAACATAGTTATCCCACACAACTAACTGGCTTAATTTTTCAAGTACTGAAGTTGAGTGAGATTTTGGAATTGAAAATGTATTCTTTGTGCGTATTTTTATTGACTAACTTTATTTCCCTGAATATGAGTATTTATATAGGCACTGAAACACATCTCACTACTTACATACACAGAACATGCTGGCTAGAGTCATTATAGCAAACTCCTCCCTTCATTTTGTTAGAATTGCTCAGATGTCCATCTTTTTGGTCATCCTATATTTTATTTAGCAAATATTTTGGAAAATCTTTGGAAAGAAACTGAGAAAAATAACATTTGAACCTATATTCTTTTTTTGACTTAAATTCAAACATAATCGCAAATCAACAGCTGTTCAAAATCAACCTCACATTTTTGATGTTAAAAAACCCACCAGATGGTGATCTTACAATTTCATAAATAAAACACAAAACAAATTTAATATTGGTTGGGTTTTCCTTGTTTTATATTTAGTGGGTTTGTTTTGTTTTGTTCTTTTACAATGAAACAATTCCCTTGGATAGCATATATTGTCTCCAGATATTTTAATTGGCTGCAGGTTTTACAAAAGCAGTGAATTCCTTAAATTCTTCACTTTTCCTTTCTCCACTGTAATAAAGAGATTGCAATTCTACTCTTAATAAATCTCTAATTACTGACACAGCAAACACTAGTACAGTGGTGACTCCCACAAAACATGCAGTGCTTCATTTATCAATGAAATTATGGTCAGTATGTTATCGCTTCCCATTTAGTACAGCAGCACAGCCTTTTTAAAGACATTTCAGTTTGCATAGCCAGGCTCAAAAAATTGATCTGTCTGTCAAACTAATGCAGGTGCCAGACTGATGCAAGTGCTAGACACATACTAAGAGCCTTATCCAAAGTCTGAAGCCTCAGCTGGGAGGATTTCCACTGCTTCCAGTATGCCTTGGGCCAATCCCCTTCTTTCTCTTTCTGCCTCTGATACATATCTAGGAAAGATTTGATGTAGAAAGCAATTTCCTGTAAAAACTATGTCCATAAGATACACTATTATCCATCAATTTAAAATAGCAAAGTCAAGTAGTTAAAAATTTTTTTTTGGCAATATGTAATAACAAACTGACAATATTTTGATGTTTGATTATGGTAATTTAAAAGAATAAAATGAATAGGACTAGGCAGACTAACTTTGATACTCAAAAAGATAGTAGAACAAATTACTGAACAATCAGTTTATAAAGACCTAGAGGATAACAAGACGATGAGAAACAGCTAGAATGGATTTGTCAAGAACAAATCATGTCAAGCCAGCCAAATTTCCTTTCCTGGCAGGGTGACTGGCCTAGCAGATAAGGAGGAAGGCAATAGGTGTGGTAAATTTTGATGTTGGAATGAAAAATTCTGCTTACCATTTCTGCAAGAAAATCATGTGATGAAATCACCACATGGGTACAAAACAGGTTAAAAGTCATACTCAGAGATTAATTAGCACTAGTTTGTTGCCTGACTAGAAAGCCTATCCTGAATCCTGTTCTGATCAGCACTTTCATCGTTAGCTTGAATGACGAAATGAAACAGAATTTCACATGAACTGCAGACGCCCAAGCTGAGACTGCTGACCCACTACTACAAAGAGGACTGGAATTCAAAACAATATTGTTAGACTGGAAAAATAATGTAAGATCAAGAAGACAGAGTTGAGCTAGACGAGAACATAGTAGTGCTCTTAGCAAAGTGAAAGCAAATGCGCAGGTGCAAGATGGGAAATAAGAAGACGGAAATGGGAAATAATTCTGGGAAGATAAACTCCTTGTGTAACAGGTTTAGAGAGACTCACTCACTGTGTGTAGTGAATTTGACACACAAAAATCACTCCTTGCTTTATTTGACATTGATAAGGTCTCATGGAATAATTTGACCAGTTTGGGGAATAATACTATCAGGTACAGACTAACTGGCGTCAGTCCTGACGATGATAATTGGAAGAGCAAGGTATTTCTAACATATGACTGACAGTATAAAAGAACTAATTTTTCAGGTTAGAGAAAACTTCAGATTATAAAGTTCTGAAGTACTAAACCAAACATTTTTTATAAAGGCAACAGTGCTCTTTATGCCATTAAATAGGGCAAGAAATATTGGTCTTAGTTTAGAGAAAGGAAGATTTAGATTTTAGATATTAAGAAAGGCTTTTTTACTATAAGAATATTTAAATATACAAACAAGCTGGTGCACAGCATTGTGAAATCTCTCTTCTTCGAAATATATAAAGACAAACTAACCAAACCTATCAGAGAGAGGCTATTTAATACAAATTTAGGAAAAGAAAATAGGAGTGTTTGGGGTTTTTTTCCAAACAAACTTTTGAAAAAGCTTAAGTTGAATAGCCCTTTCTACAATTATTTTCCAGAAGTAAAATCTTCAAAGTTCATTCATCACTTTCTTTCAAAATGCTTACCATTTCCTATTAGTGATATTCAGTTAAGGTGCTGTGCTATTTAAAAATTCTGATTGTTGCCAGAGAGAAAAGCCAGCAGAGTTCTTATTTAAGAACAAATTGAAAACAACAGGAGTCAGATAACCATCTCAGAATAATTACCTAAAAGTTGCCAAACTTTGAAGGAAGACAACATTATTTGGATTTTTTTTTTATTGCAGTAGAATAATATTCACCAGCCCCTGTAGAAGAACCAGCTTCAAGAATGAGACTATGAAAAAAAAATAATTTCATCATGTATAGCATAAAGTACAGTCTGTATAAAAGAACCCTACAAGTTTATAAGAGAGGGACATAGAAAATCCTTATAGCTATTTCATTCTGAGAATAACTGGAGACAAAGAAGCAATATGTGTTAAGTCCAAGTAATTTATGATTGTTTTTTAAAATCCATCCATGAAGTCTTACTTTGAAATTTTCAGAAAAAGAGCTGGAAAACATAGTTTTGTTACAAAAATAAGGTCATTTGATGTTTATTTTGCTTACAAAACTTAGATCATTCTTAACTGTGGAACTGCAAGCAGTGCTTGCATATATTAAGACAGCATTACATAAAATGAAGAAAAAAGTATTTTGTGACTATATCTCCCAATGAAGCTAAGAAGAAAAAAGCAAAGCAGAAGAAAATAATGGAAATTATTAAGAATATGTGAAAACAGGATTTATTTAGGTAACCATTTGAAATGTTCATAGTGCACAACACTGTAGGAAAGACTCCCACAGTCTAGGTGTTTTTAATTCATAGCACTTTCTTCAAGCTCATTTTGTGATCATGAAGAGTTGAAATAAGAGACCTACATAACCTGTGGAGGTCTTAACTGAAGCATTTATTTACGAGGAATGTTTTATCAAAGTGGCAAGCCTGGCATAGAATGACGATTACTGAGTCAGCAATGAAGTGGAATATCTTTCAAATACCCTCACTCTATGGGTACATCTCATCTGTACCAAGTGAAGCCACCTGAGAATACGCAAGACTTTTATCTTCTTAGTGAACAATCATGCTGCCTTTTTTTTGCTGTAATTTTTCTTACCACTAAAGACCAGAAAAATGTAAATTTCCCAGTCCCATAAAACTGTTGAGTGTGGAAATGACAGAAGTAACTGTCCCTGTCACTTCCTGGGAATACAAGAACTTTCATCTTTTCAACTTCTTGCATCCTCAGAAAGTGACTGGGAGAGGTGAGTATCAATGGAACAATCCAGATGCTATGCCTCGAAAGATGTATTTTGCTTTGGAAATTAATTATACTGTGGGAAGGTCCTGCTACATGGTTTCTTTTTGAAACATTCACTACTCATTATTTTTTCATAACTTATGTTATACTCAGCTGGTAATTATCAGTTATGACTAGTAAGATAAGTAGAAAACTTATTTTGATAATACAAATAAACTAAAAAAAAAAAACCCACTTATTTTCTGTGCAATTTTGTAAGGAGCCACTACTTGGGTTTTTATTTGCTTTACCATCTGCAGCACAGTCATGGAAAGAGACTAAGGGCTGCCAGCCCTTCCCAAGTCAATGATTCTGGCATCACTGGGGGAGTTTGTGAATTTAAAGGCAAAATTCCTGTCTGTTAGAGAGAAAAATATTTAATCTCTAAACGGTTGAATAGATTTTCCTCCATGCACTTATTAACACTAAATCTTTTTATATCTATTTCAGCATCACTGTTTCCCTGACATTTAAATTGTTGGCCCAGATATACGTGGTTCAAACAGAATTCAACAGAGAACTTCATTATAGAATCATAGAATCATAGACTCATTGGGTTGGAAATGACTTTTGAGATCATCAACTCCAACCATACCTGTCTACTACTTAATCATACCCCTAAGCACTTCATCTACGTACTTTTTAAATACTTCCAGGGATGATGACTCAACCACCTCCCTGGGCAGCCTCTGCCAGTGCTTGATAACCCTCTCTGTGAAGAAATTCTTCCTAATGTCCAACCTAAACTTCCCCTGACGCAGCTTAAGGCAACTCCTTCTTGTTCTATCACCTATCACTTGGGAGAAGAGACCAACATCCACCTCTCTGCAACCTCCTTTTAGGTAGTTATAGAGGCGATAAGGTCACCCCTCAACCTCCTCTTCTCCAGGCTAAACAACTCCCATTCCCTCAGCTGCTCCTCATAAGACTTGTTCTCCAGTCTCTTCACCAGCTTTGTTGCTCCTCTCTGGACACACTCCAGGACCTCAATGTCTTTTTTGCAGTGAGAGGCCCAACACCGAACACATATTTGAGGTGCGGTCTCACTAGTGCTGAGTGCAACAGCAGAGTCGCTTCCCCGATCCTACTGGCCACACCGTGTCTGATACAAGCCAAGGTGCTATTGGCTTTCTTGGCCACCTGGGCACACTACAGGCTCATGTTCAGTCAGCTGTCAACTAATACCTCCAGCTCTTTCTCTGCCAGGCAGCTTTGAAGCCATTCTTCCGCAGGCCTGTAGTGCTGCATGGGATTTTTGTGACAGACCATAACCCTCAAAATAGGTGGAAACCCAGGGTAGGTTCAGAAAGAGGAATCTAATTCCTAGATTTTCCTGCCTTTGCTGCTTCGTAGCAATTCCGCATAGTCCATAATTTATAGCAAAGATTTTCTGCTAAAAAAATTGTCAATTAATTTTACTATACTGCTTTACCTCAAATTGAATGAAGTACATACTCCAGAGAAAATCCACTGAAGTAATTGAGACTTTTCAATTAATGAGGAATTATTTCATGTAAACTGATATGTCTTGAGATTAGAAAATGGGCATTAGTATGAATAAAGTCATATTCCATTTACTAAACTATAAACTGAGTTTTGTACTCATGAAAGGTACTAGGGATCTGCTCTGTGTGACAATACCCATCAGTAGATGTGTGATGCAAGTGAGAAATAGTCTTATTTGCTGTCCACATAAACCCCTCCTCAATCTCGTTCCCAGATAATAGAGATGAAATGAAATTCTGTTACTGTGAACATGAGAGGATATTTCTTTGCCACAGTTCTTCCTACAGTTAAGTTGTTGGTTCAGATTATGTTCAGCTTTCTTTTTCATGGTTGTTCCTTTTCCACCTACTGAAAACAAACTACTCACCCTCTGAAGGAAACAAACCTTTCAGGCCCACAAGGATAGCAATATGTTCTACCTGTAAAATAAGTTTTTCCACCAGTAGCTAACACTTGAAATAAGTGCAAATTGCTGTTCCCAGAAAAAAAAGAAAAATGTCCTTATAACATGTAGCATTCGGTAGAACAGCATCTGAATTTGTTCTATGCTCTGTTCTGAAATGTCATTAATCACAATTTCCAATATTCAAACAAATGAATCTGCTACTGATAGCCTCCCATTCAGTCTATTACTCATGAAAGTAGAATTCTTGCAGCAGAAACATTGCCCATGAAAGGTTGAGTTATAAGTATTGTATATAAATCTCCAAGTTCTTTGATACTCATTTAACACCTAATCTGTTAAGGAATAGAGAGGTGATAAGCTCCTAGTTTATTCTGGGCACAGTGGAATTCACCAGATAGGCATCAAGTGAAGAAATGGTCTTACACCAAAAATACTTAAAACTAATTCCATGGTGTCTTTTTTCAAGTTTCAGTATTATTAATACTGAATGACAATTATTAATATTAATAACAAATTGGAAGTAACTTCTTTACAATTGATGTAATTTTTTTTGTTCTTGTTCTTAAATTTATATTATTCTTGAAGAACAGATAGCATCTACTTCAATAAATAGGATACTTCACAATTAACATGTTTTATTATTAATGTAGCAGTAGTAGCCCTGTTTCTCATAATTTCCATTACAAATAATATGTTACAAACAATCAAGCTTCCTAAATAAACGTCAAAATTATACCACTTAATATCATGAAAATGATTTTTTTTTGGTTTTTTTTTGTTTTTGGGTGTACAGACAAGTGAAAGGTCTTCTATTAATTCAGCTGAATTTATGAATTGATAAATAAAATATAAAGAGGCTGTCTACTGGAAAAATTTTTTTTTTCAAACTGAAACACATCAGTAGCTTGAAAAAGTAGAATAGCTTGTAAGAATTGCATTCTTGGTTAAATCAGTGAAAATAACTGAGATAGTACTTGAAAGCCATTCAATAAGAAGGTGCAAAATTCAAGGTATCTGTGGCAGCACTAAATCTAACAAACGGGATTAGTAGAATTCAGGAAAGATGCCAGTAGAATTTCTTGAGTAGGTCTGTTTAAGTTTTGGTTTCAGCAGTGTCACACCCCGAGGGAGACAGAGTAGAACCCAGAATTGTATTTAAACATTTACTTTATTACCTATAATGTTACAATTCTAAGTCAAGAATTGTAGCTTAAGTCTAGACCAGTATTAGCATCCTATAAGGATTTGTGAGAGACTATCCAACCTGTATGGAGTTTGGTGATAAAGTCTTTAGATGTTTCCTCGAAGAAGTTGCTGCAAGTGAAGTTTCTGTGTTCGGTGTCAAGCCAGACATGAGAAAGAGTTATTTTGATTTAAATATCTGGATTTTTCAGGGCATAGTAAGAAAACTTCCTTGAATTGAAGCAGTCAAATGAGTCTATGTTTTACAAGTATTAAAACTCCAATAAAATAATGGACTTTTTACAAGCTGAACGGGCTGGGAATCTGGAATTTATAAAATAGCTATGCTTAGATTTTTACTGTTATCATAGCGTTATGAAGATAGTTAACGTGATGAGAGTAAAACTAGATGCTTTGCTGTTTTGCCTGCTTTCATGAGAGATCCAGAGATCAGTGTTCATTCATGGTGTTGATAAAAACTACTGAGACTTAATTATTTCTTTTACAGTTATTTTATTTCTTCATGTATTTGCAAAGAGTAAGGTCTCTAAAAAATAGGAGTGGTTTTGATCTACATGTTTATTTTTACTACTTATTTTTTTAAGAAACCTTTGCAAAATAAAAATACTCAATATCTTTCTGTGCAAGCACATTAAGGGTTCCAATATCTGTCTCTCTGAGCACTTTAGACAGTTCACTGTCTCACCATCCAGTCAGTGCTTATTCCCTTCCAGTACGTATCTATATGTACTCTTACATTACAACTGCACTTTTCCTACGACAGAAATACAAAATATTCCCACTTACAGATTATGGTCTTCTTTGGTTACTGGTAAAAAGAAAGAAACAAACATTGATATAAAAAACAATTCTGTCAAAGGGTCACACAAAAACATCCAACTTCTGTATCCTAATTATCCCCTTGAGAAGCATATCCACTGACTACAGAAAGAACTTATTGAAATTAGTCTCCATAGAATAATGTTAATTTTAATACCCAGCTTCTTCTGAAGGTGATAGAGTTCTTGAGAACGTATATATTTGTACATTCTTACACCGTATTTGCCTTTTTATGTACCCATAAATCACTGATGCATCAGCATCTAAGAGGGCAGACACTCTTTACTTTCAGTTTTATGTTGAACAAAATGTCAGCGGGTGACAACCCAAGTTTTACTGCTGCCATGCTCTAATTGAGCCGTACTCTATATTGCTGAAATTCCAAAAGTCTTTGCAGTGGGCACTTCATCATTTTGACACTCTTTTTCTCCAACACATGAGGAGTAGTAGCGGCATGCCTACACATATTTTTCACTGTAAGCCACTAAACCTGGCCCAAAATCACTAAAACCTGACCCAAACATTTAATATCCAGTAAGAATTAATGAATCAGGTCAGTCATACTTTTCCTACCTTGCTCGTTGGGACAGGCATATCAGCATTTGCAAAGTTCACATGAAATCTTTTCTATTTTCTTCTCATAGATACAATTTATGAAATGACTACTTCCATTTTTTCAGTGCTAGATAGAAGCACTCATTCTTTTCAAATCTGCTGAGTATATTTTGCTATACAGTTCTTACGTGGACCTTCTCAGATCTCAGAATGTCTTTATTATTGTCAGGAATCATGGCCACATGGCAGATAAACTGGGGAAAAAAATAAAATAACAAGGAAAGCTAAACCTGGCTGAAATTACTTGACATTGCCTAAAGACGTTTAATATTACCTGAAAGAAGTCTTCATAGTCTTGTTTACAATAACAGGAGACCAATTTAACTGACTATATTTGCATAGTTTATAGAACATTTCTCTGAAATCTAACTGTAGTGACTGGGAAAATAGAGCTATTTATAATAACATGAAAATAGTCTGTCAATTAAATTGAACTTCAGCATGTGCAATGTATATGTCGCATAATCACTGCGTACACAAACTTGCAAATGAGCAAGTGCAAACAAAGTGGTCGACACCCCAATGAAAAGCATTCACATAAAGACTAGTGATTAAAAAAAAGCCATCTAACTGCACCTTAGAATTTGAATACTCAGTCATTACTCAGTTCCACTCTGCTTGCCATAGGTATATTTCACACCTAGAATTAAAGTACTCTTAAACTACCCTAGAAATCATTTAATAGAGTTTTAAAATCAATTAAGCTTTAGAAGTTATGTTAAACTGTGTTTTCACACAATAACTCTACGCCATAAAAATATTCCCTTGGGACTATAACTAAGAAAAGGGTTCCAGTCCTTTCCCCCCTTTCATAACCCAGAGATGTCCCACTGTTAACTACCTTGCATATGTTTAAGACTATGTCTACATTAGCAAACAGTATGATGCAGAAGCAGTGGAATGTTAGAACAAAACAGCTGGAATGGAAGACACAGCAGACAATACATCTGGTATGAAAAATTTGCTTTGAACTACCTCTATCATCATCCTATGGACTAACTAAGCATTGCCAATCAGATTATGTGTACTTCTGAAACATATTCTGGTTTAGTTCCAGAAACCAAATTGGACAAAAGAAGCCTAATTTTCATACTGTGGTATTTGTAGGGAATAATTTTAACATCTCTTTTTAAATAATGAATAATTGTTTGTGCAACATGGTCTATAAAAATACTTTAGGATCCATCCAAATTTTTTTGCACAGAGGAGATACTTTAGGCTTATGCAGGCCTACAGCATGGAAAACTTCCACATGTTGCATAATAAACAAGGAGATATGACATTAATAGATTAGTGGGTCATATACTTGGGGAAATACTTTCAGAAATGTAATATTATTCTTTTTAAGCTTTTAACTATAGATGAAATGGTTCAAGGTGAAAATAACGATGATCCTGTTTTGCTGCAGACTATAATATGAACAACTAGCTGGGTATAAACTGATGAATTCTTTGAAATAGACCTTTTTATCCTTTCACAACTGAAGTAACTATGTCAACCTTTAGGTACCTTGACAGCAGAAGAAACTATATTAGCTGTAGGCAATCTAAAGAAGAACAAGACAAAAAGATTATTGAGAGGAAAATTAGATTTATGAAAAAATATTTAAATTTTTGTATACAATTTCATTGCTTGATTTTTTTCTTTCATCTAGACAATTTCACAAATCTAATTTAGAAGTTGTCATCTCAAAAGGTGTTATCAACAAAACTGACAGGATAGTCAATTCCTGTGGGAGGGAAGAGGCAAGCAAATAGGAAACAGGGAGACCAGAAATGTCTTAAAATACCTTTGCAATATAGAATTGTATGCATAGTGTAGTGTTGTCAAACTGAGCGAAATTAAACTGGAGACTTATCTTGTGAATGAACTGAAAGGATTCCTAACAGCAAAATGTAGTTTAGTATATGCTAATCCAACAAAACATTTGTGGATGTCCTAATTAAATGATTCTTAAATAATATATAGATATGGCTAGGAGTCCTACTAATGCCTGGCACAGCCTTGGAGCTGAAGAGAGAAGATAAGTCTACTAAGACTACTTATCTACAAATGAGTGGAATGCGGTTGGGTTCTGGTATGAGGAAACTGGTGTTGTAGCAGGACAGAACGTTCTGCTAAAGACTTAGAGACAAGGCTATAGCTTAAGGAGACGTAACTGAATGAACGAAGGTGGAAGGAAACCACAGTACGTATGGGATCTTGGCATGAAGATGAGGAAGCTGTGGAGGAGTTTCAGTGGAGAACGTTTTCAGTAAGATTGTGGCTTAGTTAAGGTTATCAGTTTTGTGTCATGTTAGGTGGGAAAATGACAGAAGTCATAAGTAAGACAGTCATCAACATGTTTATGTGGATATCAATGTAGGTGGACTTACTTCTGCCTCTATTATTAATAGTAACATCAGTGGTGTTTAAATGAATTCAGGAGGGGCTCAGATGGTGTTCCCAGGGAATGTCTGAATTAAGGATTGCAAAATTGCTCTTGCCACCTGTCTTTTCTGCACAAGAGACTCTCTTCTTAGAACTTTTAATAACCTCTTTCTAAATGTTGCTATATTTCATGGAACTCTTAAAAACTTTAATAACATAGAATCTGGCCCCATATTTAATACGCACTATTCAATTTCTGTTCTGAATTGAGGCTGTTCCTTTCTTCCATTTTATAATTACTGCCTTAATTTCCTCTTACACTTTCTGCAACACATTACCAGGCTACAGCAGTGAAAATGAAACTTCCAAAAGAATGACCTCCTTTCAGAAGGCTATTAGGAATGTTGTGCTTGTGGGAAAATATACTTCTATTATCGTGTAACTGACCCTTTAAAAATTCATGGATTATTCTAGAAGTTTGTACATATGCAGTAGAAGTTAGAGACCATGCTGCTTCAGACAGAAAAAAAAATAAATTGGTGGTAGACTTTTTTTTTATCTCTCAGCTCTCAAGGGGCTTTTAAAATGCATCTGCCAAATCTTAAAGGATTTTGCTTTAGGAAATTAGAGTAACCCTGCATTTAATTTTAAATACCATTATTTCAAAGAAGTCTCAATAAAAGTAGGGCTGCAAAGAATAAATAAAACAAAATATTCTCTTTTTTCTTAGAACAAAATATTTTCCATTTTCTTAGAGCAATTTTACATTTGCAATAAAATAATAAAAACTTAAAAGAAATGCAAACCGTATGAAAATGGGCTGCCACTGTCTCTCAAATTGCAGAAGACTAATCCAACAGAACATTGAGGTTACTGAACTAGAATATACAATCTGTCAAATATCTGTAGTTGAATTTGTGAATGAGAAGTTTGTTTGGAGGGGAAAAACATTTAAAATTGTATTAACTGCAATTTGTTTCTAGTAAAAGAATATAAAAGTTTAAATATACCTGAAACATAGAGTAAGAATTCAGAATGAAACACATTTTAAGGTAAATTTGTGAGCATAAGTTTTCTACTTTTTCTTCTTGTGTACATTGCATTAATCCAAAGACTATACAATAGAATTATAGCAGCTCATGCAAAATAATTTTCTAATATTTTTCATTAGAGCCATTTCCAATAAACTACTAGCAAAGTTCTTTTCTTCCTCTGTATATTCACCTCTATCAAGCTAATCACACTGATTTATCACAATTTATTCTGAAAGTCTCCCAATTTGCTTTTTTGTTATCTGAGAGACAGAACCTTTTCCTGCATATTTTTTTACATTACTAATTTTAATGAAAATGAAAATGTTTTTAATTAAAAAGTTTAAATGATATAAGTTTTCTTTCATTTTCTGAAAAAATATTTTAAATATTAGTATATGCGCAGATTGAAATTAAAAGATTTTTGGTCAGACAACAATGTCATCTGCATTATTTTCTCAACTTTGCCTAACCTTAAAGGGAACTTCCACATTTTGTTTTCTTTTTCCCTGAAGGGTCTCATGGGAATAAAATATTTCTCCTGTAATTTCACTTTGCATATCTAAATTGGATGTGAACAGTCTATTGCTTGTCTAACTCATGCAATATATATAAGATTATATGAGATATTAGAAGATATTCTACAATAAAACCCTTAAAGACAGGTAGCTAAGGCAGTATGACTATCTTCCTAGCAAAGATATGATGATTTACAAAACTACTAATCAGATGAAAAATTCCTATTATACAGTTCTCAGTCCAAATCTTCTCTCTGTGAAGATCAACAAACACCTTCAGCAATACAAATATTCCAAAAAAAAGGAAATGTGAAGAGAAAATATCGGGATATATTTCATAACTTTGTTGCACCTACAACAACAGAAAAGTGAATGGTGAATAAGTGAAGGCGAAATGGAGAAACTCAACAAACAGAAAATAAAGGCAATATTGGAGAACTTTCTGCAAATGAAGGGGTGTAACAAACAGCACCCAAATGGAATGAAGCCCATTTCATTAGCTGAAGTATGTTGAAGTAAGCAATTGTTGACTGTCAACACAGTAAATAATAATATCCCTCTCATTTGCTGTACAACATAAGTTCATCGACTCACTTTGCACAGTGAGGGAAGGATGACAAATGAAAGATGAAATACAGAAAAGTGTAGCATTTCTCTGTATTCAGCATAGAATGAAAAAGTGATCTATTAAAAAGTCAAAACTTTTCTGGGCAGATGTGAGGATGGCGTCTATTTTGTTACAGCTACTGATCTTTCTGCAAAATCAATCTAAAGTCAGTGGTGAAGAAGAAAGTCATAAGAATTGCAACTCACTGAAAAACTCCATTTGAGTTGGTAAAGATAGTTGGTATAGAGAGAAATTCTAATTAGAGGAGGATTTTTATCAAATTCTCACATCTTATATAAGGTTTATCACACATTATGTGCCTATTTCTCACACTTATTTTAAATCCTTTATGTGAAGATTAAAATAAATAATTGGTTAAAGGCATAGGTTAAATATAAATAAAGGATATACTTTTTGAATTTTCATTTTAAAATTGTAGATTAGTTAAATTTACTCATTTGTGTAGAGGGCTGTGATTATTTAGTTTTGCGAAGGTTTTTGCAGAAGTGAATGAAGTGGGGAAGTGTTACACTCATAATCATTGAGAGCAAATCCTCCAACATCAAGAAGTTCTCCCACATTCCATTCCAGGAGAGACATTCTGAGAAAAGAGAGGAAAAGGAAGGTCTTTATAATAAGAGAAGGTAAAATTGTCTGTCAGGTGTTTTAAGTTCATTTTCACTAAACAAAAAACTGAAGTTGATGATCATCTGTAACAATCCCATCTATTATCTGACACAGTGCAGAGAAGGGGCATCAGTGTGCTTCTGGATGGGATTGGCTTCACATGCTTTGCCTCTTCTCTTTATTGCTGGTTGTTCAGGCATGAAGCAAAAACGCTTCCGAAGAGCACGTTCACACATTGGTTGAATATAAACTTTATCACACTGTTTCGTAGTACGATCATTCAGGCTGCAAGTCAACCTGAGGGCACCTTGGCTAGCCTTTAATGCTCATTTTACTTTTTGCAGAACATGTCCTGCTGTTGAATATCACATAGCGTTGAAGGATAAGCCAGCAATTATGCCTGATAGGTCCTTTCATTCACATAGAATGAAAATGACATGTTTTATTTTACATGTCAGAAAGTGCAGACTAGAATTTAAGGAAATGAAATTAGTAAGATTACAATTTGTTTGCTGGTGGTTAATAATGGTTAGGAATTAAAAATCAGGAATTAAAATTAAAGTCAATTTTGCATCCTCTTCACTCGGTAAAACTTTAAAGACCAAAAATGATGCAGTCAGTGTGAGTGTAAGTTTCTCCAAATTATCCTCATATTGTTACAGTGCTAGATTGAAGATGCCAAAAGCAAAGTGCATCACTTTTCACATATCTGATTCCAACTCTTTCCTTTGACTCTGCCAAAAAAAATGGTGAGGCCAATATACCACCCATGCCTCACTTTACCCAAAAGCCAAGGTTACTTTGGAACTGAGTGAGATATCCAAGGATCTTGGAGGACAGGATCTGAAGTCCCTATTGCATGTTATATTTCAGTTATAGGTCCCAGACAATATGAGACATTTGACAAAGAGATGATGCTGGTTTTATGAACTGGGTAGCTGTCCATAAGAGACTAGAATAACTTTAAAATTAATTTCTTAAGAACTTAACTAAGTACTGCCTCATTTAGCATAATCTTATAATTGGAAGTGAATGCATAAATGTCTTCACACAGGTTATTGCCAGCTGAACGAGTAGTGAAATATATGTGCTCTTCACAGATTTGGGATATGCTCCAGGCTTCATCAGTACTTCCCTTGCTGCTATATTCTAACACACAAAATATCTGATGAGAGCTGTCAGTCTAATGAAGATGCATTAGTTATACTGTAGATTACAACCAACACAGAGAATTGCAAGTGATGCCTCACTGTCATTTTTCCAGAGGGAAAGAGGAACAGATACGGGCGTTATTTGAAAAACAGAGCTCTTTAGATCCCCACTGGTAACATCAAAACATTTGTACAAATATAATCACATAACCCTTTGAGCAGCTGCCAGAGATTAGATGATTAGAAACTGCCCAGCAATAACTCGATGTCTTTAAGAACTACTAACAGAGCAAGTCAAACCTCAATGTAGGAGATTAAAGAAAGAGAAGTGGTGAAATAGTAGCAAAAGATTTCTTTGTTAAACTAGAAGTATATATAAGCAACTCAAATCTGGATCTGTGGCAGAAACCAGTTTTTAAAACAAATTTCTTTCACTGTTATGACAGAGATTTTAGGATGTGCTTTAATGCCATTTACATATACATCAAGACCTTTTCAGATTCACAGCTGAGAAGGAAACAGGAACATAAATAAGTCACATCTGTGAGCTATAAGTTGGAAGCATAATGGTAGAAAAACTAAAAGAAATCTAAGCAATCTGAAACAGTGCAAGAATAAAGGACTGATCTTGAGAAACGTGTTCATGACACCCTAGTTTGAGAGCAGAAAGGAAAGTGTAAATAGGTTTGGTTAAAGGTGAGGGTTTCTCAAAGCTGGTAGCAGTAAAAATTACAAACTAACTTCAGGAGAAGAATTTAATCCCTTCCAGTACTTTGGTCCTAATATATCAAGTGCTGAAGAAGCATTATGACACTGAGAAGCTGCCTAACTACAGGCATACTATAGTATAAAAGCCTTAGTTTCTTTTTTTCTTTTACCTCATTCACTGAAATATTAGATTGCATTATGAGGTCCTTCCAGAGTTGGATTTGTGTTGTGCTCAGAAAGTAAAACCTCAAACTAAAGAAGAAATTAATATTTTTTTTGACTAATCAAATTATGTAAAGATATATTTTTAAGATAAACTTCGGCAATATCTTCTCCTTAGTAAAAGAAGTTCCTCAGCTTCCATTGCTTTTCGGAAACTGGTTGTATTGGGGTCATGTGGCAAGATTTCAGTAGCAGGAAGGGCTGTAGTGGTGGCCTCTGAGAGAAGAAAGCCTGAACTGGACAAAGCGACTTCCAACTGGCTCCAAACTGCACCCACTGCTGGCCAGAGCTGAGCCCATCACTGAAGATGGCAGTTCCTTTTTGAAAATGTATTTCAGAAAGTGTAAAACTCACTTTGTAGCAGCTGTGAGAGAAAGGGCTGAGAAAAAATGAAATAAATATCCCTGTAGACACCTAAATCAATGAGGAAGGAAAAGGAGGTAGTACTTCAGGCACTGGAGCAGGGATTCCCCTGCAGCCTGTGATGACTTTGATGAAGGCATTGAGTGCACCCTCAGCAAGTTTGCAGACGACACTAAGCTGGGAGGAAGTGTCGATCTGCTGGAGGGTAGGGAGGCTCTGCAAAGGCATCTGAACAGGCTGGACTGCTGGGCCGAGACCAATGGGATGAGGTTTAACAAGGCCAAATGCCGGGTCCTGCACTTGGGGCACAACAACCCTATGCAGCACTACAGACTGGGGGAAGAATGGCTGGAGAACTGCACGGAAGAAAAGGACCTGGGGGTGCTGGTTGACAGCCGACTGAACATGAGCCAGCAGTGTGCCCAGGTGGCCAAGAAGGCCAATGGCATCTTGGCTTGTATCAGAAATGGGGTCACCAGCAGGTCCAGGGAGGTTATTCTCCCTCTGTACTCAGCACTGGTGAGACCGCACCTTGAATACTGTGTTCAGTTCTGGACCCCTCACCACAAGAAGGATGTTGAGGCTCTGGAGCGTGTCCAGAGAAGAGCAACAAAGCTGGTGAGGGGGCTGGAGAACAAGTCTTACAAGGAGCGGCTGAGAGAGCTGGGGTTGTTTAGCCTGGAGAAGAGGAGGCTGAGGGGAGACCTTATTACTCTCTACAACTATCTGAATGGGGGTTGTGGAGAGGAGGGAGCTGGCCTCTTCTCCCAAGTGACAGGGGACAGGACAAGAGGGAATGGCCTGAAGCTCCGTCAGGGGAGGTTCAGGTTGGATATCAGAAAAAAATTCTTCACAGTAAGAGTCATTGGGTACTGGAACAGGCTGCCCAGGGAGGTGGTCGAGTCGCCTTCCCTGGAGGTGTTTAAGGAACGGGTGGATGAAGTGCTTAGGGACATGGTTTAAGGGAGTGTTAGGAATGGTTGGACTCGATGATCCAATGGGTCCTTTCCAACCTTGTGATTCTGTGATTCTGTGATTCTGTGACTGTAGGGAAGCAGGTTGTCTGACTGCAGCCCGTGGAGGATCACGTCAGAGCAGATATCCACACTGCAGCCCACAGAAGTCTTCATGCTGCAGCAGGTAGATATGCCCTGAAGGAACTGCAGACTGTGGGGAGTCCACTCTAAAGCAGGCTCCTGGCAGAAACTGCAGCCTATAGAGAGAAGCCCATGCAGGATCATGTTTTCTGGCAGGACCTGTAGCCCATTAGGGATCCATGTCGTAGCAGTCTATTCCTGAAAGACTGGACCATGGAAAGGATCCATGGTGGAGCTACTGTTGAAGAACTGCAGCCCATGGAAGGACTCACATTGCAGTGGTTCATGAAGGATCGTTATTCTGGGAGAGGGGCCTCATGCTGGAGCAGGGGAAAAGTGTGAGAAGGAAGGAGTGAAAAAAAGGTGGTGTTATTAACTGACTACAATTTCCATTCCCCCCCCCCCTGCACAACTCAATATGAATAAAACATTGATGAATTAGGAATAAAAGACTGAAGTTGAGCTTGGGAAAAAGTGGGGGTGGGACGAACGTATTTCTAGTTTTGTCTTTGTTTCCGACTGTCCTACTGTATTTTTAATTGCCAAAAAATTAAATTAATACTCAGCAAGTTGAGTCTGTTTTGCCCATGATAGTAACTGGTAAGTAATCTCCCTGTGTTAATCTCAACACAGGAGCTTTTCTATTTTATTTTGTCTTGGTTGAGGACAAGGAGAGAGAAAATTGCTGGGTGAGGATCTGACACCCCATAGGTGTTTGTTCTCAATATCTTGGAGGTGTGTGGGCGGAAATCAAAGACGTCTTGCTCGACTAGTATAAAATTAATATGAGAATAAATTGCTGTGCAGGTTAACTGCCTAGTGTGAAGGGGATTAGAATGCAGAATCTTTTGCAGTGAAAAGCTACCATTTGGTACCTCTAACTCTCGTAACATTACTGCTAATAGAGTCATATATGGACTTAATCCCTTCATGTTGCGAATTCTATTTATATACTTATTTATTTATTATCTTTTGCAATGATAGTGATGAATGGAATGTTAGACATTTGTAAGGAGATGGTAGCCTAATGTACTCTAATAATGATATGAAAGGCCAAATCCTTAAATTACATTCGTTTTTCTACAGAATGGTATTAATTTTACTCAATGGAACTCAAAAAAGAATGTAACATATTTCTAAGGTAAGGATCAACTCAGTCTGACTAAACACTGAACAAAGACAACATGATACAAGAAAACAATCATGCCCTATGAATGAGAGGGGTGGTCTTGCTGTGAAAGTCCTCGAATTGGGGATTTTGCAGAAGTGCTTTTGGGAAGGTTCTGGAATTGGGGAAGGGTGCTCCAAGGTCACTAGCAGTTCAAAAGACCCTTGACAGAATAACCCTGGTGTGAACCCCTTGGGTACACATGCTCGGTTCAGGTGGTGGTGGTGAGGAAGTGCCTGCGGCTGCACCGTGGGACACTTAGTCCATTCACAGGGAAAAAGAAACTTTTATGAAAAAAAAATGTGTTAATACTTACTGATTTTTGGAAGTTAGAATTTCCAGAGGACATTCAGGCAGGAACTTTAAAGGTAAAAAAAAAATTTAAATGATGTCATGCTCTTAACAGGCAAAAAATATCTTGTCCACATATTGCTGGGAATTTACAAATGTGGAAACCTGTACCTACTAACACCCGTTTCCCATAAGCAATTACCACCTGCTGCCTGGAAAAAGGAAAAGATTGTGGAACATGTTAGGCAGGAGACTGTCACAGCAGAGGATTATGGTCCACTTGGAACAGATGAGTAGATCTGCATTCAGTGTAGAACTGGCATACAAAGCAATGAAAAAAAGCAATGAGCAAAGATACGTTGAAAGACAGATCAGATGAGCATAGACATAGGACAGGTAAAACTAAAATCAGCTGCCAAGTAGTAAGCCCACATTGGCACACTCATACTGAGCACAGACCAGATTAGGGACATCATTGAAAAAGCCTTAATTTTTAACTCTTCTGTTGTAGAAATATGCAAAGAAACAGTCCGGACAAATTAGAAGTGACACTGAAATTATAATACTGGAATACTTGAAGAGCTACGAGGTCCAATAATTCATTTGATAAAAAAAATAATACTTTCAATAGCAGGAACTGTAGACTATAACCTCTGTCTTTAACAAGTCACAAATGCTGCAGAAAAGGTACCATCCTAGATATTATTAGAATAAATTTAGCAAGCACACAACCTGAAAGAAATCAGAACACCATAGAAGAGAAAAATTTGCAGATGATTCCAGGAAACTAATCTCTTTTCACTTTTCTGAAAGATTAAATTTTCATTTAAATGAGTTTGTGGTTTTCTCACACTGATTGTCCCCATACCGTACATGAAACATCCTATGAGGTAAAATCTTGAATGTACTGTTCAAAAGAGGTTATGCAAAAAAAAAAAAGGATTAATGGAAAATTATTTCATCATAACTATAGGAAGCACTGCTGAGTACTTTTGAAAAGAAGTGTCCTATATGCTTAGTATTTAATTAGATATCATAGCATTAGAGCTCTGATGGCATAAGGACTTTGATAAAAAGCAGCTTTTGTGTTGCATTAAGACCTTCAGATATTCAAGCTTTTGTTGGTGAAAAACTGTTGTACACAAATTAGAAGTAATTATTCAGCTACCTATCATAAACATTGATATCTGTGTGTATTTAGGCATCATGAATTTATTGTCTATTTATCTAACACATGGAATCATAGAATCATCGAATCATAGAATGGCTTGAGTTGGAAAGGAACTTAAGGATCATCCAGTTTCAACAGCCTTGCCATGGGCAGGGACACCTCCCACTAGATCTTTCTGCTTAAGGCACCATCCAACCTGGCCATGAACACTTCCAGGAAGGAACATCCACAACTTCCCTGGGCAACCTGTGCCAGCGGCTCACCATCCTCATTGTGAAGAATTTCTTCCCTATGTCCAGTCTAAATCTTCCCCTTCCAATTTAAAGCAATTAACCCTCATCTTATCACTACATGCCTTTGCAAAATATCCCTCCCCAGCTTTCTTGTAGGCTCTCTTCAGGTACTGGAAGGTCTCTATAAGGTCTCCCTGGAGCCTCCTCTCCAGCAGTTCCAAATCCTTTTTATGTTGAGTATTCCATAACTGGACATAGTATTCCAGGTGAGGTCTCACAAGAGAGGAATAGAGGGGCAGAATTCCCTCTCTCGCCCTGCTGGCCACGCTTCTTTTGGTGCAGTCCAGGATACGATTGGCCTTCTGGGCCATGAACACACATTGCCGCCTTGTGTCAAGCTTCTCATCAGCCAGCACCCCCAAGTCCTTCTCTGCAAGGCTGCTCTCAATTGCATTGTCACCCATTGTGTACTGAATTCAGGGATTACCCCAACCCAGGTGTAGAACCTTGCCCTTGGCCTTGTTGAATCTCATGAGGTTCACACAGCCCCACTTCTCCAGCTTCTCCAGGTCCCTCTGGATGACATCCCATCCTTCTGGTGTGACAACTGCACCACTTGGCTTAGTATTATCTGCCAATTTGCTGAAGGTGCACTTGATTTCCCTGTCTATATTATTGATGAAGATATTAAACTGCACTGGTCCCAGTACAGATCCCTGAGGGACACTGTTTGTCACAGATCTCCATCTGGACACAGAGCCATTGGGCATCTATGTAAAAAAGACATGCGTTATTTGGATAATCTCAGAAAGGTAGCTGAACAAATGGGAAATTAAAAAAAGGGTGGAAGAAAAGCAAACAGTGGCTATTGCAGAAAAGACAGATGAAGGTAACATATGTTCTTATATATTATTTTGTTGACCAAATATTAAGGAACACTATAACTGCTAACAAAAAGCCACAGCAGAAATTTTTGAGATAATATGGCTATTCTCTTCATTTCACAGGTTGGGAAAATGAAGTTGAAATTAATATGTTAATTTATTATTTAATAAATCCATTCCCTAAGATGTTGCCCTTCTTGTGGAACTGAGATTAGGTCTAGCTGTCCTAGCTCTTCATTGTACCCAACATTTTTAGAAGACACTGTTGTATTCAGAGTCAAATTTACAAAATTTTTAAATGGTCAGTTGCCTCAGTACAGAATAGAAATTTCAATTCTTAGCTTCAATTTTGCACAAACTTATTTTCTGTCCTTAATTAAAGGGCACCACTGTGAATATGAACAATTGATTATTTTACATTGGTATCAGACATTAATACAGCATACATGAAAATTTAATTAGAATGACTGAGACTGTAACAGACATATGCTTAGATGGGATAAATAACACTTCCTGAAATGGGTGTTCTTATCTTCCAAGGCATGTCAGTCAGTCTCTGATCAACCATATAAGAACTACATCAACCTAGAAGGTATGCAACCATAGAGCATATAGCTATCATTCTGGTAAAACAAGACATGTTGTGTTCTCATAAAAACATGAGAGAAAAATGTAATTCACGTGACAAATCCAGGTGCTTATTTATGGAAGATGTACAATTGTTTGATATATATATGATGAATTCATAGGAGTGCAGAAGATGAAAAAAGGTGAAAAGACCTCCCCACTCCTCCCCTTCCCTTCTCTCCCCTCCCCTCTCTTTTCTTTTTGAAAACCCTTAAAAAAATTTAAAAAACAGAGCTGTTTTGATTCTCAGAAGAGCTCCTAATATTGAAGGAATATTTGTTTAAATATTCCGATATAATTATAGTAAATATGAAAGCACAAGTCATATTGAAATATGACAATTCACAGAAGATCTTTCAAAACTACTAAAGATAGTCTTTAATGTTATGATAAGGTTTTATTCAACTTGTCACTGAGTCAACCCACCAATAACTGCCAATACTGTAATTTGGTCAGTTCTATCCAGTACCAAAAAATTCCTTGTCACTTCAGGAAATTACATGAATAATCTTCTACAATAGGGCATGGTTCCACGTTCTTCGAAGACCTTTGATTCTGTCAGATTTTGTCTCCATATATATTAGCTTTCTTATGAATGGATCAAATTAAGTTTATTTCATGTACCTGAGATATGCACCAGTTTCAAAGATGGAGTGTAATTTCTAAATGACAACAACCAGCACTTTCACTACAGCTAATCAGGAGCTGGGACTAGACTGTACCTGATAATATTAACACTCAATTACTTATAAGCAGCTTAATATCTAAACCCAGAAATTTATTTGTTCAGTCTTATCTTACTATAATGTATTTTTACTGTGTATGTGATAGAATAATATGGAAATTTTTAGCAAGTGCTCATGAATTTGTAACAGTGACTACTATTTCTCATTAGATGAGATTCAGCTGTAGAGATACATCTGCAAACATGGCTTGAAGACTGCAACAACATGTGAGACCAGAGTCCTAGAAAAGGAAATGAGTTCTCCATGTAAGGTACCACCTACCCTTTATGATTTTCAATTACATTATTTACAAACTCCATTTTGTGGTTTTTCTTTTTAGAAATTATTTACTGTGCTCTACAGAAATACCTGCTGTGCCATTCATTTGTTAAGATCCTTGGGTCAAGAACACATAGTACCTGTTTTAAAGATTTGATATACTGTGGTATTTTTTAGCAATGATAGCAAACAGGTCTCCAGGTCTCAGTTTTTAGCCTTATGTGATGGGGGGTGGGAAAGGCAATCTCTCCACTCTCTCTGCTCTAAAACAGACTGACATTCCCTTAATAATCTTTAAGACAATGACAAAAATGGAAGAGTATTATATTTCTTTCTTAGTCTAGCTCATCCTTGGAAATCTCCTTTATTATTACAATCCAGGCTTAACCTTGATTAGCTTTTCAGATATGATAGAATCAGAGCACAAAGAACTGTTATTGCTTTTCAAGGCAACCTGCACCACATGTCTATACTACTTAACAAGTTTGGTTTTAAACTCCTTGCAGACCAGACATTGTTAAAATGAGGGAAGTGAGAGACCTAGAACCAATAGCTAAGTCTCAACAAGACTAGATCTCATATTTAGTGCTTAAGATCAGCACAGTGAAATGCAGATTGAAAGAAAAGTTGAAGTAGTTCTTTAAACCGTAACTTGAGAACAAAGACAATCTGTATTTTTTCTTTATGGCTGCATAGAATATTTTATCAGAAACCAAAAGGGATTTATACTATTTTTTTTGAGCCAGAACAAATGAATAATGTAGTTATTGTTACAGCTGCCTGGTAATAGCAAAAAAGTCTGCTTTGTTGAGGTGACACATAATGATGTCCTTCGAATAGATTATCACACACAATATTAGGAAAGAGAATGTAATGGATGAAATATTTCTGAAACTTTGAAAGGGCTTCCTTATTGAAACTGAAACAATTTGATAGGTGATCCTTGCTCCTATCAAAACAGCATACATTCACGTTAACAAGAAAAGGGCACTGATTGTAAAATTCCTATTATTATGAGTTGATTAGCTTTAGTATCTCCTGCCTATTCAAATGCATTGTTCAGAGGGAGCATTGCTGTGCCTAATTTGATTTCCCCTAGAGCAGTATATGATGTGTTATTTGATGCCCTTCAAAGGACACTATTAGCTGAGCTATAAAATGTCTGATTTTATTAGCTTTGCTGAGTTTTATCAGTTTGTAAATGTGTTATTTTCTCTATTTATTGTGCCTATGGGATCCAGAGATAGAGTGAGTTTCAACTTCATATGTTATTGGAAGGTAGCAGTGGCCTTCCTTTAGCACTCTGCACTGTGATGCGATGACATTGAATGTAGAGTCATGAAAACGCTAATGTCAGGACCATTTATCAAGGCAATTCTTCACCGCTATAAAACTCTGCTGTGACATTGAATTCAACAGTAGGTTTTTGTTTTAAATAGAGGAGAGTGTTCCTGTGCTGTATAACAACCAGTCCCCTGTAACAGAGTAAGATATGGCTAATAATAAGAAAGTAGGTCACACAGATGTTTGACAAAGGAAAGAAAGTTAGTTCTTAGCATGAAATCCTGAGTAGTGGGAGCTTTTGGAAAGGGTTCGTTGCCATCACCTTTATTTAAGTTTTTTGGGGAGGTTTATAACAGTAGAATACTGTTTTCTTTGGTACTTTTATAAACAGCACAAGCATTTGCTGGGGTGATCAATAGGAAACATATTTTTTGCAATGGATTTCTAAGATCCATAAGCAGTGTGTTGGTATACATGGCCCACTTAGTACATTTTAATGGTATCCTTAGTATTTTCTCAAAGAGCTTTTAAGGTAGTTTAAAACTTCTAAAGTAGTGACCAAATGCAAATATATCTTTGTACAAAACGTGTCCCGCTGTACAGTCCTATTTTCACATTGAGCTGTCTTCTCACTGTATTTTGACTGTTATAAAAGTCATAGTTACATTGCTACATATTTTTTTACATTACTACAACCTTTTCTCATTTATTCAAGATTTTATCTGAAAATTAAGACAGATACTATAGGAATGGTATCTCTATAAAAATGAAGAGCCCGGAACTCTGAAGTACACTCGCAAGTTTAAACTACAAATTGTTTTCTTCATAACAGTATAAAAGCAACTCATGAACAACAGTAGAACAAATACAAAAATAAGAGGCCTTTAAATTATTACATAAAGCATATACAGTAGATGCAGGGCCTATTCATGATCTTGCACAGTATAATATATTATATATTTTAATGCTTTGTTTAGCTCAGTAAGTGTAACTCTAAATGTCAGCAATTTCCTTTATTTAAATGTCTTTTCATATATTTACATTTACTCATGTGTTTAAGTATAGGAATTAAATCAAGAAAAAGGAGTATTGATGCAATATTAAAACATATGCAACAGATAATCTATGAGACCAAATAATTAACTATGATGCAATTAACAAAATGACATTTTAAATGTGAAAATCTCAAAACTAAAAGGCTGCATAAAACTTGAATAGATTTAGAACAATTACTAGAAACAAAAGGAAACCACAAATTTCAGTTATTCAAGGTCTGAAAGACTAGTTTTAATGTACCAAACATTTATTACACTCATCAGCATGCAAAGCATAAATGTAATTTGATAACATCAGATGGGAATCATTAGTGTTACTGGCTTCTCATTCTACAGAAAGCTTTTTTTTCAAAGCAATATCGAAGTCCTATAAATAGGGAAATTTTTGTTTACTGTCCCTAAAAAGCAATCACCAAGCTTGTTGTCATACTAACATAATCTTGGAGATCACAAGTTTCCTTCAGACTCTTTCACCAACCCAGAGGAGATGGATGCTGTTAAGAGGCAAGGACATTCACTGTCAGAGATAAAGGAGTGAAGTAGATACTTAGATTCTCTAATCACTCTCAGATATCATAGTTCAAGAGTGAATGCACTTAGGAGCTCTCAGTCTTTACTGGATAAGTTTAGAAATAACAGACCTATCACTGTCTGGGTGGCATCCTCAGTTTACATTTTTCTTACACCAAAATGCCACAAAATAACTTCCAGTTTTTAAGTCTGATATACTCTTGAAACCTTGCAGATTTGACATCTGCTTTGAAATCTCTTGGCATTTATGACCGAGTCAAAAAAAAAAACAAAACAAGAGGACAGAAAACTTCTTAAAAAGAGTTTTTCATTTAATTAGCCATAGCAATATTACAAGCTGACTGTTCGAGGTTAAAGATGACAAAAGTCTACATAATATCTTGTGCAGGTAGCCCTGGAGTACATAGGGCTGAACAACACATGCAGCTACTGCTAAGCGTAGTATTGAGATGACCTAACCTTTCCAGCGAAGCTCTTCAGCTCAGGTCACAAGCTGACTGTTACTCACGACTAAATTCCTTTGATTAAAAGCTTGGCCTTTTGCCCTCTGTCTTTTGTGCATCTTGCAAAGTAGTAAAATGTATAGTGCATGAGGAAATGAGGTTAAATTTGAATGGCTTTTTAGTTTTCCTATAGAGTTTCATAGGAATTTAGCAAGGAGGGTTGAAGATATGGACAAAAAAAGTGATACAGAAATTGTCAAAATACTAGAGACTGTGAAAAGTAAACCTTGTGGTAGATTTCTGTGAAGACAGATCGGTCAGTAAGACTGGAGCAGGATCTATGAGACAAACTTTTCCAGCAGCAGCACTTAGCATCTCCATTCCTTCTTCAAGCTTTCTCATACTTCTCCCCTGTGTTACTCCATCCAATGGGAATAACACAGGAAATTAAATCTTCAGAACTCTTTGCCATGTGCAACTTTTTTTCAGCTTTATTCTATTCTGTTTAGGCTGTTCAAGATAGGGACTGTACCCCCATTCTTAAGGAGGTAAAATGTACTTATGCTATAATCTCTGGCAACTATTGAGCCGTCTTTCTGAGTGTCCCAGTGTTGTTATAGTCAAATAAGTTCAACTTTGTACTACATGCTTATTGTCATCTGCTTCCCTGTTATTTTACTAAATGCCTATTGTTTTCATAGTGAGGCTCCTCTGCCGATGAAGGCAAACAAAAAAACTATTTTAATTTTTCAGTAGAAAGAGGTTTCCTAAGAAATTGCATGAAAACATTTATTTAAGTAGCATTAAATTCTATGTTTTTTAAAATATATTACAGAAGTCTCACCTATTGTACTGTAATATGCCCCTCCTTAGAAGTAAGGAGATATAGAAGAGATGGTAAGAAATACAGAAACCAGATTTCTAATAGTAGAATAAAATGAAAATATCTCAGGAACATTTCTTGAACAACTTAATGCAAAATTTTATATTACATATTTTAAATAATGAAAAATTTTACAGCACTTTTTAAAGTAATGAGACTTTATCCATTATTTTTATTGATCAACGTACCACTTAGAGAATATTTTAGTCCTGGAGTCAAAGTAAACCTGTATGTCAGTGACAATTATCCTCTAACTAATAATGAAATGTAAAGAAAAACATTCATTTTTGCTGGTCAGGAGAAATTTCATAGACCCAGAACTGTACCGTCTAGCTGAACTGATGACATAAGTGTCTTCTTTACAGAATCAGCTTATCCATGAAAAAATCTATAATCTTTTCTGTCATTCTAGCATTTCCCGTCAGCTTAATGTATCAAACAAAATCTTGCAAATCAAACACGAACGATTTGGAAGAAAAATCACATCTTTCAACATCAGGAGAATACTGAAGACCGTAAAACTCAAAATGAGTTTTTCAGGAATTGGAAAAAATCGCTGAAAGCATCTTGTGAAAGGTGTTTGGAAGAAACTGTGTAACTTATGTTTTCCCATTACCTAGTAAGATAACATATTTTCCTTCATCCTTAGAATTTACATTAAATGTAAGAAGGAATATTTTTTAATGTTCTATCGAGAAGCAACGGATTTAGTACAGATATGGGAGTATAATGCATTTTTCAAAGCATTTTGGTTTTGAGTATTTGTATTCTGTTTAATGCAATAACAGATATTCCAGCCAAACTCTTTATTTAGAAACCTGATGTAAGACACTGAAAAAAATGTGGAAAAAAGAATGAACAAAGAAGCAGTGTTAAATTTATCAGGAAATGATGAATCTTGTTGAAGGGTCAAATGAATAGGAAAAAGTCTCATTCAGAAGTAGGGTAGTATTTATAACAAATAAATTTAAAAAAAAAAGCCAACACATACTTAAACATACCATTTTTTAACATTTTGCAATTTTACTCTACCGATCTTTAACAAGTAAATGAAAATTACATCTTTAATTAGTTACGGTATTGCTCAATCAACAACTTTTTGTTATAAGACTTGGATAGAGTGGACTGAACTCTATTAATTGACGTACTTTCATCTGTGACACACTATTGAGGACTGTGCAGTGGCGGGTATAACTGAAAGCATAATTTATTCAAAACTTGTAAAAAACAAAATAGTATTTATTTTTGTTCTATACTGCATTTCACATTTCTCTACTTTCCCCATGTACCATATTCAGAGATTCTGTCTTGAAATGAGCACTCAATCTAAGCAACTATCATATATCTTGCTTCTCACCGAGCTGGCATTTTAAAACAATGAAAGACTATGCAGCCTAGCAAATTCCAGAAAAGAATTTTCATGTTGGATATTGATCGACCGATGCATTCTTAAGGCCATTAAAAATTCAGAAAATTTTAAGGAGTTTAGAAAATCAGTTTCAACTCTCCAGTGCTTGAACTTACTCAGGATTTTAGATATACATTAGAAGGGCTTGTACTATAAGTTATCTCTAATTCCCCATACTGTAAAAAATAAGGACTTTGGGTTGTATGAATTTGTCATTATCTTCCACTTTGAACATGCCTTATATTAATTAATAACAATAAAATCCTCCTGCTGCTGTTGCTGTTGTATCTTTTGACAGCAGTAATACCTCTCCTTTGAGAATAATCTTTTCTAATATGTTTCTCTTGGGAAAAGAGATCAGGTAATTCTGGAAATCACAGAATTGTTGAGGTTGGGAGGATCTCCTTGACATCACCCAATCCAGCTTCTCTGTTCAAGCAGGATGGGGTAGAGCAGGTTGTCCAGGACCATGTCTCGATGGAGATCCCTTCTATCTGATCCATCTGATCAATTAGAGGAACAATTACCTCCTTTGGGCTATTGGCAGAAACATAGGTAAAAATGTACTGACTTTACTTACAGAAAGTACTGGAACAGGATGACAAAATAGATTGCTATGCTATTCCATTTTTTCACACACAGCAGCCTATAACAATGCCTCTTTTTCAGGAACAACTCATGAGATCTCATTATGCTTCTAAGAAAGAGGATAAGCTTTTCAGTTTCTAACACAGCTTCTCTTCAAATAAAAGCCACAGGAAAATTTAGATGAATAAATTGGCTTTCCTTCCAATAAATGTGTCAGACTTCCAGTTTGTTTCTTTTGCAAATAAGAACAATAAACAGGAATATATATATATATATTTTTTTTCCAGAAAATAGTCTTTTTAAAGATTTGGGGAAAAAAACCCACTCAACAGAATGTAGTCTGGAATTGTAAAAATGTCATGTGATTTGAATTCCTAACTTGACTTGATTGTTAGCTGAGAACTTAAAATTGTAAATGTACCATGCAAAACAACTTAGAAAACTATGCATATTAGAAATCAATAGTAATGCCATCCACAACATTGTATATGTATAGAGTTAATATTATCTTTGTAGTTGAAGAAGGGTCACTCTTCAATGAAAAAGTACTTACAGTATTATTTAAAGCAGATTACCGTGATTGCTTCAGAGTACTCTAAGATTTACAACCATAAAAGAATTACTGCAGAAGTGAAAAAAAATAAACATAGAACAGATCAGCAGCTCTTCTGAAGAAATGTCTTTCACTGGGAAATGCTGATACTGAGAATCTGTTAATCTCAAGAAACGTTAAATAGATTTATACATATATCATAAGACCAAAATACTCAAAAGCATCCTTTCAGAACTGAGTATTATGTTTTCCATTCACATAAAACTTTATTTCTTATTTAAATTTATGTTAAATAAATTTTTGACAAAAGCAGAATACTTTATTGTAATTAAATAAAATTAAATCCTTATCCACTCACAAATATTCTTTCTTTTGAAAAGGAAAACAATGTCATTTTGATACTAAATCCAATATGCGTCTAATCTACTTAACAAAGCTCAAGAGAATATTTTGTGGGTTTAATTGTTCAAGTTTCAAAAGCAGCTCTTACTTCTGTTTTCACATCGTTACATATCAGCAGAATCTGTATAACTGGTGTATTGAAAAACATTGTTAGAAAGGTAAAAGAGCAGAATATATTCCAATAAACGTTAACTTTGAGGCAGAAATAAAATCTTTCCACAAGCTTTCCTTTGTAGAAGCTTGCTGCCTATAAATTCATCTTATTTTAGTTATTGTTTTCTCAGTAGGCCTTTAATAGATTTAAAATCTTTCTTCCAGAGCTGGTGTAAATGGCACAATGCGGCGTCATTGAATAATACCTGATTTAATTCTGTACAGTTTTGATGATAGACAATTTAAGCTAGCAATGTTGGTGTACCACTTTATTGTGAATACTGTACCACTAGTCTCATTCAGGACAAGCTCAGATATTCCTAAACTACATATTTTATTGTTTCCAAGTGTACTGATGTGCTAGTTTGGGCTGAAGCAGAACATATTTTTCCTCTGACTTTTCAGCCCAATAGTTACCACCAAGGTAATGGGCAAACGGCGTGCAGAGGCATAATTGCTCACATTTATTCCTGTGAAAACTGGGACCATCTCAGAGTTGGTGGTGAAGGTGGGTTGTGATTGCTGGAAGGAGCGGACAGGACAGGTGACCAGTATGGCCAAGGCGGTATTCTAGGCCATACATGTCATATGCAGTATAAAAGCCCAGAGATCATGAGGGTCATGATTCTTCGTTGCTGGCTAAAGTTTGGGGAGGATCTCATCTGTCTGTCTGCCCCTGAACCCATTCACCACCTGCAGCTGAGTCCAGTCCAGGACATTCCCTACTCCTGCCATGCAACATTCGTGGTGAAATATGGTTATCACAGGAGTTTGTATTGTTTTTTTGTATACTTGTATATATTTTACTATTTTCTAATCAATCAATATTGTTATTTTCCGTTATTATTATTGTTGCATTAAAACTGCTTTAGTGTTAGTTTCCAAGCTGTGAGTCTCTCTGCTTCTTGTTTTCCTTTTCCCTTTCCTGGTGGCAGGAGTAGGGGAATTGGGACTTAAAGCTTCCTAGGTTTGGCTACTGACCTGGCCAGTGTGGGTGCTAAACAACCGAAAAGGAAAGAAAATACGGAAGAAGGAGAGAGAACAGTCACAAATTTGTTAGAAAAAGAACAAGTTTCTCCTTTGTGAATATAAAGAAGAAAACAATGCTACATATTTTGCCACCTCAACAGCTAAAACTTAAAATACACCAAGGAAAATGGAGAAAGAATTGTTAGTACTTATTATATGTCATGTTTACTGTGATAATCTTCTTTTGCCACTTAACAAATTATCTGTAGTGCAAAGTAATTCCATCACAGTATTTTCACACTTCGAGGATAGTACTTAACCAAAATTATTGGTAGTTTATACCGGTGTTCACTGTGAAATTCCATAGCAATGTTTTAACCATGATTAAAACTGTGAATTCCTGGAACTCCACTAGGCTTCCACATAGGGTTGGGTACCAAAAGCACATTTCAAAGTTTCTGTATCATTCCACTTCTGCAAACTTTCACTGAATATGTGTTAATTACTGTTGATATTAGGTGTTAAATTTAGCTGATGATTAGCCTTTTTTTCAGTCTTAGTCAGTAAAACATACATCTGGATTGTCAAGGGTCACTCTTCCAGAAAGGAAAACAGAAAACAAAGAGAGTGAGAACAGTTTTGGGGATAATGGTCTCTGATTAGGAAGAGTGTCTTAAAAACTCATGGACCTTGAACTCCAGAGTAGGAGTTGAGACCTCTGGATCACTGTCAAATACTTCTCTTTGTCTTTACCCTGCAGGATCCCTAAATAACCCAAGGATTTTGATGACTGACAGGAACAGATTTGCCTGTGGTGATGTGTTATGATTAATTAATATGTGATTGCAGTTGTGGTTTGTGTGCTATGTTTTACACACAGTTTCTGTTTGTAAGAGAACACTACAACACAGTAATGGTTTGTGAGGTTTGCTTTACTGCAGTCTCTGTGTTCTACTCTTCAGTATCTAAAAGTGAATATGTTAAAGGCACATTTAAGAGTTAAGAAATACAAACTATCATATTTAAAGAAAAAATGTAATTTATGGAGACTGAATTGTGACTTTTAATTATGACCATAATGTTTGTTTACGAAACTATTAATTTTTGATAGCCCTTCTTTTACTTGTCATTCTGAGTGTAAAATTTGTTTGCTGATAAACAATCATAGAGCAGAAACATAGTCTAATTTAATTTCTTTTCATTAAGAAGAAGAAGCTTTATTAAGTTTGGTTTTGAATACATTTTCTTTTGCCATATCTGCAGTTGAAACCTTTTACCTGAAGTTATATTAGAGAGAATAATCCAGCAGACACATTACCAACCTTCTTTTTTAAAGTGCTATCAAATTGAAATAGTTTAGAATGTCCTTGTTCTAAGAACAATATGGGAAAGTTACTTATTTTTATTACTGTGTGCTTCCTACAGCCATAATTTGTATTTTCTTAAGATCTGCCTGCCTTTATATACTGTCAAACCATGGTTCTTCTGCATTTCATTCTAAAACCAATGCAAGAAAATCCATTTTAGAAGAGGAAAAAAGGTGAAAGCTATCAAATTTCAAAATAAATTTTACTGGTGGTTCTCAGTAGCTATTTAGGAGTTAATCATAAAAACGGTCAGCTTGCGGTAGTTTTCCCTTGAGATAAATAATACTTGGCAGGTTTATTTCAGTTTTCTGCCCACAGGCCAACCACTCTGCCACTGGCGGTTTGCCTTGATGTCTGTCATCTGGTTTTGATCTCTTCCCCATTAGTCTACAAAGTAGATCAAAACTAGGCAATAGGCCATTTGGACTCGGTAAGGTCAAACGTTTTCACTGCAAAGGATATGAAGGCAACTGTTTGCCAGTAATTTCGATAAAATGTGAGAGATTTTAGAACAAGTGCATCTTCATCTGGATTTTAGCCATGGAAACATAGAAACTCCACTATAGTGTTGTAAAATTTGGAAACAGATATCTGACAGAAGGCTAACTGAGATTATGAAGAGACGACTGGTTGGTTGATTATAAAGTCAGATGTGTTCTATGGCATTTGAGTGAAGAGCAGAGACCCTGACATTAACACATGGCTCATTAGAAGTGAATTAGAGTTTGGCTTTTTTCATTACTTAAGAAAAATACCTAATACCTGTGCCACTTCCCAAATACATAAAGTCCTAGTTCAAAACTGAGGCACTGTCTATTTCACTTTGCAATTAAAAACATGGTACTGGCTAAAAAAATGCAGAAATAAGAATGGTCTGACATTTAGAAATGATTGCACAGCTCCTAGATAATTAATTTGCCTGCTATTTAAACTTTAATCAACATTTCACATTTTTGCAGTGTTTATTTTTAATAGTGCCCTGCAGTTTTTCACTTTATTTAGTACCCATTTTATTTTCAAGACATAAAACCAAAGCAGGCACTTCCATGTCTGAGAAAAGGCCAGCAATAACAAAGTTTACCTAAGATGAAGAAAAGATTTTATTAACGAAAACAAACTCTGAATTTATGTTATGATATTACGTAATATAGATGTATGACAATAAGCATAGTCTGACATTAAGGTGCTACATTACTGCAGTCCTGTTGTTCTGGTATCTGCATGTACAATTCATTCAACTACAAGTTGAAAAATAAGTCTTTTTCAGCAACTTAATTGCAGTCGATAGAGAACATATAATGACTGGAATGAAATAAAGTAACCAATTATATTTATGAAAAGTATAAAAAATGTTGTAAACGTATTGCATGACATTTTTAATATAACTACTTCTTTGTCTACTTTCTATTCTTTTTCTTAGTAAGTACAACCTTGAAATATTAGTTTCCTTTCCTTTGCTAGTAATTATTTTTATTCCTTATAGCAACGTCATATCAGCTAGTTTTACAAAACAGACAAAAACTTCTTGGCTCATTCAGGGATAGAGGCAAAAGACTTGGGGCTGTTCAAATAGGTGCAACTTTTTTCCTATAAAATATTTTGGTGTAAGTCTAGTACAAAAGAACAAAAGATGAGATCCTCAAGTACTCCAGCTAATTCGAACTACAAGTGAAAAAAAGGAAAGACATGTGTTGATACCTTTCAGTAGGAGTCTAAAATTTGTTGGATAGAGGTATCTCAGAAAACTAGAGAGATACTGTGGAGAACATCACTCCAAAATTATGCCTGGAAAACCAAATTTTATGTATTTTGTTGTCACATTTCCTGTAATGTAGCAATTTATTGTGAAAATAGGAACATAATAAGAGATAGGCCATCAGGAAATATGTACTGGTAGGCACACAACTGCTCTAGTTGCTTACAGTATTCAGCCACTTCATTGCCGTTCATAAGGAGATCACATCGAACCTAGTCATAAGAAATCACATTTCTATGCCAGCCTAACTGAGATTGACAATACCTCCTGTGATTTGAAAATGAGCTATCCCGAAATGCTTTAAGGATGAGAATTGCATTTAAGCCATCTCTAAGGCCAATTACACAGCCTTAGGAAGAGAAATATTGTTTACGAAGTGGAGAAATAGCCAGGAAAAGGCAGTTGTATCAAAATAGATGGGGAAAGTGCTTATTTAATGTTTGTGCATTTTATAAAAAAGTGTTCATTATTACATTTCACACATAGTTCAATTCAGAGGACAGTTATGACATCAAGCTCCTTAATGTACTCAATCTCACTTAGTTTATAGATCCCTCTAAGTTTTCGCCTGAGCATTTTGAACTGTTTTCTGTAGTGCCTCTGGCTGCATGTATAGACAGAATTCAAGATACCTAAGAAGTTCAGAGTGAAATAGTGCTGCTTATTTAGACAGCAGTTTACAGGAGGCATTTAAGGGTCAGATTTTAAGTCTTTTTTACCTCTGTGAGAGGATCAGGTCCTTTTTAGCTAAGCAGCAAATAAACAGCCTTAAACGTATGCTTAAACTTTCATAGGACCAGTAGAGCTTCTTGTGGTTTTCCAAATGGGTGTTTATGAGCAGATTTTAACAAAAATGCCAAAATAAAGTTTCTATTCCCATTTAATTTACAGCTTTTATATTCTCCATGTTATGTTTGGACTGTAACAGAAGCATTGTTTTCAAGCTTATTTTCAAAGCATGCTATGGAATTTAACCACAGGGCATATAATTAAATGAATGAAAAATGTATATCTAAGATACCCAGATTACTTGAAAATATCTCAGTGGGAAAGATTTTTTTGAGCTGATGTAAGTAGTTGCTATATGATATTAACATGAAATTCATTAATATTTCTGCCATCTTGGCTAATCTGCCTATGTTTGGCTCTATGTTATATAAACATATATTGACAGGTAGGAGTTAATGCACTTCATGGCTGCATTAACCTATAGATCATACTAAGTCCTTATATAATACAGTAAAAATACATAAGTATGTGTATGCTTTATAATTTATGGCTGCAGATCATTCAGAATTAAAGGTATTTATCACTAAATAAGAGAACTTTGGTATTCCCACCATAAAAAATGAACCAAATATGGATTCTGCAAATCTATCAGCACTTCTTTCTGTAAGTTCGCTGCTCACCAGAGTGAAAAGTGAAGTGTCATGATCACCACTGTGCGTAAACTCTTGAGTGATGTATAACAGGCCTGGCATGTTACTAAGCTTGAGAGAATCCACAGCACATATTGCTCATGACACCAATATAGCAACTGCAGGCAACAGTGAGGGAAGTTTTGATGCCCTGGATACCTCTAATATCAGTTCTTTGTGCACACACTTTGTAGGTTATACCGTAAGGAACATGAATGTGCAATCAGTAAAGTCTCCACCTGGATGGCCTATGTTAGAGTGCACAAATACACTGAACAGGAAAATGCTGTAATGTTTTAAAATTTTGCTTTTATTAGTTCAGCTTCACTAGGATAAATTTGGTCCAGCACGTGTGGATAGATTTTTAAAGTGCTATAAAATTCAAGTCCAAATCCAGGTATTTCATTTAAGACTTCAGCCTTATATCTTGGCAGCTTAAGGGATCAGGTGATATGTGTTGTTAGTACTTTTTGACTTCTTTAGAGGTTAAGATTTCTGGCCAGAATTCATAACTGACAGGGTGGAGTGATTAAAACTCTTATAACATTAAATTATAACTCTTTGTTGCAGATATTTAGTTGACAAAACATTTGGAAATTACATTAATCTTCTTCATTATTTACCACATACATTTCCTTCTGTTACTGATCAGCGTTTCCACAAATCATTCACATTAGCAGGAAAGCTGACACCTCAACGGCGACCTTATTGGCCCACAAAAGCTGTCTAGCTAGTCACAGCGTCAAGTTATGAATGGAAGCTATTGCTACCAGGGATGCTACTGCTCGGCAGTAAATGGACACATCTGAAACTGTGTCCAGGCTTTAGGTAGAAGAGAGCGCTCCTATTAAAATTAATAGCTTGCTTGCTCTTTTTTGTATCAACTTATTATTGAAATGGTGTTCTTTCAAGGTTTCACAGCTGATTTAATGCTGATTATGTTTTAAGTTTGAGTGGATAATTAAATAGGGTAGAAATGAGTGTAGGGTTATTCATGACAGAAAAGATGCCAAGAATGTACAACAGAGGGATCTTGCTGATAAAACAAAAAGAGCAAAGATAAATTAACTGCAAAACTATTAGTTCATTGGTTCTCTTTGCTATTCTGTAGAAGAAATTAAATCCATTAGAGTATTTTCTATTTTCAGCACATTAAAATAAATCTCCAGTTGTTTCCTCTGTTGCAGAAACTCTTACATGAAGACAGCAAAGAAAAAGCAAATGACATGAGTTCCCTGAATTTCACGAATTTAAATCTACTATTAACACATAAAATTTATCTTCTTGGGTAACCCCAGATCATGCAATAAACACAAGAATTCTGAAAAACATAACATTGTTATAAAGTTTATATATAGAGACTATAATGTTTCACATTATAATGCATAATAGTGTTCCATTTTGTTACTTGGTTCATTTCAGGAAGTGGGGATTTTCTGCATGTGCTGAATGCTGTCTAAGTCTCATTAGCATATAATTAATTGCATTTCTACTTCTTGTTGATGATGTGTCTGCAGTAATATTTGAACACTGCAGTCCAATGAGTTTGATCAGGAAAGCATATTCACCTGGTTTCTTCCACAATGCTTTGGAAGAAGTAAGACGCTAATTCTATTATTTCACTGGAATTCTACTCAGAGAGATCAAAAAGTATTACTTTTATTTTTTTCCAATGAAATATGTTTTGGTCCATAGCAAATTGCCTTCTTCTAAAGGTTTTAGTTGTTTTGTTATCAAAAACTGAGACAAGCTGTTTAGATGATTTGTTACCATATCAGAAGGGGTAACCTGGGCTCACTGTATTCACAGAAAATAATGTGATGGCATGTGGATCTGCAAAATAACCTGAAACAAGCCCTTTCAGAATGAATGTTTTAATAAATTATCTGATACCGTTTATGTGAGTGAGTGAGTGAGTGACGGACTGCGCGTAGAGATTTAGACCACCGTATCCATAGCCACTACATTTTGTGGAAGTAAAAATATGAAATCAATGATGCATTGCAGTGAGCATCTTATATCATCTTATTTTATCTGATGAGGTGTGAGCAAAGTAGGATCAATGTATACAAATATTGTTTCACAGCAGAGATAGAGTTATAATTTTTAAAAAGTAATTTTTATACCTTATATAACAGTTGAAAAGCAAAATTCGTCCTTTGATTGTTTGCTGAGCATCTTACTAGTTGTTCAGTCTATTGTAATATATAAGATTTCATTGCTCTGATACCACTGCATCAGTTTTTCTAAGGTACTGCACAGCAGACACAATTAAGAATAAGGTAATATCCTCAGATTCTACTTCTCCAGTCTTTGAGATCTCTTTTGAGAAAAATGCATTTTTTCCTTTGAACCAGGATTAAATATAAATTGTTAAGCACATTTTTCTGAATCCTTTTTATTTAAGATTTCGCATTCCATTAACTTTCAAGCAGCTGAAAATTATTTTGCCTGAACATTACCCATTTAATTTCTGCATTTTTGTGCCTGAGACCTTTCTTTTGGGGAGGAAGAACCCAAAGCAACTTATCAAGAAATTGTCCTACGATATCAACAGGGAAGAATAAACTGGTATGGGGTAGAAGAGAGATTTCTTAGATTTGGAGTTAATTAAAATTGACTTAATTCTTCCCCCTGGAGTTTACCATTGCTGGGAACGGTTCAAAGCTGCATCCGGGGAGGTTCAGGCTTGACTTTAGGAAGAATTTCTTTACTGAGAGGGTGGTCAAACATTAGAAGAAGCTTCTTGGAGAGGTGTTTGATGTCAAAAGCCTGTCAGTGTTTAAGAGGCATTTGGACAATGCTCTTAAAAATATGCTTTGATATTTGGTCAGCCCTGAAGAGGTCAGGCAGTGCGATGTCCCTTCCAGCTGAAAATATTCCATTCTAGTCTACACGTAGAAGAAATTATATTTACTTTAGTAGTATAATATGTCACTGACACTTTGGGAGAACAGCACTTCTGAGAGTAACATTTCCTGTTTAAAACAACCCTAATGAATTTAGGGCCTTTCTTCAGTAAAGTACTAATCAATATTTTCATAAACAAATTTTGTGTTGCAATGAAATATATAAATAAAAATTATAGTTTTTAACAATTTTCGTAAACTTGTAATTATAGCGTTTGGAGACTTCATTTAGTAGCTTTTATGTATACAGAACTTAAAGTGGAAGTAGTTCTAAAGCCTTGCTATATAACACTTCTAACTTTCTCTTACCTTGAAAGAGAGTTACCCTGTCAGACAAAAAAAAAATTGAATATATTACCTATTTTTTCAGCTTTATTTCATATTCAGGACTTAAAAAAATGCTTTTATTATTAGTTCTAGACTTCATTTGTACTATAGACTTCAACTTGATCAAGATTCCAAGATAGTGAATTTACAGAGACTGAATAATAACATAATAAAGTGCACTTGAAGTACAGCTGAGATGTGGCAAACAGAAGTGAAGAAAGAGCAATCAGCAGTTTTTAAAATTTATGGGCAACATAAAGATCTAAAGATTTGCAAGCACTTTACAGAAGAAGTTTACAAATAAAAAATGCTAAATACTAGAGAAAACTGTAATTGAAAGGAAAAATAGAACACACAAATAGAAAATGGGGAAAAAAATAGGTAACCAGCACAGCTGGAAGAAAGATTCTGAGAGGTCTGTGAGCTTAACAGCTCATAAATTAAAAAAAAATACAGTTGAAAGAACACTCAGAAAAGTTAAAACTTATTGGAGAATATATGAAGAGGATTGCAATATGTAAGACATAGGGTATAATTTTATTTAGGGCCTGTGGGTTAAATGGAAAACTTACAAAGATTAACAGTGATAATAAGAAGACAGAAGAACATGATCTAATAGTAAATAATGAAAGAACTAGAATAATTTCCTTTTTTTGGCGGTGAAATCTCAAAAAAACCCCAACTGCAGGGTTCTTAATATGAATTGTCAAACATGTATGTCTTGATTCAGCTGCTTGTTGGTGATTTTGACTTCTTCTGTTGTCATTCTATTTCAATTAACATTTTCATAAAATATATGACATATGATGAAAGACAAGTCAATATTTACTGGTTCCAAACAGTTTGTGCAGATGTAAAAAATGTAAATAGGACAATTATATTTTTTTTTTACTACACTCACTGTGGACAGATGTAGTCATCTTAATTTGCATCTTAAAATATTTAGTTTAGCTATTAAAAAAATACTTTCTTACTATAAAAAAAATAAGCACGGAATTAGACATTTAAAATATATCCACATTTGCTTAGAAGGAATTCACGAGACTGTCACAAAAGAGAAAATTTATTTTTCAAGGAAAGCTTTGAGTGAAGTCGTATTTGAGTTTTGTGCCTGAACTGTGAACACTGTGCGTAGCTTGAGATATTAATCTGCTAGAGTCAAGCAGCTATATCACATACTAACAAATATTTGCTTCTGGTCTGTGCAGCAGATTTTCTCTGAACTACTCAGAGATTACAAAAGAAAGAAACTGCCCTCAGGTTTCTGGTGGATTCTGTGCATCCCTTACTCCCTTTAGGGGAAATAATGGCTTTGCACAGGAGATAGAGAGTCAAGACGGTGGCTGGAGTTCAGCAGTAGTTGGTATAACGACAGGATACAGACCTAGGGCACAGTGGCTGATCTAGCTTGCAGTAAAAATGGGGCAGCCTTTATTGAAACTACTGAGGTGCTTTCAGCAAATATATTCATTTCTCTCCTGTATGAAATGATGAAAATATTGAAAAATAGATAGGAAATATTTTTTTTTTGAAATGCTAAAACCAGGATGCATTGATAATACCTTTACTTTGTGATGCTGTCTTAGATATATTCAAATAATACTAATGGTGACTGAATTAGTTGGTCATGAAGATGAACATATCATTCAATGTAGATCTGCAGTAAACAACTATGGGCTTTGCTGTACAAATCCTGCCCCCTGTACTGCCTGATATTATGTTTTTCCTTCTTCTCCCCCTGCTCCCTAGGTGTCTGTTGCCAAAGGAATGCTAAGAAACATGAACTTCCTCCATTGTACACATGTTCTTTGAAAAGAAACAGGAATAAGAAAGCTGGAAGGTGTTTCAGGAATTAGCTGCGACTGGAAGAATGGGAGAGCTACCAGAAAGCAACCATGTCTTGAGTTATATTCCACAGCCCCATACAGCAGTACTCCTTTGAACTTGGATGAACTGTGCTGATGACTGCAGTCCTTTTCCAGTAGCTAACATATATGGCTTCTCAGCAGAACTAAATAATTGAGGCATAATTCTGTGGTTCTACCATTTCCAGCTTCAGTAATAGTCTGGATATAGCTCAGGTATCTCTGAAGAGTATAGCATTCTTCCATATAGCTATACCTAGAGAGCTTCACCTGTCAAACTTGTATGGACACATCTGAATTACGTTTTTCCATCGATACCATTAAAATCTGATTCACATTTTTCCATCATATACTGTAAAATTCATATTGCAGCCTGTGGGAATTTTCAAGAACAGAACTCAGTTACAGCTCATGACATTTTCTGCACAAAACCTAAGTATTTATTTCCTCCAATCCAGGCTATGAAATAATATAACTCCTGAAATGGGCATTGTAAACTCCGAGAGCTTTTAGTCATTAAGCTTTGAAAATATTCTCTTCCAGCATCCCAAAATTTGATCATTATTTATTCACTTTGTTTTGTTATTCTGGTAGATTAATAAAATGTACTTTCTTTTAAACCTTACTGAAAATAAAAGCTCATTTAACGTGTGTTTCTGGTACATTCTTAAATTCTGAAGAGCAGTGTTAAACTCTTATGCGCCCAAGAAAGAATCAGATCAATATCATTAGTATTCACCTCATGTTTTGATAACTTGCCAAGTGTTTTAGCAATAGATTGCACAAATACTTTAAAGTGCTGGAAATCTACAGTAATGTATACACATATGCAATACAGAATTCAAAATAACTGATTGGGTACCTCCTTAGATTAGATTTAAGGGTCTCTCCACTGATGCAGAAAGAAGGCATAGCTGATGTAGTATAGCAACATTAAGGAGCACTCTTATTGTTATGGAGAAATCAGAAGATTCTGAATTTTTTATTATATTGCAAGGAGATGAGTTTTATCCTAAGAAAGTCAGCAACTGTGGAAAAGAATCTACGTGTGCAGCATTTCAAATCGTCATGAAAGTAAATTTATGTGTCTGCTTTGTTTTGCTGCAGCTTACACTCTAAGGCTTTGTTTCCGAAAGCAGTTCTGCACATGCTCAACACAGCTGTAGATGCAGAAGTGGAACTGAGTCACCTCTGACTTTAAGATTATTTTTCTATTACGTACGTAGTGTAAAAAGTGGCGTGAACAACGGCAGATGTCATGTAGCTAGAATGGGATTGCCTGTGTTTATAACAGTGATTTTCACCTGGTAGGCTTCCTTATTGAGGTGCTCCTTTTGTTCAAACACTAACTTCTGTCACTGAGGGAAGGAAGCGTGAACTCTTTCACTTTTAGTGAGTGTGTAATACGTTCAACCTGAGAGTATATAGTAATACTCCATACTGTATGGCAAATAAGAAGCCCTTTCAGCTGCTACAGAAATGCAGCTACCACTGGGATTCAATGTAACAGCTGTTCAACAGTTTTAGATAGTATTAATCTCTTATAAAAAATGAAGAGGTCTCTACAATTTACTAGAAACCTCAGAATAAACATTAGGCTAATAAAATGTAACAGTTCTACTTTGCTGTCTCATTTTCAGTGTATGGAAAATATGGGATACTCACTGGCAATTGAATTTGAAAAACAGGTCTTTGTCTTTTATGCTTTGTTCAAAGAACAAATAACTATTTTTAAACATTTAAAAATAAAGTTTAAGCAAATATTTACTACATATTGAATTATTCATAGAATCACAGAATGGTTTTGGTTGGAAAAGACCTTTAAGATCATAGATTGCAAACATTCATCTACCACTGCTAAGTTTGTCACTACACCATATCCTCAAGTACATCTCCTTGTCTTTAAAACACCCTCAGTGATGGTGACACAACCACCTCCCTGGGCAGCCTGTTCCAGTGCTTGACAACCCTTTCAGTAAAGAGATCCCAACCTTTATCTCCCCAGGTGGATCTTGAGGTCATTTGCCCTTCTTCTGTCACTAGCTACCAGGGAGAAGTGATCAACCCCAACTTGCTACAGCCTCATTTTCAGTAGTTGAAGAGAGTGATAAGGTGTCCCTTCAGTCTCCTTTTCTGCAGACTAAACAACTCAAGCTCCCTCAGCTGCTCCTCATAATGCTTGTGTTCTAAACCCTTCACCAGCTTTGTTACCCTTCTCTGGACACGCTCCAGCATCTTCATGTCCTTCATGCAATGCAGGGCCCAAAACTGAACACAGTAGTTGAGTTACAGCCTCACCAGAGCTGAGTACAGGGGAAGGATCACTTCCCCAGTCCTGCTAGACACACTGTTCCTGCTGCAGGCCAGCATGCTGTTGGCCTTCTTGGCCATCTGTGCACACTGCTGGCTCACATCCAGCTGACTATCGATCAACATCTCCAGGTCCTTCTCCTCCAGGAAGCCCTCCAGCCACTCCTCTCATAGCGTTGCATGGGGCTGTGGCGACCCCAGTGCAGAACGCAGCACCAGGCCTTGAACCTCCCACAGTTGGCCTCAGCCCACTGATCCAACCTATCCAGGTCCCTCTGTAGACCATGTCTACCTTAAGGCAGATCAACATTCCCACCCAACTTAGTATCATCTGCAAACTTACTGAGGGTGCACTTGATTCCCTTGTTCATTTCATAAAGGTATTAAACAGAACTTACCCCAACACTCATCCCTGGGCAACACCACTTGGGACTGGCTACCAGCTGGATTTAACTCCTTTCAAAACAACCCTTTGTGCCCATCCAGCCAATGTTTTACCCTGTGAAGCAAATGCCCACCCAAGGCGTGAACTGCCAGCTTCTCTAGAGGAGTATTGTGGGAGACCGTGTCAAAGGCCTCAGTAAAGTCCAGGTAGACAATGTCTACAGTCTTTCCCTCACCCACTAGATGGGGGTCACTTGATCATAGAAAGAGATCGGGTTAGTCAGGCAGGACTTGCCCTTCCTGACCTGATGTTTACTGGGCCTGATGACCTGGTTGTCCTGCATGTGCCTTGTGATGACACTCAAGATGATCTGCTCTGTAAACTTTTCTGGCACAGAAGTCAGTTCTACATTACTTATTAATGTTACTTATAAATATTCTAATTAGCATAACAGACATTGTGTCATACTACAATGTTACTATCTATTAATAATAAATGTATTAATATGACTGTTTGTCCATTTGATCTCCCAACAATAAGGCTACAGAAATAAAAATGGGGAACTGAAAACTAAACCAAACCAAATAAAAAAAAACCCCTGTAATTGAAAACCTAATTTATAAAAGTAGTTTTAATAACCATACATTCTTCTGAAAATGGAAAATTTGTTCAAACACGCCATGGAAAACTGGCTCCAAAAACTTTTATTCCAAACGCTAACAAAGAAAGTATATTTTTTGTTCAGCAGATATTATCACCGTTCTCAATAACAGTTATTTTTTTAGTCCCCTTTTAACTTGCAGAGGAAAAATTTGAAAGAAATTTGATTCAGCTGTGAGTATTATCAATGCAATCATTAATGAAGCCTTAACTGCAGAGCCCCAAATTCTTCCTGTTACGCTTATTCATTACATAGAGCCTTTCACACACACATGTGGAGGATTTTTTCTTTTTTTTGGTATGAAAACAAATGTGACAAAGATTCACTTTTAAACTCCAAGATAAATGAGTGAGTTCAAAAATTCATTCAAAACAAAACACTTTTCATTCATACTTGGCACATGTGCGTGAGTTCCATTTTTTAATGAGAATTCAATTTGAAAGCACTGAGACATTGGCCAGTGAAGTCCCTCAACACTATTTTCATATGATAGTCATTCAGAAGAGCAAAACATGAAAAAGGTTGTTGTGACTTATGGCTTCTATTGCATCTTGAGAAAAATACAGTTAATTGATAAAACATATCTGTCAAAGAATCAGTAATGTTCACTTAGGTCGTGTGGCATTTGTTAATGCATTATGACTTTGGGATAAGACCACTGGCCAACTGAGGAGAAGCACCTCCAATCACATGATATTACACCGTCTCTCCATTAAGTGTTTGTTCTTTTTGTACATGCTTTCGGTATGGAAATTGGACTCCAATATACTAATATTTCACCATGAGGGTGGTGAGACACTGGCACATGTTACGCAGGGAAGTTGTGGCTGCCCCATCCCTGGAGGTGTTCAAGGCCAGGTTGGATGGGGCCTTGGGCAGCCTGATCTAGTGGGATGTCCCTGCCCATGGCAGCAAGGTGGGAACTAGATGATCTTTAAGGTCCCTTCCAACCCAAACTATTCTATGATTCTATGATATTTTATGAAAAACTCACACTTAAAGGCAGAGGCAGAGTTTCCAACACCAAAAGTTTTGTCAGTAATTAAAATGGTTGAAGGATGGAGTTATGCTGCGTAACATTCTTAGTGTGAAACAGCTAATGATTATTTTTCTCGTGAGTTTGTAAGGTGTTTCTCTGGTATGCCTTTCTGTATGGCTTATGATCTATTTCAAAAAACTCAGAGTCTGAAAACAACTTCATACTTCTTTTCAATCCATAAGACAGACTCAATAGAACGCAGAGTTTGACTTTCTTTAGTAAATTCTTGTTTGACTAAAGAATTTACAAAGGCCATAGAGGTTTAAATATCCCGCTTCTTGTGAGTTTGACTGAACCGTGGTTGTACGCTGGAATTGTATCTTTTCCTTGAGGTTTTTGGAATGATGGATGACTCACGTTGATATTAAACTCAGTAAGCATGTTATTTTTGGGAAAAATAACTTCAAAACAGGTTTCATTTTAATTCCCCCACTCCTGAAAGTACTTATTAAAATGGAATATTTTCTGGGTCTCAGAAAGTGTTTGAAAAAATTCCTAACTGAAAGTTGTATGCTTTACATTTAAAAAAAAATATTTCCCTATTATGTAGATATGACCATTTATTTCTAATGTAGGAAAAGGTCACATACTCTTGTTTTTATATTTTTGACACCAGTGTGAATTTTCTCTTGTTGCTTTGGACTGTTTGTTTTGTACTTCTCTAATACAAAGTCCTTTGGCATTTTACTGGGCCCTTTTCCCAGTGGGCTGAAGTTCTCTTCCTTTTTAATTAGATTGACCTTTTGTTTCTTTTGGCTGCCCTCAAAATGACTGAGAATGATTGGTCTTTTGGAAGTCAAGTTGAAATCAGCACAGAAAGACTGAAAAGAGTCACGTGAATTAAAAATATTTTATGCAGCTATCCCTGCATTGCAACTGAATAATCGTTATTTTCATAGCCTCTAACACAAAGAAATACTGGCTTCTGTGAGTTTTGTGACATTTTAATGGTGGCAGGTTGTTTCTCACTTTCTTGAATAAATGCTTTTATGGTTCACTTTGTGACTAATATTTTCAGAGAATATTTTTACTGTCCCATAATAATTTGCCTTTTTTACTCTTCCAAGTTACAAAGGGTAAACTATAAGTAACTACAAAGCAAAAGGCCATTTGCTACCATCTATTATATAATTTGTATTTCTCTTCTTTCTACTAACATCATAGAAAGAAAAGGGTATTGAAGTTATATTTTTCTAGGTTAAAACCAAAAATCTATGGACTTTATGTGAATCTGAAAGTAATTAGCTATCATTCAGGTAGTTGAGAAAGAAAGAAGGAGAGAGAGGACACTCACTGTTCTTATACAGGCTTACATAGATATTCTGAAATTTTAAAAGGTGAGACACAAACTCTATACTTTACACTTTTACCATGAAGCCAATAATGAGCACAATATGCTTGTTTTCATTTACTGCAATTACAGCAATTTACCTTAAGCTAGAGAATGAAGAAGTTCATCTTTTCCTGATATCTTAAGAGATGAGAAGAAATTTGTGCCTCATCTCCTCACTCAGTTGAAGGTTCTCTATTCTAGAAATGAATATTGGATCAGGTAGGATTCATTTCCATTCAGGAAAGCTGCACAGAATTCCCCCAATAAATCGAAAGGCACCTGAAATGCAAATATGAGTTACTCAACCAAGATTAACGTAATCTGTATGGTCTTTAGGCTTCTCAAAAAATCTGTGAGAAAAAACTGTCTTTTTGGTACTTCTCCCTAGGGCCAGAACAATGAATCTATTTTACTTCTCTTATTTTCAGGAGCTTTGTAGATTTTCAAAAAAAGTGAGTGGCTGATCCAGCTAATCACTGATTTTCTAATTTCCTTTCCAGAACTGTGGTCTCATGTTAACAATCCATGTCAACAATCCATGCCTTCCCTACCTAGATAAGAGCTTCAAGTGAGGCCAATGCAGTGCCCTCCCTGGCTATCAGTGTTGAATTGCCACTAACAATAGTTAGAGGCTTTGCTTTTTTCTCTTACTGCTGATCTTGTTCACTGACAAATGTTACTACTTTTGGAATAGTAGAATCAACAGCATCTATCTGCACTTTTTGTTGTTGCTTTCTTTCTGCTTCCATAAAGACACATCTTGCTCTTAGAGTCATTGATCAGCCTCTATCATGTCATTAAAATTTCCTACAGCCATTTGCAAGCTCAGCCTCTATAATTTCATTAAAATTTCTAAGAGCCATTTGTAAGCACTTCAGATAATATCCCACTTCTGCTATAGCTTTTTAGGATGTTTACTACTTCATCTATTTTAAAGTATAATAAGCATTATTTTTTCCAGGACTACATCAAGCTATTTTAGTTCTTGTATATAATAACCTAAAAGTCCTACCATCAAGCCTGATCTGCTCTCTCTCCTAAGAAAACAGTAAGGTTTCCCCTTATTGGTTTATCAGTCTTTTTACTATACTGAATAGGTTTCAGGGTAAAACGAGGACACAGAATCTGAGCTACATAATTCAAAGTATTTTTCATAAAACAAACTTTAACAACTCTAGGAGCAGATACTTAATATTCCCTTACTGTCAATTTTTTTATCCCAACTGTTGCTAATCAGATATTACCTGCAGCTGGAGAAGCAATTGCTCCATCATTAGGTCATTTAATTTTGCAGTGTAGGATTTATACCTCCATCATAGTTTCTACAGAATTTTCGGTAACGAGGAGTTCATTTTTGTAGAACTTTTCGACAACATGTTCCTTGTGTGATGTTAGTCCAGTGAAATTCAGCTAATATTGTAAAAAGTGCTAATCTAAATAGTTTTGTAAACCAAGGCAGTGAGTTCTATTCTCTTCAGAGGAAGGGAAAAAGCCCTTCATTTTCTTAATGATTAAATAAGTGTAGTTTGGATAGACCAAAAGGAGTGGCAGGTAATGATGTCCTGCACTTTCAGGGATGAGTGAAAAAGATTAGAAAAATGAACAGCTCCTCAAACAAACTTTTTTCTGAAGAGGTTTTGTTTCATCTTCAGGAATGCATAAAGACCTAGTGTTCTGAAGTGCAACCAAGTATAAGAAAGCTAATCTATCTGTTCTTTAATTAATTATTAGTATTCATTAATTAAGTATTAATTAAACTTCTCAAGTAATTGGAAGTAATTATTCTGCACTACTTAAGGAACCAGACAAATTATTAAATATAACATAAGTAAATTTGCTAAAAAGCTTGAATAATTTTCCTAGCAAAAGAAGACATGATTTTATCCTTGTGCCCTGATATAATAATTTTTAAATTACTACATTTCTGAATGTTGTTTAAAACTATAAAAAATGGCTTATGTGCTTACATGATCTTGTGTATATGTGTGCTTTCATATTACAGGAGGAGCTGGACCTATTTCTCTAATAATTTCCTAAACACACATTAAGACATACCTTGAACATACACAGAAAAATCTTACTATCTCCACAGTATTCAGTTTCCATTACAATGTGCTGTGTGGCAGAATTCAAATATACTGTATGTTTTCTAATGAATTCAAGACTTATTATTTCCAATACCTGTAGAACTAGTTTTCTCCTTCATCAGTAAAGTGACTTAATTAAAATCAACTGTTTCTCAACATATGTTTTGTAATGGTTTTGCTGAATTTTCTTTATTAATTCTTCAATGAAGAATTTCTCAGTTGCTCAATGAATTATTTGAAAGTCCTACAAAGTCCTTTAATACAGTTTGTGTGTTTTATAACTGTTGGTACTCATAGCTGCAGATAAATGAGATTTGAATTTACAGCACTTTATTTAGAACTGTAACTTCAGGATTCCCCAAAACTTTGGTTAAAAATGTGATGACTGATTTAATTATTTTGTAGATGCATATGTAAACACTACTGCCCGTCCCACTCTGTGACTGACTGAACCCCTAAGGGTGGAATATGACTCATGGAATAAGCTCCTTAAATGGAGGAAAGCTCAGAGGAGATGGTCAAGGATGATATACCCTAGAAACTCAGAGAATAATGCAGGATGTCTGACCACAGCTGTTGCAAAGAAGCTGATTTTATTTCACCACAGAGGGGACTGGAACATGGCCTTCATTTTCACCAGCTATCAACAGTTGAGTGGATCAAGTGGTGATGTAAATGTTGGTCCCTGAGTTAATTAAAAAGGCCTGAATACTGCCCTAAGGTAGTCAGACCAGCATAAAGGGAGTGAATTTGTGTTTCAGTCAGACCAGCATAAAGGGAGTAAATTTGTGGTTCAGCGAACACAGGGTATGAAAAGTAGACAACCATCAAAAACGGTTTGAAGAAAGCAAAGGGCTTGGGCTGGATTCACCCACATATTTCCTCCCAGCCACTGGAAGCATCTAGGACCGTGACAATCCGAGGGTATTTGGCTCTGACACTCTCCCCCCATTTTATGAACATCAGCTGTTACAAAAATCTGAATTCCAAGCAATTTTCTACAAGCCCAACTCACCGTTTTCCTGGGAAAAATACATTAGCCTATCCCAAAAAAGGCAAATACTCATGCAATCATAAATTCATGGAATCATGCCCCTGAAAAAGCAAAAATTGACTTGTGGTAGATAGAATTTATTATGTATGCCAATGTCACCAATCAGCTGTCATAAACATCTGACATCTTTGAAATCTGTCCTTTACAGAACTGTATATGATCAACATTGTATCTGAGCCCTCATAGGTCTCATACCCCCAAAATCCTATCTTTATGATAAGAGATTTCTTAGCAGCAAACTTCTCAAACAATTGATAATGGATTTACAGGAGGGAATTCCAGCCATAGTAATTTAGACTATTATTTGACCTTTAATTTATGTAATGAATTCCCTTTGATATTGTTTAGCAATTTTGTAGACCTTGTACCTACTGCAAATGCTTGTATTTTTCAAACCTAAGTATATTAGCTGCAAACTTTGCCATGTATATCTAAAGAGAGGTGATTAAAAGCTGAAGGCAACATTTAAGATGAGTTCAAAACCAATGCTGTGAAGTATGCATCGATATAATACTTTGCAGTCAAAGGAGATTTGGATCATTTTACATCAATCTTAGTACATTTAGAGCAGAGAGTTCTTCATTGTTGGTGACATTAATAACAGCGATACTAGGGTCATCTCCACAATCTGCCAGTATACAGCTGGTATTCTGGAAGTTTCTGAAACTCCTGAAGCATATGCAAAAGATGCAATTTAGTCAATAAAGTTGGAGACTTCATTGTCTAACAGAAATAATGTGCCTTTGGCCTAATTTTTTAGGTGCTCTTCATAAATTTTGAAAATTTCTGTATGCTTTAAAAAATGCTATTGAATGCTCACAGAAACACGATGCACACGTACATCACAAAATTAATACAAGAGCTGTTTGTCCCATTGGATCTGCGCAACATTTGCCACCACACTCATCGTACTTTACAGTCTCATCATCTGTGCCACTATCCTGAAACACAGTGAAAACAAGTGGCTTCATGGTTTCAGTTTCATATTTCCCTTGATTGCATTTTAATGTCATTATAAAAGATAATATATATATTTATAGAAAACATAATGTGGTTTCTCATAAATGGGATTTCTTCAGCCTTCAAATGAATGAAGCTTGGTGTTCTGTCTATTCATATGAGATATCACACACACCGCAGTTTTTTCCCTTCATCCTAGGGATTAAAATTTTGGTATTCTGGCATAGTGAGGGATTATCATGCACCATATCACAAAAGTGCCCAAAAGAATTCTGGGAAGTGTGCCTGCTGTCATTGTTGTTATGACCAAATTCAATTTAAGATATTCCTCACTTATCAGTTTCAGGAATTGTCCACTATATTTCATGAACACCAAAACTTTCATTTATTACTTCAGCAAACTCATTAAAATCAAAGAGACCCACAGGTTTGTAAAATTAAACTGGATATACTCAAAATACAAACTGCAAAGCTGTGAATAAAAAATATCTCTGCATAGTATCTATCCAAGACAGCATGCAATAATCATGGCATTCTAGTTGCAAAAATATAAATAATGAAGGATTTTTCACCTCTCAGATCTCTTTTATTAAAAACTAATTCAGAATGTTCTCAAAATTTTCCCCAGACACAAAGTTTTTTTGCTTCGTGAAGGGATAAAAAAGAAAGAAAGTGCTTGGTCTGTGAAACTCATTAGCAAAGACTCTCTTTAAGTACTGTCTCTGTAGTTGGTTTAGTAAATGCTAAACAAAGCCAAGATTATAATGAAATTTAAGTACCTTAAATTTTAATCCTGGATATTAAGATTTTTTAAGAGGAAATACAATGTTGAAATACTGACTGAATATAATGGAAAATAATTTGCCATTGCTGTAATCATATTCATTTATTGTTGCTAATGTGTTGGCTTTTGACTAATATCTGAGGCTATCAGGATTAATGCACAGCTTTGTCATGAAGATGGAGAAAACTCTGCAATTATACTCATGCCAAATTATTCTTAAAACGGGGGGTGGGGATAGGGAGAAGGAATTGTTTAAACTATTTTGGTGACCTCAGCAAGGTTTTCAAACAGGGCTGTACAGAAAAAGGGCAGGTAGTTATTATAGAATTGTCAAGATTTACATGAGTAGTATTTTAAGTGTTTTATACATGCAAAAATCAGTGCAAAATTCCATATACTGAAAAATGAAGCTATTTCTTTTACAGTGTAGTCACCTTCCAGGTCATCCCTTCTTATTAGTGTTAAAGACTTAGCAGAAAATCCATAGATTGGGTAACATATCTATGGAGGACATCTTACTCTTTGTTATCTTGGTTACAAGATACTCTTACTCTTGGTTATCTTGGTTGAAAGGCTGATGCCATATTTTGGGGAAAAATATTTGTGAAAACCATCTTTTCATTTATAACACCTTCATAGGTTGTACTTCCTGGAAGTCTTTAGCAAGATCTTGTTATAATATTTTACTTCTCAAATACGAGACAATCAAACAGTAGATCAACCGGAATTAATCTATTTTTTAAATCTTATTTAATTATTTCTCTTTACTGTTGGTATTTGGATGTCTATACTCAAATGCTGTGATCTGTTCCAGATACTTCAAACCAATAATGCAACAAAGAGTTGAATCATCACAAAAGCTAAGGAAAAGTTGCTGTTGCAGTGTCAGCTCCCCTATGCTCTGCTCCCACTTAGCGTTAAGCACCCAACTAAACTCAAAAGTTGACCCTCAAAATATAGGGACAAAGAGTAATTTATGCCATTGAAGGACTCGGTCATCTCCTTTAATTTGCCAGTTTTCTCAACTGACTGTGGGGAGAGTTAGCATAGTTATACTTTTCTTGTGCCTGAAATTATGTGAGAAGGATTCATAGGAAGTATTAATGTCAAGAATAGTGTGGGGGAGATGGTATAGTGTAGCTCTGCTCCTCTCAGTCATAGGACCCTGTATTTGCCTGGACCGCTCTGCCTACAGGAGGTAACATCTTGATTGGGGGACCAATCTATGCTTTTTCTAAATAAGGAGATGAACATAGTGATTCAACTTCTTAATCAAGAAATGTAAACAATTCTCTGTGTCAGGAAATTAAACAATCTCTTCCAGTTTTTATTATCCTTTTTTAAAAAATTCAGACGTGTGGAGATATTTGATATTTCAATTAAAGGATATAGATACTCTGTCCTTTATACAGAGTATCCAGGCAATGTGCAGATGGGGGTCTGGGGAAGGACTACTGAATTTCATTGATTCATCATCCAAAGGTCATGATGAGGTAAACTGTAAACATTAATAAAGTCCTTGGAAGCTTGATAGAGATACTCTCAAAAGGGAAAGAGAAAACTATTTAGATAAGTCCATATTCGATTAGACTAGAATGTGATTACTTGTCTGGTATTCAGAAACTTTATAAGAATTATACACAACTGGCATATGGCAGGATAACCCGACTGAATATAAAAGGCAAGCATCACTAAGGCAACCTATCTCTCTCTCTGGCTACAGATTTTATTTTTTTTTTCCTCAATTGTAATTTAAATGCTGTGCGTAAGAGAGAAGCAATACAAAACACGGAGATTTTCACATCAGATTTCAAACTATTCTGTCACATGGAAAGGAAATTGGACAAGGACAGAATTAAACCCCACCATTGTTAATGCTTTCTACACTGAAGTGTGTGGGAATGAGAATAAAGGACTGTGAAGGTGGCCGTCAGCAAAGGAAGAAATTTAACAGTGTTTCAGTAGTAAGCTACAAGTACTCAGTAAGAATAATGTAATTTTTTAATGAATCACATATACATCTTGATGTATCAAGTCCTGTTTCAAAAGTATTCTTAATATGTACATCAAAGAACTTTTGAGGTGTTCAAGCACCACACTGCCACTGATGGACCCTATGATAGAGAGGCGATGTATTTCTTTACAAAAGGATGTTCCCAGATCGCTGCTGAAAATGAGATTTGGGATTCTGCCTTATTTCTGAAGCACTGCCGAAAATTATACTTCCTTTCTCAGGCAAATATTAATACCTAATTGCCTACTGAGTGTTCTAATGACATAGCAAGCTCATGTGTAAAATAATATTGTTAATAGTATGATGGTGAGATTGAAATTATATTTGAAGCACTGAAATATCGACATTGTTATATCTATTGTACTTAATGTAAATGGTACCACACTGTTTAAAAAATCCTGGTTATTCAGGATTCATACAGAAAACGAGTCTTTCAAATTATTTCTTTAGATAAAACTGACTGAAAAAAAACAAACAAGCAACCAAAAAATGATAAAAATTGAAAATGTTTTAAATAATATTGTTGATTGATATTTTTACATTATCCAGTCAAACTATGATTACTTTTTTTTTCACAACGCACTAAGAGGAAAGGGAGAGAAAAAGCAAATACTTATTCCTTAGAGTATTTATTTACTAATTATTATTAAGGCATTTTGAATGATATATTCTTGCCTGATTTGATGTGGTCTCATTTGGTTCTGAAAAGTCTTCAGACAAAAGATATTGATGGCTTCTTCCTAATTACCAGTTAGGGCCCTTATACTGTTTTAGTGCTACTTGACCTTTCAGCAGCATTTAGTAACGGCAGTCATGGGAGCTTACTATAATTTTTTGAGACATACAGTAGCACTAGTATTTCTGACTTTTTTGGTCCACTTTTCCCACTACTTCAGCGCTCATCCAGAGTTTGCCATGGTCACTTGTGTCTCCCAGTTTGCAACTATTTTAATCGAAATTCTATACTTGGATTAAGGTTTCTGGTAAACTACTGCACCCAATTTTGTCAGCTTTTGCTCTTTGTCAGCTGATACTCACAATGAAACATTGATGTTATTGTGAAGCTTTTTTGTTTTGACACTTAAGCCTGTAAACAGGGTTCAGGAAAATTCAGGAGAAAAGAAAATAGTCAAATTTTTACTAGAAAATTGAGATTCAAAAAATCATGAAAGTTATGTCTTTGGTTCTTTTTTGCTCAATAAAATGAAAATGAAATGCAGTAGAATTATATTTATTCAGGGTGAAATTTACCCATGTGCAGAAAGCCTTTTTTGCAACTCAAAAAACTGTTCTGAACTAATTAGTGAGATGCAAGTCCTGTTGTCACAGTGAGCTGGCCCTGTGCACAGAAGTAGACTTTGTCACAAAAGGAAAGCTCAGACATTCACCAAGAGAACATGGAATAATGAGTACCCTTTTTCTTTTCACCTTGCAAGAAATTAAGGTTATAAAGTACAATAAACACTTACATGTGCCTGCTTCTCTTCCAAGTATTAAAGATTTATTTGAGCCTCCTGAAAGGAAGATTTTCATCTCTATGTGTGTTTCTGCAAACTGGGGATGAATGACAAAAGTTGAATTTGGAGCAGTTTCTAACAGCGGCAGTAATCTGAATGGCAGATGAACCAGAGAGAGGAGAAGCTGATTAGGCTCTAGAGGGACTTGAGCACTGTATATTGAGCAAGAGAATCTATTACCATTTAAAAAGGGGTTGCTACTTAGAAGAAGAGTCACAGAATTGTTTAGGTTGGAAAAGACCTTTAAAATCAAGTCCAAACTTTAACCTAAAGCTGCCAAGTTCACCAGTAAACCTATGTAGCAGTAAACCTCTATGCACAACATCTGCATGTCTTTTAAATACCTCCAGGGGTGGTGACACAATCATTTTCCTGAGCAGCTGCTTCCAATGCTTGACAGCCCTTCCTGTGAGGAAATATTCCCTAATATCTAGTTTAAACTTCCCCTGGTGCAACTTGAGGCTGTCTTCCTATCACTTGTTACTTTGGAGAAGAGATAGCACCCACCTCACTACAGTCTCCTTTCAGGTAGTTGTAAAGATCAATAAGGTCTCCTCTCAACTTCCTTTTCTCCAGACTAAACAGCTCCAATTCCTTCAGCCACTCCTCATAAGACTCATGCTTCAAACCCTTCACCAGCTTTGTTGACCTTCACACACTTTTTTTTTCCTTTTTCCTAAATGTAATGTAAAAAAACTTGTTTGCTTTCTAATCCTGTTTGTTCATTCAAGAGATATATATTTTAAAGTTTATTTTTTTCCTGATTGAATTGAGTTGCTACTTAGTAGGAATTTTACAGAATAGCCACTTCCCCAGTCCTATTATTTAGAAAATTATTCTTTGAGAGTTTACACTATTGTGTCTCTCTGAATGCTACAACTTTTATATAAGAGAGAAAGGAGAATAGGTGACACTGTGTCATCGCTTAAGGAAGTTGAGGTTTTCTGCTAAGGTTTTTTTGTTGGTATTTTGGGTGATTTTTAGTGAGTTATTTTATTGGGGGGGAGTTGTGTGTGTTGCATTTTTGTTTGTTTTTCAATATCCTTACTGGAAGAAGTAACTTAGAAAAAAACTGAAAAAAAGACATCAGAAATCAGCTTGATTATCTTTTATATTAAGTGAAATTATTTTAAATTATATAAGTTGCGTGAAATGCATAAAATTTTACGCTGAATACCACTGAAGGCCACTACAGAAAAAATAACAGGATTATTTCAGGGGTTATGTATTTGCTTATTTTCATTGATGAATTGTTCGAATTGTGAAAACATAACTTCTTGAGGTTACTGCTAATTTCTTGCCAGTTATAAACCACCCTTTCATTTATCAAGAATGTGATTATTGATGAAGACACCTATTTTAGCAGTGTAGTGTCTTTTTATGTGATAATATTGTGGTATTTATTTGGATGATTAAATTAGGTCTGGGAAGGTTTTAATCTCTTATGCTCACTCATACATTCAAAAAATAAATCAGTCTAAACAGATGTGTACTTCTAACACATCTTCAAATGTCATTTTATCACAGAATGATTTTTTGTGAGTGTAACACTATGAGACTTTTCAAATAATATGCAACAATTTAATCAGATAAAGATAAGAATAATATTGAATAATAAAAATTTAATACAGTGAAGAGACTGTAGATTATTAAGGAGATCTATCTAGCCTGTCATTCTTGAGTTTTATCCTCAGCTAAGAAATAAGAATTACTACATCACGTAAGTCTTTATATTTCAAAGACTATTTCCAGCATTGTTTTTACAGACAAATTAATTTTAAAAATAAATACTACATAATATATTACATTTGAATAATCTTTTTCTATCTTTGTTACAGAAGGACACTGAAACATTATTTCACTGTAGACATTTCATATCAAACATTACAATATCTATTCTGGAATCTTTGCTATCAAGAGAGCCCATTGCTTTTGTTCCTGTTGTACCACTACCTTTGATATTCTTTCCTGTGTTCAGATGAGTGTCTCCACAAACAAAACATTAAAAAAAGTAATGTATCTAAGAAGTCATCTAATAACAAGGGGTGGAAAAAAAAGGTTGATAGTCAAATTCCCCCTGTCAAATCCTTCTTTTGTAATTTGGAGTCTAATTAAAACTCTTTTTAATACACTGTATTAGTAAACAACTTCTATATTGTTTGTTTCTTTTTACTGGCAACAAAGATGACATAGATTTACCTTACTGTCTCCAAAAATATAAAAGATTTGCTCAGCTAGAGACAAGCTGTTGCTTGTCTAGATGATCTGATGTAATAGTTGAGAGGTAATTTATTCAAGTTTCTATTTGATAGGTGTTGTGTTTTGACCCTGGTAGGCAGCTAAGCACCACACAGCTGCTTGCAGACTCTTCCCCAGGGGGGTGGGAATGAGAATCAAAGACGTGAAAGTGAGAAAACTCATGGGTTGAGATAAAGACAATTTAGTAGGTAAAGCAAGAGCTGTACTTGCAAGCAAAGCTAAATAAGGAAATAATTCCCTACTTCCCATCCACAGGCAGATGTCTAGCCCCTTTCCTGGAAAGCAAGGCTTCATCATGTTTAATGGCTATTTAGGAAGCCAAATGCCATAACGCCAAACAACACCCCCTTTTGTGTTAGCTTTCCTGGCTGTGTCCCCTTCCCACTTCTTGTGCCTACCCAGCCTACTAGCTAGTGAGGCAGCAGGAGAAACAGAAAGGCCTTGACTCGGAGTAAGAACTGCTCAGTAAAATCCAAAATACAGCACTATGCACCTTGTATTTTTCATTATATGACTATGACAATAAAGATGTTGAGTTCTTTTGAGGATCTCGCGATCATAAGTTGACGAAGCTTGGCAGAAGATAATGCATGAGAGTAAGAGGAACACAGAAGTGGCTCACTTATATAACAGAGTATTCATGTGGATATTGGATAAAACTCATCAGAAAATAACTGCTTTTAAAGCTTTTAAAAATAACTTCAATGTCTAGCTTAGTGTTTTTTTCTAAAAGCTTTGATTATCTGACAGAGATATGCTTACATAATGTTGCCTTTAGCTCAGGTTTATCATATTTATAATATTATCTTTTCTTATCTTACAAAATATACGTATTACTATGTAGCAAAGGAAATTTCACACTTTTGATAGCCCGACTGTACACAGGGCAATGCGCTTTGCTGTCATTCACTGAGTCTCATTTGTTATATGCTGGCAATTATGCGGTCTCATTCCTGTGATAATAACGGAAAGAACATGCTGGCATTTTAAATACAGCTTCTGATTTGTGACTTTATTCAGCCGAATAACTATTTAAAACTTGTACACAGAAATATTTGCTGTACAGTACAATTACTGAAATGCATTATCAGCATGAGAGCATTATAAGATCTGTGGGTTTTGAACTTTAAAGATGAGAAATGTAAAATTCCTCTTGAAGTGAAAGTGTTATCAAACGATGTTTGATGACAACAATGATGATGCAAGTTAGATAATTGCAAAAACATAAATGGAGATTTTTTTAGAAAACTGTTTGTAATTTTTGCTACGCATTAAACCCTGAAGATTTTGAATATCCTCTTAGCAAAAGGAGGCACTTCTATAGATTTTGCAAGTTGATGAGAAGAAACATACTGCAAATTTGCAAAAGCCATGATAAAGTTCCTGATTAAATATAAATAAAATCAGCCATAATAAAAACAGGTCTAAAATTTTAATTTTAATTATGTGAATACCATGTGAACATATGAGATTATCAACAACATATTTTTCAGAATTAGTTTTGTTACGTCTTATCTTATCACTTGCAATTTTTAAAGACATTAAAGTTGACATAATTTGGCCTTAGTTATTGCAGTTTTTAATGAAAGCTTAAAAATGCAAAGGTATTACAAGATTTTCATTCCTTTAGTATTGTATATCTGTAAAATATATACTCTATATGAAATAGATTATGTGGTGTGTATAGCAGCTGCCAGAGTAAATTAATCACATATCCTGTGACCATAAAATACCAACGTATTAAGCAACTTATCTGTTATTGCAGTAGAAATCAAATCTTGCATATTTTCAGTACTACAGATCCCAAAGCTTATGGTATAGAAATATATTCTATTCCCTACAATTCTGAATTAATTTTTATGCCAGTATTCTAAACATATGTTAGTTTGAAACTACCTACAATGAACACCATAATAATGAATAAATTATAACAGGTAGCTCATTTCCTCTTGCTTCATTTGATCTTCAAGATGTATTCTGTAATCCTCTCTTGTTTTGACAGATCAACATAAGGTAATATAGTCTAAACATTAGGATGTTTTACTACTAACTCCTGCCCTGGATTAACAGCTACACTGAACCACCAAAACTGTTTAGCAGTCTATTAGAATCTTTGTCAATAATCATTTGATTAATACACTTCATTTCCTGTCTTTTAACTAGTTTCAAACTCAGAGCCAGGCTATTCACTTCCGGAATTATGGAATTACTTTTCCTTGTTTATGTAACTCCTACTTGGATCAGTCATTCAGCTCAGCTTCAGTTGTCTGTCTCGTTAATGTAATTTTTGACCAAAACTCTTAATGTGAACTTGCTCTACTGATGGTCACTCAAGCAGAATATCAAAAGGAAATTAGTCTTACTTCATAAATATTTACACCAGTTTGTTACTAAACTTAAAAGAGAGAAGTTCTATTCTCACCTTCAGGGATTGCTGACTTAATTAGTAAGATTGATCAATTAATATGTCTTGACTAGTTTCTCTATCTTCCTTGAATCTAGAGACCAGAAGAGTAATATATGTAAACAGTAACCTGGCATAACAATCCTAATCAAAATGAGAGCTTTAAAATATAAGGAAAATGGTTTCAATTTACTTTGTGTTGCTAGCTCTGCAAGGATGATCTCCAAGGGGAAGCTTTCTGAGAAAAAAATCCGATTTTCAGACCTTCCTGATCACTCTAACAGTTGCAGAGGGACTGAAAGGAAGTATTCTTTAGTTATCTGAGTCAATTTCACATTATCAAAGATAAGATGCATGCCTTGTTCCTACTTTTCCACCTCCAAATGTTCACTTTGTCTTTGTTGGTTTTGTTAATATAAAACTAAAATAGTTTTGGAACTTAATGCACAATACTAGCCCTTCTTGGAATGAAAATGAAAATCAGAAAACCTGGTCTAATTGACATTTTCATTGAAAATTGTATTGCAGATATCTAAGAAGGAGGCAGCACAAACAGAAATCTCATGAGCAATCTCTTCAGTTAAGAGCTAAGAAACACTAAAAGAAATAAAACAGCTGAATGGCTAGTCCAGAGCTGAGATAGGCAGACCTGAGATACCAGAAGTTTGATGATACTCCCTGCAGTGCATGTATTCTATCAGCATGCATATGTAATTTGTTTACTCTTAGCTAACAGCTACCCTTTTTTTCATTTTTTTCTTTTTTTTTTTTTTTTTTTGTTTTCATTCTTTCCACCTTATCTCAATCTTTCTTGAAACAGATGAATCTCAAAGAAATAAACAAAAAATACTGTCAGCTTTCAGGTTACTTTTCCATCTTGAGCTTAACAGGCAAATGGTATGGAACTTGTAAACACAGTAGTCAAATCTGCCTCTGCAATCTGTTGTTTGGCAATTTGCTGTTAGGGGGTGGAAAGATTTAAATGTTTTAAGAGAAGTGATTTTCCCATTGCAGTTCTTAGCACTTCAGCTATGATTTTCTTCCTCACAGGAAGGACAGGGAATAGGAAGGGAGGAGTAAAGTTTTTGAGGTTGTCAATGATCTTACCAATTCTTTCAAATTTCATATTGCAGGCAGACCTCTCAGCCCAATCCAAGGTTCCTGAGTATAAAACGTGAAAGCATCTTCTGGCAGGAATCATAGGAAAATTGACATCTTAATTTCAAAGGAATTATGCAACAGGTCTTCTCTCTATGGAAACATCACAGCAGCTCTCTCTTACAACCATAATTCTACAGTGTGATAGAATATTTGATAATCACACGGAAACAACCTAAAACAATTCTCTGTATTTAGAAGGTGGGAAAAAGTTAAGACTAAAGCCATATTTAGATATATTCTGTACTGAAAGTTATGTAAGTTATTTTCAGGATATATAAACCAAACAAGGATTGTCCAAAAATGGCTCGCAGATGGTCCTGGTAGGTCCTGCAGATATCACGCCCAGAGCACCAGCTGCTGAGGGGGTGGGCAAGAGTGGTTTTGGTGCTGCCTGCTGGAGTCAGATTTGGGGCTTAGGGGACTTTGTTCTGTGATTCCAGCAACTGGGAAGAAAGGGATGGTAACAGTGCCAGATATTGGAGTGCCTGAAGGTCTCTGCTGCCAGTTACTGGTGGGAGAATGTTGTGTGTCCTGAAAACCAGCTACTGGAGGGACTGCTGTGAGTGAGGTGAGTCAGGCTCAATGTCAGTGGCTGGAGCAGAACCACGAGTCACAGCGCCTTGTACCTAGTGCCTGCTGCTGGAGGGGGTCAACCGCCTCTATCTGCCCCAAAACGTTGTGTGATGAGGTTTGCATGCCTCATTCACTAGCAAGCTTCTAGCTGGACCAGCCAGTAGGTAGAAGGCCCTTGGTCCAGGGAGACCTGTGAATGTGGGCTGCCTGTGAGACAAGTGTCAGTATGTGTATCTGTTTGCTGGCGAGCATCAAGCTGAACTTGTGGAAGAGTGGGAGACACATAGAGCATCTGAGATCCAGGCAGGAAAGGCCATGACATCCAAGCAGATGTTTCGGACAGACAGAGGGACTGTGCTGTGCCAGTACTCAGGGTGAAACACAAATGTGTGTGTCCTTGTGAATCTTGTAAATCTTATGAATCTGGAGAATGGTAAGTGTGTGCTTTCACTCATAATGTTCAGTCTCCATCAGACAAAGAGGAGGAAGGTCACTTGGCTGTCTGTATTTATGCTTTATACGAGTCATATACAGATGCTGTTGAAGGTAGGACTTTGTTGGTGGCTGTTCAGGCAGCAGGTCATGAATGTATGTGGGACACACGCTGAGCTTTGATATTGCCAAAGAGCAGTAGTTGTGCCTCACTGTCTGGCTCAGCTACCTCCTGGTCCCTGGTGTCCAGGGCTGGGCTCTAGCAGCTGTAGGTAGGAATTCCTGGGCATGGGGTTGCTGAAAGCAGCAGCCGCTCCTAACATACCACAACAACTGAGATGCATTTTAACTGAGTCTGTGGAATAAATAATAATAGATGATGAGTATTTGAAAAAGTAAACTAGTTACAAATTTGAACCATCCAGACACTAAAACATCTGGTGTTTTCCTTGTTGCATATCAGCAAATGTCAGTGACAACAGTTATAGAAAACACTCTGAAAACATGGAAATAATATTAATTAGTGCTACTTTTCAAAAGGACCTTTTATTTCAAAATAGTAGAAAACTAGAATTTTGATTGAAAGTACAGCAGACTAATCTGAAGTTTTCAGTGCATATAGTTGTACAGAATTAGAAAATCACAGAATGGTGGGAGTTGGAGATTATCTAGTTCAACCCCCTGTTAAAGCGGATTCACCCAGAGCAGGTTGCACAGGAACACGTTCAGGAGAGTTTTGAATATCTCCAGAGGAGATTCCACAACCTCTCTGGGAAGCCTATTTCAGTGAGTGCTGTCACACTCACAGTAAAGAAGCTTTTCCCTCATGTTTAGACGGAATTTCCTGTGCTCCAGTTTGTGCCCTATGTCCCTTGTCCTGTTGCTGGGAACAACTGGAAAAAGTCTAGATGCATTCTGTTGACACTTACACTTTAGATATTTATAAGCATTGATAAGATTCCCACTAGGTACAGGCTTCCAACTAGGCTCTGTGTCATCCATCACAAACCCCTGAGCTCTGTCATCCAGCCAGATACCAATCCACCCAACTGTACATTCATCTAACCCACGCTTCCTAAGCTTACCTATGAAGATGTTATGGGAGACAGTGTCAAAAGTCTTGATGAAGTAAAGGTAGACAACATCCACTGCTCTCCCCTCATCTACCCAGAGAGTTGTGCCATCATCGAGGGCTATAAGATTGGTCAAGTATGATTTCCTTTTGGTGAATCCATGTTGACCATTCCTGATGATCTTCTTTCCCTCCAGGTGCTTGCAGATGACATCCAGAATGAGCTGTTCCATCACCTTTCCAAGGATAGTGATGAAGTTGACTGGCCTGCAGTTTCCTGAGTCATCCTTCTTGTCCTTTTTGAAGATCCTTCTTGTCCTTTTTGAAGACCGGTGTGCAGTTACTTTTTCTCCAGTCCTCAGGCATCTCTCTTGTTCTCCAGGGTCTTTCAAAGATAATGGAGAACGGTTTAGCAATAACATCTGCCAGCCCTGTGCATCCCACAAGGGCCCATGGATCTGTGGGTGTCCAGTTTGCTTAAATGTTCTCTCACCAGATTGTCCTTGACCAAGAGACAGTCTTCTTTTCTTCAGGCTCTTTCTGTTTCTTCTAGGGTCTGGGATTCCTGAGGGCCAGCCCTAGCAGTAAAGAATGAAGCAAAGAAGGAGTTCAGTAACTCTGCCTTCTTGGTATCCTCTGTCACCAGAGCACTCACCTCATTCAGCAGTGGACCCTCACCCTAGTCTTCCTCTTGCTGCTGATGTAGTTGAAGAAGCTCTTCTTGTCATCTTCGATGTCCCTTGTCAGATTTTATTCGAAGTGGGTCTTTTCCTTCCTCATTACATCACTGCATACTCTGACAGTGTTCCTATATTGTTTCCAAGTGGCCAGTCCCCTTTTCCACATTCTGTACTTTTTCTTCTCCCATTTGCTTTTTTCAGAAGCTCCATGCTCATCCATGCAGGTCTCCGGCTTACTTTGATCAATTTCTTACTCCTAGGAATGTATTGATCTTGATCGTGGAGGAAGAATTGTTTCAGTATTGACCAGCTGTCTTGAAACCCTCTACCTTCTAGAGCTCTTACCGATGGGATTTCTCCAAGAAGGTCTTTGAAAAAAAAAGCTGTTTGCGATATTAGACATTACAGGATAGGATTTATCATTTTAATTTTTCAGTGGGGAAAAATGATTTTAAAATTATAGAGGTAAAAAGCTTAGTTGTGTTCCAAAGTGAATTTTTGGTCCAGAAAAGTTTCAGTTGAGACACTATATACAGCAATATAAATAGCTTCTAACACAGTGTCTTGATTTTACCTTATTTTTAATTTCCTCTGTTGTCTGCCTGTGGGGAGCTACTCAGTTTTGATTATCAGAGTGAATACTCTCGGTCATGACTGAGACTATGTACGAGGGTATTGTCTTATTTGTCTCAGTGTACGCTTCCTCACTAAGTATGAGCAACCACTTAGAATTTTTCTTCAAAGTTTCAGCCTCAAGACAACTGTATGCAAAAGGAAGGGTCAGAGTTGGCTCTTTGTAAACAGAAAAAAACCACAGAATGGATGTGACTGCAGGCAGTAATAAATCTACTGGAAATCTCCCATGGAATAAAGCAGAAGTGAAGTAAAAGCATGATAAACTTTCACAAAGAATATTTTATATTTCCTCTTTTGCCAGTTAGGTGTGCAGAATCCTATTTCACATTAGAACAGGACCTAGAATGTGAAAAATACAAAATTAAGGTTGTTTTTACTCTGTTATCACTGATAAGCATGTATAACCTGGCTTCAGTGAATTAGTCAAGGCTAGAGATTTTCTCTGACATTCAATTAGTGAGTGAGTTTTACAAAGCTATCTCCCTAATTATAATTGCCAGCAAATACAGACAGGAAAAAAAAAATTGTAGTTATAAAGCTCTGTCTTATTATTCTCTTTAGTTCTAACATTGTCCAGATTACTTATTAGAAACAAAACTGTTTAAATTTTTGTACTTGGATTTAGACATATAATTTATTCAACAAGTTAGCCAAATATAATTTGTTCCTTCATATTTTAATCACGAATTTATCCTGTGGCAGTTACAATAGCTAATGATTTCTGCTTCTGTATCTCCTGTGCTACCAACACTTTTCAGAAGGCACTAAAAGTACTGACATGAGAGTATCAAATATTAAATTACTTGCAAAGAAGTATTCTGTCTTCCATAGAATTCTGGTTTTATGTTAAAACCTCTGAACTCAGCAGTGACAAATAACAAGTGGATATCTGCAAATTACTTCACTCAGTGTTTAGAGTTCTTGATATTAGCCTGCTCTACACTAAAACCAAGTGATTCATTTCCTTACAAATGTTTTTGTAAGATCCTCACTATTTGTTTGGTGAAGTCTCTTGGATTCCTTTTTCGTTGCATCTGTATGTCCAAGAATAAGCATGTTTTCTAAAGAAAGGGCTTTTCAAATTACAGAAATATTCATATATGGAAAATTATATGCTGTTTTTCCCATGCCTCTGAACTTCAGCCAAACTTACTTTCACATAAACATTTCAGAAGAACAGAAGTATTTTCTCCGTTTTGCTCCTCAGCAAGTTCCTTTTTTGTTCCAACTGGCCAGGGGGCACTCTGAGCGTGGAGTATTCAAAGTAATGCCTTTTTCAGAAAAAGGGAAATAAAAAGGGAAAAGAAAATGTAAAAATATTTTAGGTTCATTCCATTTTCACTACCTACTTCATTGTGATCATTGAATAGAATTCACACACATCTGTCTGCTGGGGTGTTACGCATGCACTTTGCTACAACACAGGAAAGAAAATACATTTGTACTTGGCTGAAGTTGCACTTAACAGTATATTGGCCAATTATTCTGTTTCTCTGTTTCTTTCGTGATCATATTTTATATATACACTACATCAATAATTTGAGTGTTCTCCTTTGATGATGTGAGCATATATTTGAAGCAGTTTTCAGGAGAAGAGAAAAATCATTTCTTGATATGAAGATAACATACTTGCTGAAAGACTTTTGCCTTTTTCGAAGCGTATTTTTCAGCTTTTTGTGAAAAGGCTGCCAGAATTTTACCATTGGAAAAGCAAATATTTCTATTACTTTTAAAAGTGAAATTAATATTTTCTTAGACTATTTATTCAAAAAAAATCTTCAGAGGTTGCATCTAGAGGCTAACATTGGATAGAAATAGGCAGCATCACATAAGATCGACAAGCATGTAGCTTAACTCCCCATTTATAATTGGAACAGTTTTTTGGCTTTGGCTGACAACTGTGACCTTTGGGTATCCAGATTTTTTATTTAAGAAATTTCTGATTTTTTTTTAGTTTGGATTGGTGTGGTTTAGGTTTTGGTTCCTTTTAGTAGTGGTGAGATGGGTTGGCTTCCTTTCAGTTAGCAAGATTTTTATCTCCCTGCTTGTGCTCCTTCAAATCTGAGGTAAACTTTTGGGATCTAAATAACTCCTAGAAGATCAGCCAACTGTTTTATTATATTCGTCTGTAATAGTCTCCTTACGCCCTTGCCATGCTTATTATTTTCTTGCAACTGTCTTTTCTCTTTTAAACATTTCACGTTTTGGCTCACATAACAATTGTATTCCGCTTCTGGACGGAGAACGTATACCTTGTTTAGGAATCTGTGGGTGCCAAATACCACTACCAGTAATCAGTGTAAATGGGAATAAGACCACACCCTACCTAGGAGTCCACATGAAGATGCATGATAGAAGGAATAACAGCAGTAGACTATCCCTGAGATTCATTGCCTAAAGTAACAAATCAACTTGTTCTTAATCACCTCAAATCCTGAATGTTATTACCAATTAAACTAGAAATAACTGCTAAAACCATAAATAGATATTGAGATAGTAGCTTATATCTGTATGAGAATATTCCATATAACTTCCCACCATGCTCTAGAAATAATGAGTGCAGCACTTCACATGAAAAGTATGACTAGATTTAAAAAAGAAAAAATCAGGCATTATAAAATGCTGTAATAACTGTTAACCAAGCATAGTAAATGAAAGTGATTCTTTTGGTACCACACTGTATCTCCTTCTGTGAAGAAAATAGAAATCATGAAGAATATAATCTATTGCCTAAGGCAGCTCTGCACCATTAAAATCTATTTCCTTCCTCCTGGAGAATTAAAAGAGCATAAAAAAACTTAAAATGAAGTAATAAAATCATTGTCAGGAAACTGCAGATGCATGATGATGATGATGATTATTATTATTGTATTTCATATTTTGTTTTCAGCCATACAGATTGTTTGAAACCTGTCTAAGAAGTCAAGTTAATTAATTGAATAGTACCTCTTCAGTAATTGCTTCTTGGAGTTCACTTTTATAATCATGATTTTGGTTTTGATAAAATGAATTTTTCTATGTAATTGACATTTTAAAGTCATTATATATTTTTTTCTGAGTATTTTTGAGTGTAATTATTTGACCTTTCTCACTGTTTTATCATTCTTATCTTCTCGTTTCATTTCATTCCAGTTCACCAATATAAGAGAAAATCTGGCCTGCAACACTCATAATGTCCCTCATTGTATCCGTGCAAACTGGACAGACAGAGCTTGAGACAGGGAACTACTTTAAAAACAAGACTAAACCCCAGAAAAAAAAGACTGTAATACAAATCATAGAAGAGATAATGGAAACACAGGTATATACAAATTAGTGATGTAGCAAGTCAAAATTAAGATTTCTTTGGGATAATAAAAAAAAATAGATTCAAGTTTCATGATCCAAAAAAATCAAAACATTTTCATTTGAAACAGACCTTTCTGAATGAAACTTTTGACAGGAAAAGTCCAAGTAAATTTATGGGATAGAAACCTCTGCAAAAAAGTTTTCTATCTGACATGAAAGCTAAAACTGAAACGTATGCATTATCTGCAAGTTTGGTTTTTTAAAATACCCAATCATATCAAAGCCATATACATGATGGAATAGTGAATATGTGTGAAGATATTGTTTTGCGTAGTTGAAAGGCACGTGCATACATCTTTGCATGCTGTGGGGTTAATATTAACCATTATTTGCTTAAAATCCATTTGACTTCTAGGGTGTTCCCATAAATAATGTTTTATCATTCCTTAAGTGTTATGAAATTTCTAGTATTTGTTGGTTGCCTTGGTGGCAGCTGGTAACAGATGTTTCAAAACATAGGCCGGGTCATGAGCCACAGAACTGAATAAACAGCTTTTTTTTTTTTTTTTTTTAAAGAAAAGGAAAAAAAATACTGTCTTAGTTTATTAAATTAGCTAAGTTGCAAAGTTTCCACTGGCTTGACTCTCCCTTTGTCTCCTGCTTTAAACAGAGCCAGAAACTGAGTCAGGCAAACCCCAGTTTACACCATTCTGCCAATTTTAGATGCCATTTATTCTCTGTCATTAGATTATAAACAGACTTTTCATTTACTGAAAATTTGGGAGAAAGGAAGTGTGGTCCAAACATTTATTTTGGAGCAGAAGTTTCTACAAAATTTTGGGACTTCTAGTAACCTCAGATATCTAGAGGAGAGTATCATAAAGAGTTTCAAAAATGCCTTTTGCACTCAAATGCTCATAATATCTTATTTTTTTTTCATAAAAATAACCAACTCTCATTTACGTGCAGCATCTTAGGTCATTCTTTCCTGATTGGGTTCTTCATTCACTCTTTTCCCTTGCTTGCTTGCATTTATCTGCAACTGTTAATGGAAACCTGGGCACATTTGTATAATACCAGAATTATCTCGTGACTGAACAATTCTTTTTTCTCTGCTTTTGTAGGCATCTTTTCAGTTCACAGATGAGCTACTATTGCTTTGAGAGTCTGAATAGAGATAATGTGATTTATTATTGGTCTGATATTGTATTCAAAACTCGTAGTGTTTCTATTGGAAAAGCAGAAGAGTTTATGAGATGCAGTGAGGTATTCAAGGTATTGTATGTTAATACAGAGTTTTTCACCAAATTATTTTGTTATTAAACCTGCTTTGGGATTTATATTGGGTAAAGGACAAAGGCAGTTATTTTATACTTTTTTTCCAGATAAATGTACCTATATTCACCAGAGATTAGTGTCATAGGAGATGACCTAAAGGTCAAAAAATTTAGAGTTCTTTCCTCCTAATTCCTTTTGTATTATTATTTTGTGATTGATTTTGTTGAAATTTGGGAGAAGGCTGTAGATATTGCAGGTCTTTTAGACATTTGAATAGAATCTGAAGCTGTGTAAAAGAAACCCTTTGAATACAGTTAAAACAGTTTATTTGGCTGTTCACTGATTCCTCTTCACTGATCGTGATCTGCCTGTGGCAAAGCACTTCTTCTGATTGTGAAGATTACTCTCCATGATGCTCCTTCTGACAATGTGAATATTGACTTGCACTTATAAAGGTCAGGCAGCTTCTACAGGTATTGGGAGTGAGAACACTAACTTCAGCAATGCTCTCTGAGAAGAATTTAACCTTCAAATTACAAAACAGAGTGCTCAGCAGAGCCAGGACTTCAGCCAACTTGAAAGTTAACCTTACTTCTCTGCAAACACAGATGTGGACTTCAGTGTTGCCTCAGCAAAAGAAAAAAGAAAAAAAAAATCAAACAACTAAGTGGACAAAGAATCCAACAGATGTACATCTAGCAGGCATTTTATTTTACTTTTTAAAAGACTGGTAGACTACATGGAAAGAATCACGACTGGATTTCTTAGATTCCAAACCAAATAATGGCTCCTTCAGTTTTTAAGAGCATTGTGCAGAAAGATAAACCATCCCATACATTCCTTTTCTTTATTGTTCTGACATTAGATCAAAGAAGTTCATTCCCGGTGGAGTACAGCAACTGACTTAGTTCACTTTTGAAAATTCTTCTGTATTTGCTATCATGTGGATTCAAGCTCAGAGCACAGCTGAGGTAATTTAAGGTCTGTAGGAATTTGGCTGTCTATTAACGATTATGTCCTGTGGTACAATACAAGAAGGATGACAGTGTAGAAGTAGAACTGCAAATGAGAATGAAGGCTCACTTTTCATCTTGATGGCGTGTAAAAAATAATATTTTTAATTTTTAATGCAACACATTTATATTGTGGCAGTAGTGGCAGTGGGCTGATATTGCATATAAATGAAGAATGATTCTTTGGTTTGTCAGAGAATAAAGGAGACATTATGATGAAGAGTATACCAGGCAAGTAATAAAAAGGAAGAAGTATATGTTGGTTGCCTGGGAAAGACATTGATAACTGAGTTTGGGCCCTTCTTTTTTTCTTAAATGCATTATAACTTTCACAGTTTTAAGTTGGACATCTGGCAGATTTTAGATAGTGTAAAAATTGTCCTTAATGGCTTTACTGCCTCATCAGTGGGGCCACCATTCAAGTAACGACGTGCCAATCAGTTTCTCTTGTTCCCCTTTTGCTATAAGATATTACCGGAAAACTTTTTGCAGAGATCATGATCTCTCTGCTTGATTGAATTATAGTTAAAGTTCTTCAGGGTTATCCATTTTAACCCCCTAATTTTCTTGAATTACTTTTTTTTTCTTCAGGATGAAACATAGTGTCTAAAGTTCCACCCCCAACCCAACTACCCTCACCTCTTCTGAAAGAGCAGATTTCCTATGTTTGAAAGAGAACACAATGGAAAAAAAACCCATAGAATTGTTTTATTTGGAGTATGAAAATGAAAGCTTAACAAACAGAATCATTTAAGGTGGTTCACTGTACTGCTACAGATCTAATTAAATGGATTTTTAAATGAAAATGAAATTTCAGGGGGAATTATAGCGTGAAATAAATAATTTCTTATGGGAAAATAATATGAAATCAGAGAAAAATTGTGAATTATATGCAATGTTTAAGCTGAGTGAAGGATGTTCCTCTTCTCTGGACATAAATAAAACCATTCTGTCTCAGATATCCTTTGGTTTTGGTTTATCAATTTAATTCTTGTTAATACAGTCTTACAGTGCACTGGATAATACAAAGACTCATTTTCAAAATATAAGCCAAATATTTTTACTTGTTTCTGAAAATTGACCAGATCAAACTATAAATAAAAAATAAAATTAAATAAAATCAGTGTAAAATTAACAGAATAGTGGACTTGTTTTCAGCCCTTGAAACATTGCAATAGGCTTTCTGGGCTGAAAACCATAAAATCTCATCAGAAAATATTAACATAATAGAAAAAGGCAGTATGATCATATGTGATCATTTTATAAATGCCTAATTCATATAAACATAACATAACATTATCATTTGATTCAAATTCCAAACTTGGTGACTGATGTTTAACTACAAAATGGGGGGAGAAGGGTTATAAGAACATCCTTCATAGGGCTGACTAAAGGTCCACCATGCCCTGGAGCCTCAATCTGGCAGAGACTAAGAGCAGATATTTACAGAAAGACTGTAAGAACAAGTAAGCATATGTCAGCACTTCAGAGGAATAAGTTTCCTCCTTTCATCAATCTGCATTTGAGATATTTCCTGCATGATCATATCTGTGTGCTTAAGAGCTCTGGATGGAATCTTTTTACTTGAAGTGGTGCAATTAATGTTTTAGTATATACAATACCTTACAGTACTTTGCCACTGTTTAAACATCTAATGAAAACAAATCTCATTTTGACTGTCTTGACTGTACCACCTGATATCATTCTCATCTGATGTTCCTCAGGACATTTTATTATTAGAAATAATAAATTATTTCCTATTCATCTATTTCTATTTCCTATTCATCTTCCCTGTGTGCCTCACAGCTTTGTAGACCTCTAGCATAAAGCTGAGTCAATATACTTACATAAATATATTTTCATTCCTTCTGGTTACTTCTCCCAAGTGGTAGTCACTAAGTGACTCACTAATAGCTATATTCCTTCTTTCAACAGTACATCTATTTATTTCATCTGTAATGACAAGTTTATTCTTCATGTTTTTTGGACTAGCTTATCCAAATTTTGGTTTATGCCAGTTCAGTTAAACTTAAATTTTCTAAGACCTGACCTAGATATTTAATTTTCCGCAACAGATGAGTACTTTTGTTGTCCTAATAAAACAAGTTTATATAAAACTGTACCTCATTTAAAAAATTTCCATCACAAATTACAGTTCTTTTAATTGACCCAAATGTAAGATCTGAAAATATTAGGCACTATTTTTCATTATATCAGTTTCTACTTTGCCAAAGTTGACTAAGACAATGTAATTTAAACATTTCATTTCCCCTGTTCTCACTTACGGACCAGGTTCCTTTCTCAATGTTAACTATACGTCATGACGATCTCTTGTCTTGCTAATATATTGCTTGGTATTATGGGAAACTCTGGCCATAATACCACACTAGAATTGATGTCCAGCCACGAAACTGGTCCAAAGATATTATTTTCCAATATATAACCTATTAGTATATGCCTATGGGCTTTTCAGCATCATGCAGTTTATTTTGATGCAAAGTGGTCTTTCCTGATGGAACTAAGTATTTTTCTATAGAAACTTAATATTGTTGAAAAGTTGTGTTGTTTTAAACTGAGAGCCAGTATAGGTAGAAGGGTTCCAACCAGATTTCTTAATCTTAAAGCTCCAGCTTTACACTGTTATAGCTTTTGTGCACCTGCATAGTATATCTTTTTCAGTACAGTGCCTTTTTTGTGTCTGTAAATTTATAGTTTGGACAGATCACAGAATACCACAGATTTTTAAAAGTTTTATTTTCCTGTGTTCTGTTTCTCAAAATGTATGGAATTGCACTAAACGTTATACTACCCCTGTGATGATTTTCTATATCCCTTTGTCTATCAGTCTGTGAACATTTAAAATAAGAGATCACTGGTAATTCTTATTTGTTCTTTGTTTTCAAGAAGGCAAATTGTTTCTTCCAAGAGTAGCAAAATTTATTGCCAGGGTGGGTAGGAGTAGACAGGAAACAGAAACGAAAACCACCTTCTCCTAGGCTTATATTTTATATTGTTTAGTAGGAGGGTAATAGCTTGAAATCCATTACTAGTTTTGTCATCTTGCAGACTCTATACCATCAGGAAAAGAGTGATGATCCTGTTGTGACAGTGCCAGCTGGAAGCAAAGTCATGTACAGGGAATAAGTAGCCATCTAACAACCCAGATCATAACCTGAAGGAGGGAAAGTTTTTGTCTGCAGGAATTCTCAAAGAACACTGTTCCTAAATGTTGAAACTTTCTTTGTGCTCCCTTAGGTCTGCACTCTAATATAGGCTCAGATGCTGAAGTTGAGAGAAATAAAATTGCAAGAAAGACTTAACTGGCAGGAGCAGAATAGTAACTAAGCAGTAGTTAGGAGGTATTGTGGGGTTATTAAAGTTAAACTATGTTGCCTGCTGACATCAGATGGAGCAATCTGCCTCCTGTAGCATCTTAGAAATATATGTAAATATAAATGCTTTTTTTTCTGGATACTTTTGGGAAATTTGGAACTTATCTCCTAAAAACGCATTGTCTTGGTAAAAACAATAAATGTAGCTCCTCATTACAACAGAAAAGATTAAAACCTTGTGTTAGCCTTATATACATGTTTGTACATGACACCGCTGATTCTGCAAAAAGGAATAAAAAAGCTAACTTGCCAATACTTCTGGCTTAATTTCAGAAGACCAGGCAATAACTAGAGGACGTTATCCATTGCTAGACTCTTCCTGCCTCCTGCTAATGCTGCCTTCTAGGTAGGCACTGTAAATGTAAATAATATAGCATTTGCCCTTATGATGCTCCTTGGTTTAGAGGAATTCTGAATTTGTTTCTCAATTGAACTTGATATTTTTTCTCCACTAGGGCTTCATAGATCCATCCTTTAACTTTATTAGCATTAGTCTTGCAGTGTCACATAGAATACGTTTATAAATTAAGACCAACACAAAACCTTTCCTTGTCTGGGAAAGGATGATCTGTGGTCCAGAGGACACAGGCCTGAGCCCTGTATTTGTTCCTCTGTTGTGGGGATTTGAAGTGTGACCTTGTACAACTCAAGTTAACTGCTCTCTACCTCAGTAGTCATCATTTGTGAAACATAGATAGTAAGTACATTGTTGGATGAGAAACTCTGCATCCTAACCTCCTTTTCAGAACAGTGAAGAAATACTTTAATTGTTCCTTTGATCTACAGTGAGGAGTCTTAACTGTGACTTGAATAAAAGGTAGATTTACATAGTGGGAAATCTAGAAAATCTAGGTCTTGTAGCCTGTCTGATGCCAGGTATGATGCCAGCTTCCATTCTTCTGATGCCAGGTATGATTAACTGGTCAACGGATGCCTTATAAGCTCCTCATGTCCCACTGAGAAAGATTTCTCAGCTACCTTCAGAAATCTCAGTACTATGACTGTTCTGGTGTGTGATTTGAACATGCAATTCTAAATAAATATTTCTTTTTCAGAAATGTGAGATTTCTTTTTATATTTCTATTTATCTTACATGAGGAGTGTCAATTTTAAAATAATAGAGTAAAAAAGGCTCTGCTACATAATTTATTACAAATTATTACTTTGGTCTGAATGCCAGCATTGGTATGTTCAGAAAAGTCAGTGTGTTCCCAATAAAGCTCGGAGTATAAGACCTTTCTCAGGTCAGTAGAAGAGTCCAAAGCCCTGCCAGGCAGCTCTTCAGTAGATACAATGCCCTTGTTCACTACCATGGGGAGGATGTCTGTACCACAACTCATGAGGGGGCAGAAAGGAGAATTGAATGCTCTCCTGTGGAATTACACAGTGGAAATTGTATCCCATCTCCCCATGTTTCTTCCAAGAAGAAACACTTGTTCTGGGGCCAAAGCACTGAAACCAGCAGCACAGAGGGCAGAAGTATAACAGAAAATCAGACTGTCAGGAAAAGGCTGTTTCATCCATACAAAAAAAAAAAGCCCAGAGGTGTGGAATTGTTTTTTTCACCCATAAAGACTCTCTAGCAGCATAATTTTGAATGTTATTTTGACTCCTGATTCAGAAAGACATAAGAAAAAGGCTTGGATGGTCTGCCACTAGGATGGAAATCACAGAGACTGATAATTTTGAGATCTGGTTGTCAAATCAATGAAGAAACAAAAGTTGCAAGGCTTATACTAAATTCCATTGCAGCAATATTTGTTGTGAAATTTATGGTCAGATCTTCTCTTGGGCAGCCACTAGAGGACAACCTGATCACATACTTTTAAGTTCCTCTGACGTTTTTACCCACAGCGTCACATAGGAACCCATAGCTTTTAATATACAACCCCTTTGCTCTGACAAATCTGATCACTAAATGGTAGGAAAACTAAGAAGTTTTAAACATGTGAAATAACAAGCATCTCGTGGCTTTATGAGAGAGAATCTGTATAAACCTGATCCATAACTTTTAGTCTGTAAAGATATGTGAAGCTAAAAATGGTAGATTTTTACACAGCTGATAGGAAACAAGGAAAGGAAATTTTGTAAAAGTAAATAAGTGGGAAATAAGGAATTATGCAATATCTGATTTTGTGAGTCTAAACTTATGGAGGTATTTTTATGTATCATCATCCCATGTTTTTATAGTATTTTACATAAATATACAGTGAGTAGTCTATTGGAAGAAATTTATTACAGGAATGCCAAAAGGCCTCAATTTGCCATATGTAGTAATAATATACTGTGAGAGTTTCTTCTCTAGAAGCCTTAATGTCTAAACAGTTAATGTAGAAAGGGTGATAAAAGGAAAAGGTGAAAAAAAAGGGGGGTTCAGTGTCATGCACCAGCTGAAAATGGGATGAAAAGAGAGGCAGTAACAAGATCTATTCCATGTTCCCACTACCTCAGAGGTGTCAGTGCTAGGAACAGTAAACAATTTTTCCCTGTACAGATGTTTCTTAACTTTGAGATGAGGGTACGTGATAGCTCCTGTTGTTGAGAAAAGGAAGCATTTTTTTTTTTTTTTCTGGAAATCATTCATTTATATTGTTCTGTCAGCATGATTGGATTGTTATTCTTAAGCCCATTAAAGAGGCTGACAAAAAGAAAATTACCTCTTTCTCTAGCATCTCCTTTTCCTGTTTGCTGTGTCTAAGTGAGTTTTTCTCTAACTGCAGGTTTCTATGAACTTCTTTTCTAAGTTTGGACAGTCTTACTGCCTCCTATTTATCCTTATAAAGCACATTGTGCAGTCTGGGGAATTCTCTCTTTCAAATGTATTTCCTTATTCCCATTTTTGATAGACTTTCCCCTGGAGTAACTCTCATTACATCCAATTTCCATCTGTCCACGGTTTGCACAATGTGGGGCACTCCCAGAAGACCTCTTTATCGTCGGGATCTAAAAAGGGTTTGTGTTTTGCCTCATTTTACATTGCATTCGACTTTGCAGCAACAAACCAAGGCTTCTGGCCCTTAAAGGGTTAGTGACCAAACGTGCACAGAAAGCTCACTGGGGTAGGAGCAGCAAAAGCATAAAGCATTAAGTCAGAACAGTAACAGAGAAACAATGTCAGCACAAGGACAATAAACACTGTTATTCTTAGTGCTCCAGGAATAACAGTGATTATTGTTCTTCTTTTAACATCGTGTTGTTTTCATAATTTTTTCTGGACGACAGTGTAACATAAGAGGGAGTGCTGATGTGACCTATGTGGAAATTTTAAAATTATGAAGTGGAGAGGGAGTGTTTTTTTATTCATGTTAATTTTGTATCAATGGGACTTTAAGAATGCTGAAACCAATACACCTAGGCAGATGTGCATACATATTTATTTATTTGTTCTTGACAATAACAGCTTCTGAATTATTGTGGTACACAAACAGTCACGTATATGGCTCCATAAAGGATCCCTCTCCTCTCCGTCATTTGCCCCTTGAGCCATGCATCACTCACTTACATTTTGCCTTTTACGAGATTTTAAGATTTTGAAAGGGAGATCCTGTCTGTAAGTTATGCACCAGGCAAGTTGAGTGCTGTTGAATAAAGCAACATATTGATAGTGTATCACTATTCCTTACATGAACGTTGATATTGAATAGGTAGCAGTAAGAAAGCATAGACTGGGATTAAATGGGTGCTGTGAATCACTATAAACTTTGTCTATACAGATTCTAACTGACATCATAAAACACTTGTATTATGTTCACAGTTACACCGTACCAAATAACCCCTGCAAGGATTGCTCAGAGACCACCTCACCATTCTTAGAGAATTTGCCTAAAGCAAATTTCAGTACCTGAAATAATATATAACATATTATATTAATATAATTAATATATTAATATAATATATATTAATATAATTTATATACAGGCAAATACCTAAAGCAAATATCATACACTGAGGGGTCCACTGTGCACCACTGCATTGTCACTGTAGACCTACCAGTCTACAGTACAGTAGCCATAAAGTTAGAGTTCAATTTTCTCAGTACTATTCCACAATGTTCTGATTCATATGTCAGTGATGATTTGGACAGCTGAGAGCCAAGTGACGACTGTAGAAAGCACCAGTTTCAGGCCCAAAAGCATAGTTTGGCACAACTCAGGCCTCTAATTTTCCTCAATGCCCTTTTAAAAATACTTTTGTTAGCACCTGGTTCTACCAAACATCCTTCCACAGGATTATTTCCTAGGATACAAAGACTGACCTCTAGAGAAACCTATCCAAGCACTTGTAAAAATTGAATAACTAAAATAACTTTTATTTTCTTTCATGTTTTACTCCTATTTTGCAAAGTTATTTGACAAAACAGACACCACAAAACAGTGCAATTAACACAATCATGGAGCAATAATTCAGGACACAGGCTCCATCCATAATGTCATATTAGGGAGGTACGTTCCTTTTATTTTCCTGAAAAATTCTGAAAGAGAAAAGGCACAGGAATTAACTCATTATGTGTGAGCTCAAAGGCTACTCTGTTTCATCTTTCTCTCCAGAAAGCCCAAATTACTTCTACTTTCCCTTAGTGCTTTATAAATACTTTGTCTTTGTCCCTTTTGATTTCAACTGCTGTGGAAGTAGAAGAGAGATGTAGTATAGACTGAATTATATTGAGGGAACTTTCACCTTTGAGAATATTTTACTTCCACAACCGGGCCCCTTCCATTTCAAGTCCTTGTCAGTAAACACATGAAAGAAGAGCATTAACTGCTAAGGGCATGAACAAAAGAGAAAAACATGAAAAGTATAGACTAAACGAGTCTGACAAGAAAGAGCAAAAGGTGATAAGTAACAAAAAATAATTAAAACAAAAATCAAACTCTTTTTTCTTGCATGAAGCACTTAGGCAATTTGAAAGTGGGGTGTGGCAAGGCTGCAGTTACACAAACCTGCCCTTAGCAGAATGATTGTTGCTGTTCACAAGGCATGAAGAAATCTTTGGACAGGCCACACCATTTCAGATCATGGAATTGAGGAAATCGCAACAGATGCAACAGGAGTTCGCAAACAAAAGGCACTTTACACTTATGCTGGAAAGCAGTGCCAGGCATTGCAGGGGAAGCATGAATCTGAAAGGACATCTGACCTTCTACAGTAGATCAGGGCTTTATGCATTTGTACGAAGCTGCATTGTACACAAGGAGCAGACAGCTTTTTAGCTGATATAGCTACCTTTCATCCATACCCAACAGAATGAGTGAGTCACCTACAAAAGGAGAGTAATGTTGGGAATGGTGAGAATGGCGTGCAATGAAGTTTTGCTATGAAGTAGTTTACTTCAATATCTTGAGCACTGAACTCAATCACAGGATGTCTGTGAATCTAAGTCTAAAAAAGCACATGTTAAAAGAAATTTGGAGCAAAAATTCCTGTCTGCTTCAAGGCAATTTTATAGTTATGGATGTAACTGCCTGTGTGAGACAGACGGTCACAGAGAGTATTCAAACACATAGGGTTTTCTAACCTTTTGATGACACAAGAGACTACGTTGCCTGCAAAGACACACCTTCACAGCTCTTATAAACCAATCTAAGCTGGCATTAGGCTGTCGGATTCCAGTACTATTTCAGTCATTGCAGATAATGGATTCAGCAACACAAGTATTTACCCCAGGGTCTGATGCTCATGTTTCGGCTGTCCATGTAGTTTTCTACATCTTAACTCAGATGCATTTACATGATCACACCACTGAAAACCACCAAGAACTACCAGCAATATCCATATAGACTCCAACAAGTTAGCACTTTTCAATACAGCCAAATGAAAGAAACACAGAGGCTGTTCATGTTCCACAGCTTTTACAGTCAATAGCCCTTGAGTTATTTCTGGAGACTGACAGAAGTTACGTTAGCAAAGGCTGACTTTTCATTAGCATTTCCATTAGGTTGTACCCAGCTCTTATGATTGACTTTGGTAAGGCTCGCCAGACCATGCCAGTAATCACATGAATGAGATAATTATAGACACAAAGGCATTTCACAGTGTTGACTCTGCTAGCCAAATTAGCTGCTGGTGGTGAAGGCTGCAGTGCATCTGTTATTCTTTCACTTCTTAAAACAATTTGTCAAAACTAGTAGTGTTTATGGCTATAAAATGAAACACTGGGATAAATCCTTGATTTCAAACAGTTCAGGCATATTAAATTAGTCTGCAACTACTTAACTTTATCTCTGGAGAAATGAAGAAAAAGAAAAAAAAGTAGTTATTTTAATATATGCCACAATATTTCTGGCAGAGAAAATGCAAAAGTAGCTATTTTGGGTCTGGAGTCTTCTCTGTGATAGGAGAAGAAAAAGAACAGAATGCAGGCAGAAAAGTAGACAAATGAAAAGAAAGCAAAAATATTATTAGGAAAAAATACAATATTAAATTATTTTAAAAACAAATGAACTCTGGAAAGATTCCAAATTAAACTGCTTCATAGAAACACAAAAGAATGTGCTAACAAAGAATGCAAATTCTTCAGGAGAAGTTGCAATAACCCCACTGAATTTTCTGTTCCAGTTATCATGATGTCATCTAATTAGAAGGTGCTTATTTCTCAGATTTTCCATTCCTTATTTGTTTTGCTGCTCTTTTTCATCCCAGTCTTAAGGCAGTCAGTATTGAGAATTGTCACAGTAGGACTTTAGTATTTTCAGCTAACACTTTGATTCAGAATCATTATGGAATCTATCAGCAGGAAATCCAATTTAAAATATTTTTTTTCTTTTTTTAGTAAATCCTACATCTTTCAGTACATTTATCCCCGAAGTGTGGGTGCAGAGTTCAGGCTCTGGTTTTTGGCTAGTTTACCTTTATTCCATTAAGTGTAACTGAGAATACACAAAAGCTCTCATAGAGATGGATTTCCATCATCTTTTCATCTTGAATTCTCTTATTTTGCCATAAATTATTATTGTTACTTACATAACTTTCATATACTTTGATACAGCAAGGTAAAAAAAGTTGTATGTGACTTTGAACAATTCTGCAGATGACATTTGGAACACTTTTTGTCAGTGTCACTTAGCATTTCCAACCAAGGGCTGAATTACATGCTGAGTTTGATGGATTTTTATTACTAGTGATATCAGCCTAGCTCCCCTGCTGTGTATCAAGATCATGTATCTAAATTCCCTCCCTGTGGAAGTTTTCCCCTTAACTACACATGAGCCTGTTCATCCCTACAGACTCCTTGTAGACATAGAACACTTCCTTGGTTTTGCATAGAACTAACTACTATGCCTTGGGGGCATCCTGATTTATATGCTTTATCTAAAAATGCCCCTCTAGCAGAAGTCACTTTGTAAAAGTGCTACCATGGCATCATATAAATGTACTCCCAATACAATTTTTCTGTCCCAATATTACTTTATTCTTCAAAACAATTCTTTCACTCCTTTCTGTAATTCCTATTCTAGTTCTAGTACGGCAAAGATAAAATCAACCTGTGTCTGATTTCTTTTTAGCGATGAGTTAAGTCCTTTTAAATAACTTTGATACCAACTGAAAAATTGTTTCCCAGTTGCACACAGAATAATGTTTATAGTTTGGGTACCTCAAGGGTTTTCCGTGCCGCAGTGCATTTCATTTGATTCTGCCAGATTTAGTGAAATAAGTAATTATTTTCCTGGAGGCATAACTATGTTTTTTAAAGACATAATAGATGTTTAGAGTTCTAAAAGTTCAAAAATATTTAGACTAGGTATACAGAGTTAGAAATTACATTTAAACATAAAACACCCATGGCCTAACTCTGGCCGTGTAAACCTGTGGTAGTTTAAGCCCTGACAGCGACTGAGCACCACACAGTTTCTCACTCCCCCCTGGGCAGGATGGGGGAAAGAATCAGAAGGCTTAAAGTGAGAAAACTCGTGGTTGAGGTGAAGACAGTTTAACAGGTAAAGCAAAAGTCACATGCAAGCAAGAGCAAAATAAAACAATCAATTCATTCACTATTTCCCATCCACAGAGAGGTGTTCAGCCATCCTCAGAAAAGCAGGTCTCCATCACACATAACAGTTACTTGGGAAGACAAATGCCTTAACTGTGAACATTCCCCTCTTTATTCTGCTTCTTCTAGCTTTATATGCCAAACATGATGACATATGCTATGGAATAACCCTTTGATCAGTTGGGATCAACTGTCCCAGCTGTGTCCCTGCCCAACTTCTTGTGCACCTCCAGCCTGCTCAATGTGGGGTGGTGTGAGAAGCAGAAAAGGCCTTAATTGTCTGTAAGCACTGCTCAGCAATAATTAAAATATCCGTGTATTTACAACATTGTTTTCAGCACAAATCCAAAATACAGACCCACATGAGCTACTATGAAGAAACTTAACTCTGTCAGAGCCCAAACCAGCATGTTATCCACTCCTTATTCCATAACATTTACGTCATGCTCAGGTCTCACACTGTCTAATACATCCTCATTAACCACCATCCCCCTTCTCATCGTTTTGTGTAATATACCCTTATGATTCCCCTTGTTTACGGACAGCTTCTGTAAAATGTCTGTAAAATGTCTAGAAATGTCCACAAAATGTCATTGAATCAGAGAATGGTTGGGGTTGGAAGGGACCTCTGGAGATCATCTAGTCATAACCCCCTGCTAAAACACGTTCAGCTTGTGGTACAGTGGATTTGCCTGACGTGTCAAGGCTGATCTTTCAAGAGGGGCCAAACACGAAAGTCATTGTTTCTTAACCAAAGGAAGCAGTTCAACTTGAACAACTTTACTTGATAAGACCAACAGATCAGGTAGTATTCTAATGTTCAAATCAGCTGCATGACATGTGGGGTGATGCAGAGGCACCACAGCCTCTTACTTCAGTTATGAACAGAAAGATCTCCCAAAAGGACATCTCCAGTTGTTAAGTCCCACTTTTGACAATAGAGCAGGCCTTGATGAGAGCCAATCAACCCATACTAATTGACTTTGTCCCATCTCACTAAGAGTCACCAAAGAGTTTTCAAAAGTATAAAACTGGCACCTGAAAACTCTTTCTTCTGAGAGAACCACCTTACTTGTTGGATAGGTCATTGGGCCTGTTCCTCTCTTCTGCCCCAGGAAGGGACACAGTTTTTGTAGGAGCTGCACTCCTCTGACTGATGGATGTTACCCAGGAAAATAACTACTAAGTTGAGTTTCAATTGTTACTTCTTATATGTATTTATGATTGCTGTTAAGCAGTTATAATCATCAGTCAATTATCAATGGCAATTCTGAACTTGTTTTTATCTGTCACTGTAATTAAATTATTTACTGTCTCAGAATTGCAAAATTGTCTCTCTGACAGGCATCGTGAAACTGTACCATCCACACATCAGAGACATATTTATTTATGTGAGAAACCTACAACAGGTTACACAGGAACATAGGATTTTAAATATCTCCAGAGAATGAGATTCCACAGCATCTCTGGGCAGCCTGTTCTAGTGCTCTGTCACCCTCACCATAAAGAAGTTTTCCCTCACGTTCAGGTGGAACATCCTGTGCTCCAGTTTGTGCCCATTGTCCCTTGTCCTAACATTGGGCAGCCTTGAAAATATTCTGGCCTCATCTTCTTGAACCGGCGCTTTAGGTATTCAAAAGCATTGATCCAATCCCCTCTCAGTCTTCTCTTCTCCAGGTTAAACAGGTCCGTGTCTCTCAGCCTTTCCTCATAAGAGAAGTGCTGCAGTTCCTTAATCATCTTCATGGCCCTCTATTGTACTATCTACATTCCCTATTAAGTTGTCTTTATCTCAGCCCACGAGTTTTCATACTTTTACTCTTCTGATTCTCTGCTCCGGGAGAGGAGGTAAGCACAAGGCGGAGGTAGGGAAGTGGCTATGAGATACTTATTTGCTGTTTGGGCTTAAACCATGGCAGAGCCTTGTTTAAATCAAGGGATTATTCTGAGTAGATTAGTCAGTGGGAGCAAAAAACTCTGTTGGATAGATATAGGTGTTAATTGCAAGACTATTTCTGTTATTTTCATTTTAGCCTGATAAATGTAGCACCAAATGAACACATACTAATACTAAAATATTATTATAAAAATGGAGATTGTTTGGATCATTCAAGCTTTACAATTATACATAATTTTCACAAGTACTCTGATTCTTCTTAAGGAAGTCCTTTTATTTTATCTCTTTAGGTAGAAGATAAAGACTTTTTTAGTTCTTAAAGCTCTTAAAGAGATGATGGAAGTTTTTTTCATACAGATGTTTAAATCTTGGACTCAGTTAACTAAATGGAAATTTTACCAGCGAACTCATAATATTTCATTATGAAGTATGTCCTAAATAAGAGTTTCTTTCTTTCCAGATTTTTTGTGGACACATAGAAGTTAGATTAAACTTCACAGATACTATAAAGCTTATATAAAATTATGCAAAATTTTATTTTAAAATTTTATATAAAAAGGCTTCTGCCTTTAAAATATTTTTTTTTTAGCCTTTTAATTTTTTTTCAGCTTTTTTCTATCTCAATTCCTCTAGGCAATATCAGAGGTAACCAGGAACCATGGAAAAAAACCTTGTTAAAGAAGCACTGGCCAGGGAGAATTCCTGCAGTTTAAAATATAATGCTTTACACATGTAATACATGAGTTACTACAATGAAGCGAAATGCCATGACATCTCTTATTCTCTTAATAACATACTGGAATTTCAAAATGCAAGATGATTGTATATTACTAGTCACTAGTATAACTAATAACACCCTGTACAAATAGATATGATTGGATTCAGCCTAACTCATGGATATCCAGGTATTTTTTAAATGAGTATTTAATTTTTCCTTAAGTTTCATCTCTCTGTGTATTGTTATAAAAAGCTCAAGTGCATACAATGAAACATAATTTAAGCTACAAATTTTACATGAATGATTAGCTCACAGAAAGTATGGTACATACTAAAAAAACAAGAATCAATGAATAATGAATGAAAAACTAGCTGTTTTCCAGTTGTATTTATTTGCCCTATTCGTTGTTAAGAAAAAAGCCAAAATGAACCTAAAACCTTAGTAAGAACCCTTCCTCCAAATCTTTCTTGTCCAAGTCAAGCAGATTACCCTTATCAGGGAACTTTATGCTTTACCACAGTGATCCCATTTCTTTTGGTGGATACCTATATGTATTTTTGCATAGCTGTAACGTACAGGTTTTTTCTCAAGACGAGACAAATTCTAAAGCTGCCCAGAGAATCGGTTGTACCGTTCAGAGGAAGTCATGTAAACAAATGCATCAATTTTTGTCTCTCATTTTCATCTTTATTTAAGTTTTATTTTATTTTCACATTCAGAGTGATCACTTGAGTTACCTATATAACAAAGACATTGGAGCACATTCATGAGCTATAAAACAAAGGAAGTATATATCTAGAGGTTATTTCCTTGATCTACAGAAGAGTTGAGGCACGTATGTTTGCAGTTAACACTTCTAGAGTGATAGGTACGAAATGAGAATCTGGATTCAATAGGTATGAAATGAGAATCTGGATTCAAACAACATTAACTAGCAGAAAATCTGAATTCTTATCAGACATTAAGTATTTAGCAAGTATAATATTAAATTAGTTCAACTGATAATATCTGAAGCCTTGGTGTTTTGTCCCTCAGCCTTTACTTCCACCACAGAATGCCCTACACTCCTTGTATTTCAGCATACACTTGAGAACTATAAATCAAATCTCCAATGTTGTAACTTTGTGAATTGATTCATTAAACATTATTATATATTGTTAACAGAATTTTTCAGGAACTGGTTTCTCTATTTTGCAGAAGTGGTCAAAAATTGAAGTACGTATCTTAGCTCTCATTTGTTATATAATATGCATATTTAATTTCCTTTTTTTTCCCCTCTGTCACAAACTCTAGTTTTCATATAAATTCCTTAAATTATCTGAACTGAATTAGGAAATTATATGGTTTATAATTTATATAATTGTATAAATAAATAAAAAATGCAAAAAATCTGCCAAACCTCTCTGCTGTTCTTTCACAAGCAGATGACATTTCACAGGAAGTTTTTCCACAAATATTTATTTATTTGTTTGTTTGTTTGTTTGTTTGCTTTTAATGCAGACCATAATACTCTAATATAATAACTGTCTTTACCAGTTCTTGTTGGCAACAAAACGACACCCAGTTTGTGTTTGCAAAGGGTTAGCCTAACTCTGAACTTCATGGCAAGATGATGTTGAGCTGTGAAAGAACTAATACAGTGGTTGCCAAAGCACTCATTTCATCTCATGAGATGTTTTTGGATCTTCCAGCAACCCAAGCACCTACATGTCTTGTTTACAGTGTACTCGATGCCCTAGTTGTTATATGTCATGGGCATAGAAATGTATTGCTAATTTCCTGGAAACTCAAGAGGTCATTTGTGCCATCCCCTACACTTACCATGAACTTCAGTCTGCAGTACAGATAAATGAGGAAGACTTATTGAAGATGTGGAATATGGAATCTAGATGATTGTTTTCTCTATTTTATTCCCTGTGGTACAACACTTCAGAAGGTAACATATACACTCATTTTGTACAATTTTTTTTTCCTATTTGCTGGATAAGTTAATGGTAGATACACTCATTTACCCCATATCGTTTGTTAATTTTAGATAAATTATTAAAATGAATATTATAGAAAAAGCCAGTAAGTTGAAAAAAAAAAGGTTAAATAATAGGCTCCATGGCCAAATAATTTTTTTATCAGCATGAATTTGACCCAAAGCTTACGTAAATTCAAAAGGATTGAACATTCAGTGTTGATCAGAGAGACAGCATTATGTACTTCGTCCAAACCGTTGACAAATACAGATGGGAAAGGGTCAGTACATTTTTATTCCTAGCTGTTGTTTGGACAGATGGCCAGTGACTGCAGTTGTTAAAACTTTTTTTTTTTCCCCTCCTAATTTAAATTTAATGAAGTGCAAAAGATCCACCAAAACAATTTGATTTTTTTAAATATATCCTGGGGGAAATAAATCCTATTGCTCTCTTTTGCCCCTCTCCTCCTACAAGCAGCATTTCTGTCTCACTGTGCAGCTGCTGCTTAGAAAATTAAATGCAGCTTTTATCTACATGAAGCTCTTGATTATAAGAAAAGCATGAAATGCAATATAAAATTTTGTTAACATTTCTGCAGTGAAACAAAGACCTCTCTACTTGGCAAGATTTTTTGTTCATGGGTTTTTTTTATTGGTTTTGTTGTTTGGGTTTTTTTTGCATCTATGAATGTAGACTAGACCCAGCTTTGACCTCAGTGAAATTGGAGATAAAATACCTTCCAGCATTTTAAATGAACTTATATTTTTCTGGATCGATTGTTCTCTGAGAAAAATTTAACTTTTAAATTATACCAGACTTTTCTAGCAGTTTTAATTTGCATACGGAGATGTAGTCTTCCAGCCAGAACCGTTAACTTAGAAAGTCCAGTCCCAGAACTATACAGACATTATTGGTGATGTAATCACAGATCCTTTTCAAAAATAAAATTACAGTCATAAACAAGTTTGTTAGTCTCCTTGGCTAGGAATCAGGAGGAAACAGAAAAAAACAGTGTTTATTTGAATGGAAATGGAAATAATCAATCTGGAAATGAAAAGGATCTTTCTAAGAAGATGGTAAAAACAGCAAAGAGAGAAGAATAAACACAAAAACCAAATGACTGGCACAAACAAAGTCCCTGGATTTCAATGCTCCAGAACGTCAGGAAAATGTGCATGTGAATATAAATATATCAGACCTGCTTCAATTAAGCCGTAAGCTGCAGTCTTAACTCTTAAGCACAGTCTTTACCAGTCAGCACTTTTACATATTTTTACTCATACTGTTTTATTGGCTACAAGCAAAAATCATTTATCTGGAAATAGAAGCCCTTCTTCTCTCTGCTAATACATTTGGCACGCTTTCCATTGAAGTTCCATTACAACTGAGTAGAGATATCACCTCAAACAAGCAATAGCAGTATGGTTTTAATATTCATATTAGATGATTCTGTGATAGGTGTGGAGTGCATGGAATATTTTAGTTGTCCATAGGGAAATTTTTGCAAAGTAATACTACTTTGAATTTTTTTCTTTCACTGACATAGAAGTAAACAAAAAGACTGGAGGAACAACATTTTCCTGAAGTGTAAAGCCTGCCTATTAATTTACCAAAGTGATTGAAACAACTGTTCTTAGAGCCACAGGCTGAGCTGGTCGATGCTCAAGGCAAAATCTTGACTATTTCCTCACAGTAGCTTCATCTATTAGACTAAAAATAATAACAGATGAAGAGCATGGAGCAACAGTCAGCCAACCTAAAATGTATGCCTTTACCCACAAAACAGAAGCAGGAACATAATATGTCTCTGCTAGGTGGGCAGAGGAACAGTTAATATAAGCTAGTGAGGTCAGTTTGAGCTCCGTGTGTTGACACAGATGCAGACTGCAAAATGGTAATCAAACTAAGTAATGGTGGCTTTTTGCCATGATGACTTCAGGGAGGAAACAGACTTTATGAGGTACCTCTCTATATCTCTGTCAGATGAGTAAGTCACTGGGAGATATTTTCAGAAAGTGCTAGAAGTTCACTTGTCCGTTGAGCAGAAATTTTCATTTGTCTTGTGTTTTTACTTAGAAATAAGAGTCCTTGTGATGGAGAAAGCCTATAGCAGGAAAACCAAAAATTTATTTGGGATTTCATATACATTGATATGAAATTCTGTGGTTGGCTGACAGTCAAAGAGGAATGAGTCTTCTTGTCACTTGGATGAAATTTGGAACATGGAAGAAGTAGACCTTTGTAAGGATGAGAGCAGTAGCAAAAGGTGATTTCAGTGTGCCCAGATGGCCAAGAAAGCCAATGGCATCTTGGCTTGTATCAGAAATGGTGTGACCAGCAGGTCCAGGGAGGTGATTCTCCCTCTGTACTCGGCACTGGTGAGACCGTACCTTGAGTACTGTGTTCAGTTCTGGGCCCCTCACCACAAGAAGGATGTTGAGGCTCTGGAGTGTGTCCAGAGAAGAGCAACGAAGCTGGTGAGGGTCTGGAGAACAAGTCTTATGAGGAGCGGCTGAGAGAGCTGGGGTTGTTTAGCCTGGAGAAGAGGAGGCTGAGGGGAGACCTTATTGCTCTCTACAACTACCTGAAAGGAGGTTGTGGAGAGGAGGGAGCTGGCCTCTTCTCCCAAGTGACAGGTGATAGGACAAGGGGGAATGGCCTGAAGCTCTGCCAGGGGAGGTTCAGGCTGGATATCAGAAAAAAATTCTTCAGGGAGTCATCAGGCACTGGAACAGGCTGCCCAGGGAGGTGGTCGAGTCACCTTCCCTGGAGGTGTTTAAGGAACGGGTTGATGCAGTGCTTAGGGACATGGTTTAAGGGAGTGTTGGGAATGGTTGGACTCGATGATCCAGTGGGTCCTTTCCAACCTGGTGATTCTATGATTCTATGATTTCTTTAAAAAAAAGGTTTTACAGTCTTCATGGAATACTTTCTACCACAGAACAATACTCCTGCCTCAAATGATATAAGGGACACCATGTCAATAAGTTGATGGAAACTGGAAACAATGTACAGCCCTTCCCTTTTTGATTGGTGAGAGGTATGGGCTTTTTGGCTCTGCTTTAAAAATTGCCAAGTGTGATGAAATTGACAGCCTTGATCACAATTCAATAAATAATAAAACATATTCCTTAGAATTGCACCAGTGGGGTTTTGGTTTTCAGTTTATTTTCCATTAACCGAAAAAAAAAAAGGATGAACAAGTAGCTATTTATTTCTATCTATAGTGAAATCAAATTGCAAGTACAAAATCTGGTTTATTCACCAAACAAAGAACGGAAGTTTGCATAGTTTGTAACCAGAGTTTTGTCCTATCTCTTTCACCAAGTCTGTAACTGCATTGTTGAGGCATAGAAGATTAAGAACTGACTGCACATACAAGTTTTATGATACTACATTGCTTTCAAGGATTGTGGATAGAATCTCTGCTTCTCAACTAATTCAGTTTTTCCAAAGACCACTCTTAAAGTCATATTATTTTTAGCAGTATAGAAGGCTGAGTAGTACAACTCCTTCTTATGGTTTCTGACTGCTTATAAGTGGAACCCCATGGCAGTTATTTGTTTTGTGAAATTCCCTCATATTAAAAATGTAGTAATCAAAAGAAACATTTCCACTTCAGTGGAACATATAAGAGAAGACTGCAGACTCTGCAATATTATGATGATTATAATATTTGCTTGAAAAGGAGTAAAACCAGATCTAAAACTCTATTGAAATGGAGAACTTCAGTCTGTGTCTCAACAATTCATAAAACTGCATTACCGTCTTCTACAACAAACTACCATCCCCCCAAAAAATTCTGCTCCTTTCTAATTTCAGTTTCCAAATTAAGAAGCCAATGATGTCCTGGGCTGCAACAAAATAAGTGTGACCAGGAGGTCAAGGGTGGGGATTCTCCCCCTCTATTCTGCTCTTGTGAGGACTCACACGGAGTACACATTCAGTTCTGGAGTCCTCAGCAGAAGAAGGACATGGATCTGTTAGAGTGAGTTGAGAGGAGGGCCACAAAGATGATCAGAGGGCTGGAGCACCTTCAGTACAAGGACAGGCTGAGAGAATTGGGCTTGTTTAGCCTGGAGAAGAGAAGGCTGCAGGGAGACTTCAAGGCAGCCTTTAATACTTAAAGGGAGCCTACAGGAAAGGTGTGGAGGTACTCTTTATCAGGGAGTGCAGCGGTAGGATGAGGGGTAATGGTTTTAAGCTGAAAGAGGGTAGATTTTAATTAGACATCGGGAAGAAACTTTTACTGTGAGGGTAATGAGGCACTGGAAAAAGTTACCCAGAGAAGTCACGGATGCCCCATGCCTTGAGGTGTTCAAGACTAGATTGAATGAGAAATTGAGTAACCTGATCTAGAGGAAGGTGCCCCTGACTGACTGCCCATGTCAGGGAGGCTGTAACTAGGTGATCTTTCAGGTCCATTCCAACCCAAATCATTCTACGACTCTATGGCTTTTCTTTCCCTATCTGTCAGTTTCCTTCTCTTCTCCACTTTCTTGCCATATGCAGCAGAGTCAAGCATGGCATATAATCCTTTCTGTCGCAGGGTCTGACAAGCCCCGGCTCAGGCTGATGGTCTTTTTCACTAGAGCTATCACCACCTTTCCATTCATGCCATGTGTTTTCATCTTTTGAAGGAAAACGTCACAGAAAAGGGAAATGTGCCATTGGTTTGGACAATAACACTAACACAGCAAGCAGTACATAGTGTTTCACTGTCACCACTCCACCCCTGTCTAAAGTATTAACACATGCTTTCCATCCCCACACCCCTGTCTTGAGCATTAGTGGTTTTGTTCTCTTTAATTCCTACAGCGGTGCTGTGTTCCATGGCAGGGAGCTACGCACAACAACTTACACAGTCCACTCCTTCTTCTGTAATTCCAGGATTATCCATTGGTTTAGGACTTCAGGCTTGGGGATGTATATTTTAATATTTAGTCTGAGCGTATTCCTGCTGGTTCCAGTAAGCATTTCACCCATTTTTGTTTCAGTGAGTCTTATTACATGGCTTTAACTTCTATGTGTTTATTGCCATCAACTTCTTCGGTTTAATATAGTTCTCTCAGGAAAAATATCAAACGTGTACATTGAAATGCTAGTATAGGTGCATCAGGGGAAGCAAGTTATGCTGTGTCCCCTCTTCCATCACTATTTTGAAAACTTGTCTAAAGATATTGGGTATTTTTATATTTCAGTTCTACTGAATATCTGCGACCCAAGATAAAGGTAACAATATAAGTATAAATTATATTTATGCTCTGTGGTCGAAAAACCGTTAATTTTGACTTTAGAAGCAAGAGAATGAAAGATTGAAGCCAATCGTATGTCAAGAGCAGAAGTCTTCTGTTTTCATCCAAGAAATTCTGCTGAAGAAACACTACTATGACTGTCAGAGAAACAGGAAAATACAATTCCTGCAAGTAAATATGACACCGGATTGTATGTCCTGTAGTCTTAATGTTATATATAGATAGATAACTCATTTTATTTACTATTTTTAAATGCTACTATGCTTCTTTTTCTTATTGTGTTTAAATATATTTGTGTTAATGACTTAAGACTCAAACCAAAAAGTTTCTTAATAAAATCTCAGCCAAAAAATATGCCACAAAAAAAAAATCAAGTCAAAAGCATAAAAATCCATCTCCAGAGAAAAACAATTATTTAATTGAATGATAAAAGGAAAAACAAAATCAATTTCCTTTGTGGAAGATAAAGAAATGTGGGAAAAATAAAAAAATTACATACTACATCGAAATACCTTGGCGCCCAAAGAATATACAAGCAATCTATAATTGAAAAAGATTACAAAACTTTGAGGACAGTCAAAGCAGAAAAATAATACTGTAAAAAAAACTTCAGCATTTTTTACAATACAAACTCAAAATAGATGACAGAAAATAAATTCAAAGGAATACTGTTTGAAATGTCAAATAACATTGAAAACATTTTAAAACCATGAATGCATTTGTATGTATACCTGTCCATGCACTCACTTTTCTGTCACACATGTTCATGCTATAATGAACAGCAACAGAAGATCAATTTTGGTGTTTTCTGTGGGCTTTTGGTTGGGTTATTTGTCTTTGTGTTTTGGGTTTTTTTCTGATAGCAGTAGCTGTAAAATAAAAAATTAATGTAAAAAATTAATTAAAAATTAACTTTTCTTTGGGACTCTTTTTGTTTCTGGATTGTAGAATACAAATTGCATTTCATACTAGTTAGCCAGACCAGTTAGTGTATTGTATAGAAATCTTTAATTATTTTCCTTCTCACTGATTGTGATGGATACAGTTCTCTGTAGTATTTCTTTCCTTTTCGTTGGTTTTGCTTGATATATTTGCTTATAGTGAACTTTTTTTCAAACGTTCATTGTCAGTTTCTTTGCTTTTGCTGAAGCTTAAGACGTTTTTAAATCTTAGTCGATCTCTTTAATATCTAAAACACTATATATAAAGAAAGCATGAGAACAGTCAAAACTCCCACATCTCAGAAAAATACAGCTAAAAACCATAGCATTGCCTAAAATTTTTGCAAGCCTGAACTGCAAAGCAGTCAGATATTGAATGCTTAAGAGAAAGCTGTGGGACATGTCTTGATTCCTGCTGTGGTAATCAGAAATTTCTCAGTATAAGTTAATACTTGTGTACAGTAAAGCCAATATAGCTGATTAACGATCACTGGTCAATTGCTAATCTTAAAAGGACAGAACAGAGAGAAAGGAAAAGGCCAAAGCATCCTGATCACAGGTAAGTAAAATTGTCTGTTAAGTTTTGTAAACTAACTTTAAAAATAACAGTGAAAGGTCTGAGACACTGCAGGTGCCTCAGACAGGAAAGTCTCTTCTACGTTCAATAATACGCCTAGAAAATAATCAGTGGCTTTAAAGATATTGTCAATAGTCATCACAGTGACGTGGCATTGACCCTAAAGCAGAAAAATCAAAAGCCATTGTTCTGGCATACAGAGCAAAAATACCATTTAACTAGTCTTATAATTAACTGATTTATGCAAATCATACAAATACTTCACATGATTATCAGCACTCATAAATGAGAGATAAACGTGTATTATCATGGTCAGATTTCTAAAAGCTCTTAGTTCTTCTACAGAGAGATCTGATCTAATGATTCCTGAGTCTATCACCTCAATTACTATGACTGTGATTGTAACTCAAGGCTCCTGAGATGGAAAGTAGGTGCAAGCACAACACTATCAGGTGGTCCTCGAAGAGACAGGTGTCAGGAAGTAACAGGGCAGTATCCACTGAATTTGTTCCCTGCTGAGGCCCCATGCTTGCCTAATTTTGGTATGTACCAAGAGGAATGCTGAAAACTTTTCTTGAAGAAGTTGATTCAAATTATTCTTTATTGTCAGCTTACACTTAGGGGAACAAAAAGCTACCTCCGTGCAGCAGCACAAGTCCTTTGCTTTGAGATTGTAACTGTAAGATTGTTTGCTGCTGTGTGCTAGCCTGGGTTGTTTATTCAGTCCTTGCATGCTTTTAGCATATACCAGCCAGCAACCTCCTGAAGAATCACTTGGTTTGGGAAGGTGACTGCTCTGGGAACTGCTTTTGCAAGCAGGCTGCGTGCAGCTTTCCATGCTGGGGATAGGCACGAGAACTCTGTGCCAGTAGACTGCAGAGCCTGGGAGAGCTTCTGGGCCTGTGCAATTTGCTCATAGAGATACAGCCTTGGGCCTGCTACAATAAAGGGAGCAGTTGCCCAAGGAAAGTCAGTGTGGATGGTTGCCTGAGCTAGCTATTAGTCAATGCTGTATAATGGTGTATGATTTAACTCTTTATTAAACATCTGTTTGGTTAAATCTTGTTTTCATAGAATCATAGAATCACCAGGTTGGAAAGGACCCACTGGATCATTGAGTCCAACCATTCCAAACACTCCCTTAAACCATGTCTCTAAGCACTTCCTCCACCCGTTCCTTAAACACCTCCAGAGAAGGTGACTCGACCACCTCCCTGGGCAGCCTCTGCCAGTGCCCGATAACTCTTTCCATGAAGAATTTTTTTCTGATATCCAGCCTGAACCTCCCCTGGCAGAGCTTCAGGCCATTCCCCCTTGTCCTATTTTATTTGTGTCTGAAACTCAAAATGCTCAGATGCATGCATGGAGTTAAGTAAACAAACCAGATTATCTTTACTACATCACAATAAACTAAAAAAACTCCCCTCTCTGCAGTCGGAGGTGTACTTCTTCCACCCAGTGACTGAAAATGCCAATAGAAGGTTGAAAAACTAGATTTGAATTCTTTCTCTGCTTAATTTAGACCGTGAAGCTCAGTTTCATGAAACTATTACTCAATTAGTCCAGCACCAATTGGAAAAAAATATAAGCATCAAATATGAACTCAGTAAACAAGCAGGTAAATGACAAAATGGACAAAGTTGAAGAAAAATTTTGTAAGAGGGGAGGCCAAGCCTCAGAAATCTGTTCAATCTTTGTAGACATCACCAAATGTACAGGGAAAGGGAACTTGGCAGATATAGTGTACTTAAACTACTAAAGGTTTTAATGTTCTCATCTTAAAATGTCAACAATTTTTCTTGCGATAAGAAAAGAAAGTCGCCTTGTAGAGTGATACATGGTTAACAGAAAATAAAAGGTTGGAATAATTTATTAGTTCTCACAATGGAGGCTGTTATCTGCTGACATACCTGCTCAGTGTAAATGACCTAGAAAAGGTGATGAACAGTGATGTGACAAGGTCTGCTGTTCATTTTTACTGCTCTGAAAACTGTGGTAGTAAAATGATGTGAGAGTGTTTCAAGAGCTGAGAGACTGAATGATCAAATGCCAGATGAAATTCAATGTCAATAAATGCTAACTAATGCACATGAGAAACAAAAGCCCTAACTAAAAATACACAGCGATGAGCACGGATATAATTATTACTGCTGAGAAAAAAGAAATATTTTCATTGTGAGGTTCTTTGTGACTGTGTTATCTCAATGCTCAGCAGCATCCAAAACAGCAAACAGAGTGACTGAAATTTTAAGAAAATGTTAGAGAACAAAAAAGATACTACTCTAAAAATGTGTGATGTGTCCATACCTTAAATACAATGTGTTCAGGAACCTGAACACATATAAGTCTATGTGACCTGATGAGATGCATCCCAGAGTCCTGAGGGAACTGGCAGAGGTAGCTGCCAAGCCACTGTCCGTGATATTTGAAAAGTCATGGCAATCAGGAGAAGTCCCTGGTGACTGCAAGAAGGGTAACATTGCACCCATTTTAAAAAAGGGTAGAAAAGATGGCCCTGGAAACTACTGACCTGTCAGCCTCTCCTCTGTGCCTGGGAAGATTATGGAACAGATTCTCCTAGAAGCTATGTTAAAGCACGTTGAAGATGGGGCGGTGATTAATGGCATCCAGCATGGCTTTGCCAGGGGCAAATCCTGTCTGACCAACCTAGTGGCTTTTTATGATGGGGTAACCACAGCAGTGGACACAGGAAAACCAATGAATGTGATCTATCCGGACTTCTGTAAAGCCTTTGGCTCCCCACAACATCCTTCACTCTAGATTGGAGAGATATGGATTTGATGGATGGGCTGTTGGGTGGATAAGAAACTGGTTTGATGGTCTTATTCAGAAGTGGTCAATGTAGTGATGTGTAGTATCCAGTAGTGGTCAATGGCTCGATGTCCAGATGGAGATCCGTGACAAGTGGTGTCCTTCAGGGATACATACTGGGACAAGTGCTGTTTAATATTTTCATCAATGATAAAGACAGTGAGATTGAGCACACCGTCAGCAAGTTTGCAGATGACACCAAGCTGAGTGGTGTAGTTGTCACACCGGAAAGATGGGATGTCGTCTAAAGGATCCTGGATGATTTGGAGAAGTTGAATCCCACACAGATTCAACAAGGCCAAGTGCAAGGTCCTGCACCTGGTTCAGGGCAATCCCCAATTTCAATACAGGATGGGGGCTGATGTGATTGAGAGCAGCCCTGCAGAGAAGGACTTGGGGGTGCTGGTTGATGAGAATCTCAACATGAAACAGCAACGTATGTTTGCAGCCCAGAACGTCAACTGTATCGTGGGCTGGATCAAAAGAAATGTGGCCAGCAGGTCGAGGGAGGGGATTCTGCCCCTCTATTCCTCTCTTGTGAGACCTCATCTCGGATATTGTGTCCAGTTCTGGAATCCTCAACATAAGAAAAATATGAAGCTGTTGGTCCAGAGGAGGGCTACAACGATGATGAGAGGGCTGGAGCATCTCCCATACGAGGACAAGCTGAGCGAGTTGGGAGTTGTTCAGCCTGGAGAAGAGAAGGCTCCAGGAAGACCTTATAGAGACCTTCCAGTACCTGAAGGGGGCCTACAAGAAAGCTGGGGAGGGACTGTTTACAAAGGCTTGTAGAGACAGGACTAGGGTGATGGCTATAAACTGGAGAGGGGCAGATTTAGACTAGACAGAAGGAAGAATTTCTTCACCATGAGAGTATTGAGGCACTGGAACAAGTTGCCCAGGGAAGTTGTGGATGCTCCATCCCTGGAGGTGTTCAGGGCCAGGTTGTGTGGGGCCTCAGGCAGCCTAATCTAGTGGGATGTCCCTGCCCATGGCAGGAGGGTTGGAACTGGATGATCTTCAAGGTCCCTTTCAACTCAAACTATTCTATGGTTCTGTAAGTACTGACTTGAGACATAATGTTGTAATACTCAATAAGGACAATGGCAAAAAAAAAGTGGCCTCTGCTCTGGAAAACCATAAGAATACTCCCCAAACTCATAAAATAATAACAAGATGGCATTACATAAACTTATTGAACAGAAATTTTAAAAACATTAGGAGGAAGTAATTTTGTTCCAAACAATATAAGACTGTAAAACTGAATATCACACGCTACTGTTGATGTCTAACATATAAATAAATTAAAAAGTTATTAAATAAGTTAACAGAATAAAAGTCCACCACAGCCAGTTAAGCATAAAATTAGTGATGTAATTTCAGCTCGGAAATCCCCTGATTATGAAAGACATTCTAAGAAAATATCTGTCTCCTGGGATATTTCCACTTTCATACTAAACTTTAATGGTAGATATTATACGAAAAGGTAGAAGATGCTATACTAAATTGTAGCTTGTTAAATAAATAAGTTTTAGAAATAATTTAAAATTAAAAATATTTTTAAATAAATATCGACTTTTTTTTTTAATACTAAATGCTAATTGTAAGAAGTGCAGAATGGCTTTCCTATCTCTCTGATGTTATGGACTCATCTTTGGGCTACCGGATCAAGTCTTCACTTTTTCTTGCCTTTTCTGTTCAGGTCAATATCAGTATGTTATAGAAACTAGGACACCACCAGTGATGCTATTTTCTAAGAAATTGCAAATGCATATTTTGGATCTGGTAAGAGAGAGAGAGACAAGACAGATGAAGTGCTTGAACTGGTGGGATATTCTGAGAGGATTCTTAATCAATTGTCCTAATGTTATTTCATTTTGTATAGAAGCCTTAAACATTTATTTAAAGAATAACTGTGTAATGTGGTGGGATGTGTCTTCACACAGTATATATGTTCTTTCAAAGCATACTAGTTAATTTTACTATGACATGGAACAATGTCAATGTGAGATCTTTAAAGCAAACTACCCAAATCCTACATAGGGATAAAACTTGCTTGGATTCTTTCACAACTAGCATTCCTTCCCCTGACTTCCTGAAGGCAGAAATTGTCTTCTTTATTGTGTGGTTTAACACTACCTTCTTCCGTCTAGCTATAGGATCCTTCTGCACCCTCCTCCAGCAATACTTGGAACTTTCAAAGTAATACGCCTGTGATAAAAGGCAGAGAATGTGTCTTTACCTTTTCATAGGAAATGAGTCTTTTGTTCTGAAAACCCCATGTGCAGGCAGTGAAAACAATTGCAGCCACTTCTCAAAACAGAGATATGACAGTGAAGAGTCTGTCCTGAAGTTCCTACTGAAGTAACATAGTATAATAAAGTAGTAACACATGAAAACAACGGTTTGCAATATAATTAGACATACATATCTTGCTATTATTTGGTATATACTAATAAACTCTGAATTATCTTATAATACAAACAGATATTGAATTTTTCTGTCCACAATGTGAAACAAGATGCAGTGAGAGGGAATGATCAGGAGACAGTCCTCAGAAGCACATCTGTTACCCAAATTAATATACTAATACAAAAGGAACCCACTATGACTAGTTTATGATAAATTAGATGCTATTAGCTCATGCTGATTCACAACTTTCCCTACAAATTTAAAGCATTAATTTCAAAGATGGTATCAAGGCTGCAAAATGAACCTTAATTTCCCATTCTTCCCTCAGCTCCCTCCCTTACTGTGTAGTTCTGCGCTTCCTGATAGTTCAATTTGAAGACTTTTTGATTGCCTTATAGTTCCTTTTCTTCACTGACTTATTGTAAAATTTTGGTTTTAATTTTTATTTCTTTGTCTGATGCGGTGAACTTATTCCTGACATATATCTATTTAACCTATACATTTGAGTGAAAAAAACTAACTACCTAAAATCCCAGAAGTTTCATGTTGTAAAATCGAATTTAGTTTCAGTCATCCTTTGAAGAAAATATTGTTTTAGTAACCAAACCCCTGTCTTCACTTCCCAGCAGCTAGGATAAGTAAATTTTAATTAACTCCTAAATACCTATTTCAGGTATATATTAGACTTCACTGCCTCTTTTTTATCTTAAAATAAATTTCTTTTTCTATTCCTCTTTCCCATTTTCTCCTCTCCAAATTGGTGCTGATAAATAGCCACAAGCAGGCTGAAAGCTTATGGGTGAGAATAAGAGACTGAGGCAACAAAGGGAACCTTGTGGCTGGTGTCTCCTACAGGCCACCTGATCAAGGAGACCCTACTAATAAAGCCTTCTTCCTCCAGCTACAGGAAGCTTCACGCTCACAAGCTGTTGTTCTCCTGGGGACTTCAACCACCCCGAGATCCTGGAAAAATAGTGCAGCAAGCTGTAGGCAACCCAGGACTCTCCTAGAGTGCATCAAAGATAATTTCTTAACCCAGATATTAGAGAAATCATCCATTAGGGGATACAATACTGGACCTGATGGTCACCAATGCAAGTGAGCTCATCAGTGATGTCAGGATCGGAGGCAGCCTGGGCTGCAGTGATCATGCATTGGTGGAGTTCAAGGTCCTGACAGATATGGGACAGGCGAGGAGTATAGTCAGGACACAAAATTTGAGGAAAGCAGACTTCCAGCTCTTCAAGGAGTTACTCTGCAGGACCCCCTGGGGTATGGTCCTCAGGGCCAAGGAAGCAGAATAGAGCTGGCAAATATTTGAGGATGCTTTCCATAAAGCACAAGAGTGCTTAGTCCCCAGATGCAGGAAAACAGGCAGGGAAGGGAAGAGACCAGCGTGGCCGAGTCGAGATCTGCTGGTCAAACTGAAGAGCAACAGGGAACTGCACAGGGAGTGAAAGCAGGGACAGGAAGGCCAAGGCACAACTCAAGCTGAACTTGCCAAAGGAAGCAAAGAATAACAAGAAGGGCTTCTACAGGCATGTCAACCAGAAAAGGAAGGTCAAAGAAAGCATAATGAATGAAACAAATAAAAATGATGACCTTGTATCATCAGATGAGGAGAAGGCTGAGGTACTCCACAACTCTTGCCTCAGTCTTCACTGACAACCACTCTCCTCACCCTTCCTAGGTCACTGGACATCAATAGGGAGACCAGGGTGTAAAGCCTCTCCCACTGTAGGGGAAGATCAGGTTTTTAACCACCTGAGGAATCTGAGTATATATAAATCTATAGGACCGGACAAGATGCTCAGGTTCCTCAAAGTCCTGTGGAAACTGACTGATGTGGTGGCCAAGCCACTCCCCATGATATCTGAAAAGTCATGGCAGTCAGGAGAAGCCCCTGGTGACTGGAAGAAGGGCAACATTGTCCCCATTTTAAAAAAGGGTAGAAAAGATGATCCTGGGAACTATCAACCTGTCAGCCTCACCTCTGCACCTGGGAACATCATGAAACATAATCTCCTAGGAGCTATGCTAAAGCACATGGAGGACCGGGAGGTTCAGGCAGCCAGCATGGCTTCACCAAGGGCAAGTCCTGCCTGACCAGCCTAGTGGCTTTCTATGATGGGGTGGCGACATAAGTGGAAATGGGAAAAGCAACTGATATGATCTATCTGGACTTCTGTAAAGCCTTTGACCTGGTCCCCCACAATATCCTTCTCTCTAACTTGGAGAGATATGGATTTGATGTGTGGACTGTTCGGTGGATATGGGGAGACCTATAGTGACCTTCCACTCTCTGAAGGGGGCCTACATGCTTCTTGCTGTGCTAATATCAGTATCAAATGTTAGAAGAATCAGTCATCACAAACAAATAAGATTTACATGGCTGCAAATTTTTAAAACATTTTTTTCTTTTCAGTCGTTGTGCTCTTCATGGGAAGAGTTTCCTTCCTTGGCCTTATGAATACTGAATCGCATATAATATCTCCCTTACCACCTATTGACATAAAAACAGGTTTTGTGTTAATATAAGTGCTCATTTTTCAATAACCATGATTTTTCTCAATTTCTTATACATGCTTTAGTGACTCACAGATATTAGGAATGTAACAACAGTTTCAGATTAAGACATGGATGCATAGGATTACTTGATTGGATGGGGAAGGGACAGAGACATTGCCATCCTTAATTTTAACGTGTTTGGCCTTAAATTCTGAGCAGAATAATAATTATGCATTTCACACATGGGATACAAAGATTTATATGCTGAATAGAGAGCTGCAAGCTTCCTAGCAAGAAATGTTAAGAAGAAAATAGTGTCTGATGAATGAATCTGAGAGCTGCGAACAATGTTTTTAAGAAGATGACTCTGTCAACAGAGGACACAGAACCAGGATTCTCATTTACAGCTCATTTCAAAGTGCTGAGCACCCTTTAAGTAGTCTTGATATTTAAATTAAAAAAAAAAAATATATCCTGACCGAGTGTTCTCCTCTTACAACAACTTGCAAACTAAAGCATTCACCCTTAGAGAGGAAAATCCTAGTCAGTTTTCTTCCTAACATCAATGGATACAAATACAGTTATTAAACCCTACAAGTCAGAGATGGACTCTGCACCCTTGCCTTTGTTAGAACACCGATTCACCTCCATACTTGAAGATTCATGAGGTGCAAAGGAATATGTCTCTGGGGCTCTGCGTTTAGTGACAGTGAGAATTCTCATTGTTCAAGATCCAGCTTCTACATGCAAGATGTTTTTTGTAATTAAGGACATGAATCTGTTAGAGTGAGTTGAGAGGAGGGCCACAAAGATGATCAGAGGGCTGGAGCACCTCCCGTACAAGGACAGGCTGAGAGACTTGGGCTTGTTTAGCCTTGAGAAGAGAGGCTGCAGGGAGACCTCATAACAGCCTTCAACTACATAAAAGGAAACTTACAGGAAAGATGGGGAGGGACTTTTTTTCAGGGATTGTAGTGATAGGTCAAGGCTAATGGTTTTAAGATGAAAAAGGGTAGACTTAGATTAGATATTAGGAAGAAATTTTTTACGATGAGGGTGGTGAGGCATTGAACAGGTAGCCCAGAGAAGTCATGGATGGCCCCTCCTTGGAGGTTTTCAAGGCCAGATTGAATGAGGTTTTCAGCAACCTAATCAGGGGTGGGAAGGTTGGAGTTAGATAATCTTTGAAGTCCCTTCCAACTCAAACCATTCTATGATTCTGTGATTTCTTTTTTTGTTGTTGGTCTTCTGGGGTGCCAATTTTCCCAATTGCACTTCACAGAGCAGATAAGCAATTTTATGCATTTCCAGTCTGAACTCTGGGTTTGTTTAATACCCTGGTTATCCAGGTAGGTATATTGTCCTCACTGTCAAACAGTCCAAAATATGAAACTCAAAGTACCTTTCATTGAACTAAAACATATACCACAATCTAAAATGGTTATTTATGTAATATTCAGAATGTCAAAATCTTAACTAGGAATGAATGGTATGACTAACCTGCCTGGGTTTTTTTCAGGTCTGTTCTGAACCAGCCATTTCAGTGAAAGATCGGATTAGCTTTTGAAAAACTTCAGAGGTCTTAATGGTATTTTCCACCTGCCTGACACAGTACACTGGAGTCTACACCACTTGAAGCCAAGACTTAGGATAGTTCCATAAGCTGAGCTGTGTCACAGCTTTGGATTTTCTACTCATCTGAATGGACTGTAGGGTAGATTTGATCTTCAGAAATAATTTTGCAACTGGTAGCCTGATTCCATGTGAAAAAGAATGCAAAATTTTGACCCAGAATGGTAAGCCTGAACCTTTCATAACAATGGACAGAGCCCTAAGAGTACTTTCTTTAATATGTGCTCATCAGAACAGGACTAAATTCCTTCTGCTTCAAAGCCGAGGGTAACTTACTTTCTTTAGGCTTCATCCTTCATAATCTATCCCTCCCTTTCCTCAACTGATTTATATGACCACCATTAGTGCAATTTCCAAAAACAGATCTTGAACTGCAAACAGTCAACATAAAAGACTGCATAGCAAACACAGAGGTGAAATCATAAGATGAATAGATTAAGCCTTTCAATACTACGTTTTAATTTACTTCCTACTCACAGTTTAGAGTGGAAAAGAAAGCGTATTTTTGGTTCAAGCCTTCAGCTATAAGACACAGATTTTGTTCAATAAGTTAATAAAATCAAACCACTAATATCTGCATGGGCAGAAGTATCTCGAAACAGCTATAGTGTAATTTCCAAATATCTATTTTTTCGATAACAGAAAAATATCAAAGCAGATGGGATTATTTGGTCACTAGATGTCAGCAGAATGTAGAATTAATGAAGGAAAATCATGACAAAAGTAGAATTTCCTGTTATAAAAAGACAGAAGTACTGCTAACATAGTGAGATTTTCTTTTAATTACCTATTTAGAAAATAACATAACTCTCATAATAATAATGTGGTTCTTCAGTGAATACAAAAAATCAATGACCTGATAATTAAGACAATCTTCAGGTTATCTCCATTGACGTTTTAACATAATTTCAATATAGCATTGTTTTAGTAATTTAATTTGCATGCTAGCATGCCATTATTGTACCTGCAATATGTAGTTCCTGGCAAGAAAGATTTGCCATCTCTACAAAATTTTCCTACTATAACCTATGGGTAAAGAAGCTGTTTTCAATCTTTTTAATGGCTTTGAAAAGTTTTGTGCTTTTCTCTTCCTTTCCCTTCCCTTCAATTTTTGGTTTTTTATTCTTCAAGAAGGATACTTAACAAGCCACTGGTAACTGTCCTTATCATATACGAGGTATAGAACTGCAATATTGTGTATATCACTGCTTAAGCACTATAAGAAAAAGCAGCTTTTCTGCATCCAAGGAGGTGACAGGAAGAACCGTAAATTATTTTTGTGTAATAGCAAAATCTGAAGTTGAAAACAACTTTCACTTAATATCATGTTCAGAATAACAATGTCAAATGTAAAATTGTGATCACAGAGATAGAATTCCCCACTTAAATGAGTCTGCTTTACTGTGTTCCCGTAACAATAGCATATAACACTCATTATTTTCGTTTTCTGACATATCACAGGTATGCATGTATCCTCTTAAAAATGAAGTAAGTCAGCTTTATTCTTCTTTAGCCTTGCAAGTTCAAGAGAAACTGTTTAGTCAATGTATCAATATTCAAGCTTAGGCCTTAAAGAGGACACAGGATTATAAAGTAGTGGAATCTCTCTGTAAGCAGCATGGTACTCTTCTTGCAACAATGAGACTTCTTATCTGTGTGATAAAGTAAAATATTGCTCGATACCAGTGAAAGTGAAATCTAGACAATATCATATTTTTCTTAAAAAGTCATAGTCCTTAGAAACACACTGCATAGTATGCCTAACAAAATGATAATTCCATGGCCTATAGCAACACTAAATGTTCTCCTATAATTGCAGATGTAAAAAGAATAAAAGGAGTAAGTTCCTGGTATATTCTAAGGAAACACTGTGCAGTTAATATATATACTTATATTTAAAAAAATACAGTACATAGTAAGGATAATTTTTTTAAGTATTTATTATATTAAACAGGAGCATTTTGGAGACATTTGGATATGAAGAAATTAATAAATTAAGTGGGGACTATCTGTAGTCATGAACAACGTTTATGAAAGGTAGAATCAACTTCTGCTCCCATTTAAGCCAGAGAGGGTTTGGTTCTTGACTTCAGTGTCCGTTGCATTAGAACCAGTGCAACCTTGTTAAATCTCATTTCTTTTCTGCTCTTGTCTATTCCTGACAAATCTTCTTCTTGACCACCATTGATTTTAACTAGAGCAACATACTGTATAAAATAATAGGATGAAACATGCATGTAGAAGTTAATGCTGTCACTGGCAAGAATATAGCTTTTTTGACAAGCCTTCCAATCTGAAACTTAAATTATAATGCAATGGAAAGGAAAAAAATGTGGAGAGAGATCTTGATTTCAAACATAAAAAGGCAGGCATAAACAATGTAATAGAAAGGGAAATATTAAAAAATATTAAGTAAACCTTTACTGTGTCTGTCTTCAAAGAGTGTTTTCCTAATATAAATCTACTTGAGAAAAAGCAGTATTAATGATAAAAAGAAAAATTTTGTTGTAATTCCCTGTATTTTAACATAATTATAACATACCAAGTAAATTAAACTCCTTAATCATCTCCTATATTGCCCCATTTTATCTAAAGATTGCACTATCGTTCATCTGTAATACTCCTCCAAGAAATCAAATCATTAATCATCTTGGCATCCAGAAAAAGAGGTTGCATTTTATTTCTTGCCATCTCTAGGGTACAAAACCTGAGGAAGATAGTAGTTTTTAATAGTTCTGATCTGATGATCTGGATTTACCATGTTGAATATACAGATATTCCTCCTTCAATAAATTTTAGTGTAATTGGAATTACACTGAAAACAAAGAAGATATTCACAAACAAAGAAGGTATTCAAAATTGTTTAAAATATCATATATCAAAGAGTATGTTTTCCCTCAGTAAGATTAATATTGGATTAATAATGAAGGGTATTCATACTGACAAACTTTAAATATTAATTACCTGTGTTATGAAATAGATTCCATAGTTGTCTTCTGCAGTTTGTGGAGAAAAACAAACTCCTTCAGAAAACAATTCAGTGAACATTAGGTTCCTGATCTGAAACATTCTGTAGAGAAGCCACCAATTGTACATGTAAAAGGGATGGCGAGAGACTGGCCAGCTAACTTCTGTCCCTAATGTTAAGTATTATGAATAACTCCCCAATTTTTTCTCTCAGGCAAACGTCTTTTTCCACTGCTCTGCTCTTCAGTTTATTAGGTCTGGCTGATTGTGGAAAACTCAGATATTGGTTAGTCATATTCCCAAAGTCTCTCTTCCCACATTACCCTGGTAGGCTTCCAGGACACAACTGAGGGAAAATTGAATCAATGTGAATTTCAGCAGCCTTTATCTCAGTATTTCAGGCAGAAAAAGATCAGAAGCAGTCAGGTTTTTGCCTAGTTGCTTCTAATTCAGAACTCAGAATCCCAAAGCTTTTGTGGAATATTGAAAAACCACATGTAAAATACAGAAGATCTTCTGTGCTTTTAGGTTCTTTTCCAGATTAAGATACAGAGGTGATCAGAAAGGTTTTAGCTTTCAAAAAGGGACTACTACGGTTTCTAATGCTAATTTATTGCTGCTAACACTGATAGACTGAGTAGAGATAACTTTCAGAACAGTAATATGCATAAATCATTAATCATTCATCTGTATTAATGAGTTTCATTTGCTTTATTAAAACACAAAGAATCCACTGAACGGAGTGCTTGAAAAAGCATGTTTATCTTCTTCGTACATAGATTACTACTTATTACATACAAAGACATACAGAATTAGAAAGTGAGGGTTATTGTAGGAGGATATCTATTCCTTAACTAATTATGGTGGGTCAATGTTGGCTAACAGCCAAGCTCCTACCCAGCACTCACTCACTTCCTCCCTCAATGGGACAGCAGAAGAAAATAGAAAGAAAATAAATGAGAATGCTTTGAGATCTGATATAAAGACAAGGACATCGCTTACCAATTAGTGTTGTAGGCAAACGAAACTCAGCGTGAGGAGAACTAAGTTAATTTTTTGCCAATTAAAATAAAAATATAGTTAGCAGTTCAGGTAATGGTGAAAAAAAAAAAGACATACATTAAACCAACACTTTTCTTTCACTCTTCCCTGGTTCAAATTCAGTCCTTTACTCCAGACTCCTCTACTGTGCAACCAGCGCAAAGGGCTGGGGGATGTTATGGTCAGTACATCATAGTTTCTCTTTGCTGCTACTTTCCTCTCACAGTTTTCCTCCACTCCAGCGTGGGCTCCCCACGGGTGACAGCTCCTTTGAGAATAACCACCTACTCCAGTGTATAAATAATTTGCAGTAGTCTCTCCACTTCTTGTTAAGAGAGTTGATTCAGATTTGTTGCACTTTTGACAGCTCCAGGGATACATATATCTACAGGAAATATGCCGGTAAATTTCAGATTGTTTTACTGTAGTTATTCCTGTGCAGACATCCAATATTTCATTTTTTTTTACCTCTAAAGTAAACAACTCAGTTTAAAAAATATTCCTGACCTACTGCAGCAGATAGAGAAATCACACCACACTGCAATCTGAAAATTATTACTAAAAGAAGTGGAAATACAAGAAACAACAACAACAAAACCCCAAACTGCAAACCATTTAACAAATTGGTGCCTCAGACGGTGCAGACAGTTGCCAGTAGTATTATGACATCAAACCTATCTAATTAAAGAAAAGAAATACCTCCAGGAAAAATGAAAGGATGTTTATAGTTCCCAGGAATTCAAAGGGCATGCTGGTATATTTGAGATTATAGAGATTTGGAGAAGGAATTCTTGCATAAACTTTGAGCAAGTACTTCATGATATCTATCCTACATAAACAGATTAATTCTACACTTTCTTTCAGTCTCATAAAAAGATACCTCCTAAGCACAATGTATACCTTTTCGAAAAAATGTGACAAACTTTTCCATGGCAACATTCTTTGTAAAAAAAGACATTAGTCTCAATACTAGGTACTGTACTGATTAGATTGAAGAAAAGATTTTCCTTTAAGTAAGGAAGAACAAAGAAAAATATTAATTTCATGGTCTGGGGCTTGATTCTCCTATTATCTTGTATTGTGAGCTACCTATTAACACCTATATGAAGTGGGTTTGAAGTATTGCCATGCTGAGCCAGTAGATCTTGATATTTCCTTTGCCCAGTATAAATAATGACATTATCTTTACTTTCAAGTTTTCATTTCTGAACAAAAAAATCACCAATCCCTGTTACCTAAGAAATCCATAGTTTGGTTGCCATAGCTACACATTACCTGTTAAGGGCCCATATTCTTTTGCTAGAATTTCTTTAGAAAATAAGCATAACTAATAAATTATTTGGGTTCTTTAAAGGCCCAAATTTCTAGATAACAAGAAAATCTTCATTATTGAAGAGAATTCTTTTTTAAATTCAGCAGAACTAGAAATCCAGAAATACTGTCATCGTTTACTTAAAATTTAGAAATAAAACTGAGCTGGCAGACCAAATTGCAGCAGTTGAAAGCTTTTTGATCTGTCTCACAGAGTCTAGCAGCATTGTAGTTTGTGAGCTGAGGTACACAGCAGCAGATTTAGGGATTAGTAACCAGAGAAAGTAAGAAGGGTCCAAGGTCGGGACAGAAGGCACTTGAAAAAGGGAAGAATCCAGGTCATAGCAGTGATCGATTTCTGTGACCCTGACACATACGGTAGCACTTAGAGCCTCAGCTCCAGCTCTCTGTCTAAAACAGAGATATTCCAGTCTGCCAGAGACTGCCAACTTTACCTTTTATGAACAGCATCTGATAAGTAATCCGCCCTTACTTGAAGAATCAAATTTGACTGTTTAATGTCCTCTAGGCTCCTTCTAAGACCCTAGAACTGGAAACTGTCACTTCTCAAGTAATTGGCTAATCTTTCTCATAACAGATCAAAATGCATTTATACAAACTTGTTAACTTTATTTTTTTTCTCCTGTTTCATCTTCTCAATATCTCTCATCTCTTGACTACCTAATCTTTGTTCCCACAACTAAGCAATTATGAATTCATAGGTATGCAATTGCACAAGTAAGCAGAGATTATGGGCCAGATATTTGTATTGCATACTGAATGGCTGACATGGTTTCATGTAGGTAAAGATCTTGCCAGTTAGCTGATGAATGCATAAACCAGATAATTATGCTTACACACTTTATTTAAAAGAAAAAAATCAAAACCCCAACAAAAACCTCAACAAAACCCACTGCCCCTTCCCCCCCACATCTCAAAGCAAAAAACAACAGCTTCAAAGGCCATTGATGTAACTCTGCGGGCAGTTGAAGTAGAAAAAAAAAAATAAATACAGGAAAAACTGTTTCTAATAAGGGTATGGATAATACATAAACTTTCAGATTCTGCACAGCAGTGAGAAGTTTTTGTAGGGAGAAGGAGTGCTCAGTGCATATAATTAATTTTGTATTAAAGGTGAAAAACATCGCTTGTAATAAAATATGGCAGTTCTAGCTAATCCAGTGAATCAAATTAGGTTTCTACAGGTTTTCCTGGTATTTAAAAATGTGACATTCTTAATGCATAACATTGTAACAAAAGGCTTTTCCTCTAATTTTTGTGCAACTAGTTAAGAACTGCGGCAATCTGATGACTTCTTTATCGAGATATCTGGCTAGGATCCTTATTAAAAAAACAAGTTTGAAGAGTTCAGATTCCAAACTGAGAAGCCATCAGGAGCTTTAATCTTGATGAAGAGGGTCAGTTCCTGTTTTTTATTTTGGTGTTTGTTTGGGTTATGAATGTCGAATTTTGTATTCCTGTTTATCCACAATGGCACATTCTCTGGCGCCTCTAAAAGATT